>NC_090444.1:1273352671-1273655701 GCF_031143425.1 Pleurodeles waltl
ACACAGCTGATTGACGTGTCCTGGGGACGGAGGTATGGGCCTGCTGGGTGGGTGCTGTGCTGGTGTTTCCTGAGGGGGGAAGGTCTGTGGTGGCCTGTGCCTGTGTGAGGGGAACCGACTGTCCAGAGGCCCCAGATGGTCCGGGCTGGTCATCTAGATCCAGGTGGACAGAGGTGCTGTCATCAATGTGGGCCTCTTCTGTGGGGGGAGTGGACATGTCTGGACCCTCCTGTCTGGTGACGTTGGGTAGTGGTCCTGCAGGGGTGGAAAGGCATGATTATTGCATCTGTGTGTGTCATGGTGTGCAATGGGTGGGTGACCGTGCACCCCAGTGCTGGCGTTCCTGTGTGGGAGCTTGTGTGATGATGGTTTAGGGGGGTGTATGGGTATGTGCAGTGGACATGCTTTAGTGATGGGTGTCCATGCATTGTTGTTGCATGCAGGGCTTGGTGTTGGGATGTGTGGTTTGTGATATTGGGACATACGTGAGGAGTTGGAGTGATAGGGGTGAGGGCGAGGTTGGGGGTATGTGATGGCATGCAGGTAGGGTGGGGGTTGTAATAGTTAAGATGTGACTTACCAGAGTCCATTCCTCCACCGACACCTGCGAGGCCCTCAGGATGCAGGATCGCCAAGACCTGCTCCTCCCATGTTGTTAGTTGTGGGGGAGGAGGTGGGGGTCCGCCGCCAGTCCGCTGAACCGCCTGGTGGTGTCTTGAGATCACGGAACGCACTTTCCCCCGTAGGTCGTTCTACCTTTTCCTGATGTCCTCCCGATTTCTTGGGTGTTGTCCCACTGCGTTGACCCTGTCAACTAGTCTTCGCCATAGCTCCATCTTCCTTGCAATTGAGGTGTGCTTCACCTGGGATCCAAATAGCTGTGGCTCCACCCGGACGATTTCCTCCACCATGACCCTGAGCTCCTCCTCCGAGAACCTGGGGTGTCTTTGCCGTGCCATGGGGTGGTGTAGGGGATGTGTGGGGTGGTGTGTGTGGTGATAAGTGTGGTGATATGTAGTGGTGTGTTGTGTGAGGTGCGTGGAAGTTGTGTGGGTGATGGTGTTGTGTGCCTGTGGATGCTAGTTTGTTGATGGTGGTGTCTCTCTCTGGCCTTCGGTCGTGAATTGTGGTCGTAGGGGTTTGTGGGTGATGTGGATGTGTGTTTTATATTGTATTGGGTGTGTGGGAGTGGTGTGTGTATGTGTATCAGGTGTGTGTATTTCAAATTGTCCAATGTGGCTGTGTTTTGTAAGAGTGTGTGTATTTTGAGCGCAGCCGTATGTACCGCCAATAGAATACCGCGGTTGAAAGACCGTCGCGAGGATTCGTGTGTCATGATAGTGTGGCCGTATTTCTGTTGGCGTTACGGTGTCGGTTTTGTTATCGCCAGTTTCTCACTGACCTTTGATGTGGCGGACTTGTGTGGGTGTCTGAATTTTGGCAAATTTTTCCGAGATGTGGGTCATAATAGATGTGGCGGAATTCTGCGGCCGCGGCGGTGTGTTGGCGGTCTTCTGCACGGCGGTAAGCGGCTTTTACCGCCAATGTTGTAATGACCCCCTTATTGCCAAAAAGACATAAACTAGTATGGTGGCCTGACACTCCTCCGCCAAAAGCCCCACAGACTCCATCAGTCTTCATGGTGCTATTTCTGGTTATATTTGTTTCTATGCTGCCCTTATTTATCTTGATTCACTAAAATGTTATATTGATAAATGCATCAATATATGATTGCGTGGTTCACTACAAAGTTCCTAATAGAGTTCACTATTTTGCAATAGGGTCAGTTACATAGATATCCCACTAAAGTGTCACAATAGCAGATGACGCCAACACTGTATCTGCACTAACCTATCTATTTGTTACCAATTACTCCATCCCCAAACTAACTCAAGCAGATGATTTACAGTTTAAGACATGTAGGCAACGCCCGTCCTTCGACCTCTCACTAACCTACAACCAGATTGCAATAAACAATCACCCATGGCATTTTGCTTCTTCTATGTGTGCTGAGGAATGCAACACACATGGAAAAAGCAAAAACAAGGAGGGATAAAAGTATTCCTTCTCAATGTGCCATGCTACCGCCACCCCTGGGGTGGCATTAGATTTTGGCACTGTCTCACATTTACATTTTCTTGTAAATCTGGTGCAGCGTCAAAAGCAATGGGTGTTGCAGTGGAACGCCCATTGCAACACCCAGTACACACCCCTCTGATGCATAAAACCACACCTCCTAGCAAATATGGAGAAGCGGTTAGCGTCACCAGAGCATCACAAAAAGTGACACTACAGTGGTGCTAGGGCCTTGTAAATATGGCCAATATTCTTCTCAGAAGCAAGCAAAATGGAGTAATCACACTGATATCAAGGAATTTTGGCCTTTCAGTCAATATGTTGTAACAGAAAAATGAGGGTGGTGATAAATATCACCAGACTTAAGAATAGTAACAAGGACCTATGTGCTACTAGTATGCATGTACCAAATGCTGACTGCCCGATATTCTAACAAACACTAAGCCTAAATCTATCTCACCTCCCCCTTGATGCTGCCATCATTCTCTGAGACAACTTTAACCTTCGCAGTGACAGGACATTGGACAGACAATCTCAATCCGAATTCAGACCAAATCACATAAGCAGATGTGAAACCTCTCTTCTACCCACAATCTTAATGACGTATGGACATTTCAAAATCCAAATGGTAATGAATGTATATTCTACTCACCCATTCACCAAAGCAAAGCTATTCGTATGTTGACTTTTTACTAGTAGACTCGAACCAGCTGGAATCAGCCACAGAATCTTTAATAGAGGCAATACTGATCTCGAATCACACATATATCACTCTGATACTACGGAATAACCGCAAAACTATGAAGAAGTTCAGAAATGCTAGAAAATAAAACTGATGTGCTGGCTAGTACTACAAAAAAGACATAAGTTTCTGTGCACAAGAAAACACAAATTCATGTCCTACTATGACTTGTTACACCAGATCTCTAATTAACAGCTAAATGTCAAGGATAAATAGAGAAATCAAACTCAATTTAGATAGCCCAGCCTATGAAAGTAAAGCAATAGAAAAACAACACTTGCACTGGAAAACCCCCAAAACAAGCCCTCAAGTGCCTTAAATGCGAATACAATAAAGTTGTCAACAAAAGATCACACTTTTTGGTCGAACGGCAGAGAATAATACAAGCACTTGCAACACAATAGGTCTTGCATTTGTGAGAGTTTGAGCTCTTGGCATTGTAAATGACAATACCTTTTACCCAGGGGTTTTGGTGTGAAGTGGAGTAGATGTATGTGGTGTGGAGTGGAATTATGTGGGTTGGAGTGGAAATGTTAGTTGTGGAATTGTGCGGGGTGGAATTGCATGACGTGGAGTTGATTTGTGCAGTGGAATTATGTGGCATGGTGTGCAGTGGCATTATGTGAATAGTAATTTTGTGGTATTGAGTGTGCTGGAATTATGTGGAGTGGGATTGTGTGCCATGGAGTGTAATTATGTGATATGTTGTTTTGTGTTGTGGAGAGGGGTGCAATGTAGTTTTCACTCTGCAGGCCTCAACTGCAACAAAGACTAATGCTTCAGATGAAAGCACTGAATAAAGTAAATGCTTTGTGCAGTGGAATTATGTGGCATGGTGTGCAGTGGCATTATGTGAATAGTAATTTTGTGGTATTGAGTGTGCTGGAATTATGTGGAGTGGGATTGTGTGCCATGGAGTGTAATTTTGTGTTGTGGAGAGGGGTGCAATGTAGTTTTCACTCTGCAGGCCTCAACTGCAACAAAGACTAATGCTTCAGATGAAAGCACTGAATAAAGTAAATGCTGCTATTCATAACTCGCCCAACATGGATTTTACAGAGGATGGGGTCTCCCACCAAATTCAATATGGTGCTTAGGGTAAATAAACTCACCTCAATTAGGGAGGTGGGAAAGGGGGAGGAGATGTACAGAGACATTTATATGCAAGCATAAACACCCAGAAAACATGCAAATAGCACTCTAATTAAAAATGAAAACTAGGCATTTTTTTAAAGACAGGGAGTCTCCCAAGAACAAAACATAAAACATGAGATTGCTCTGCAAATAAAATCACAGAACGGGAAATATACCAGTGACGAGTAAAGGTAATCCAGAGGCTGAGTCTTCCAACACCTTGTATAGTACTCAGTTAAATTAATTAAATTAAATTAATGGTGAAGTAACTTCTATGTTTGATTAGCAAATAATGGAATAGTATTAAAGATGGAAAAATGTGATCAAAGCCCAAAATGGCACCTACAAACGTGCCCAAAAGACACATTACATCACATGTGTCATGGCAACATTGCGGTCAGAGAGCATTAAAATTGACCACATGCTGCAAGTTCATAGAGTGCTACACCGTACTGCCCAAGTACTAACTCTCAGACTCAGACCATGGAATAACTCTGAAGAAAACATCTATCAACTTGTGAGCGGTGTTGGGATTTCCAAAAGGCAATAAAAGATAAATTACCTCTCTCTCCCATCTCACGGGAACTCCCGACGGGCTTGTGATGCTGTACCTGCCCAGACAGATTACCGCCCCTGCCCTACCTGAACCAATTGAGCTCCGAGGCAATGCACACCTCCTGCCAAAGCTTTGCCAGGCTCATTTTCACCTGCTGCAAGCTCATGGGGCCTGGACCCCTTGAGCTTGTTACTGCTTTCCGTGGCCTCCAGCAGCTGCCAAGCTGACCGCAGCAGCTCGGCCAGCTTTGATGGCTCCTGCTCTTCAGCAGAAACTGACAGGGAGAAGGCAGCTCTGCAGCCATAATGGAGCGGGTGGAAGGAGGAGGAGAAAATGGTTTGATTTGGACCAGTACAACACCTGTATACTGTCACCCAAATGACGCCATATTGGGATGCGCCATCTTGGTTAATGGCTCGCAAACTTAATACTGTGGCAGTAAGACAAAACAAGCAATGGTGAATGAAACAATACGGCCTTGTCATGATGCTAATTATGTAATCGCACATGACGTGCAGCCGCCATCTTAACTTGGGGCAATATTCTCTAAACATTGTAACAGTAGTTATTTTCTCTGTGCATTGGCAGTAAATACTTGGAAATAAATGTAAATAGTTGTGGTCACGATTTATGCGGCAGGGAGGTGGAAAGAAGCACCCTCGAAAAACAGCTTCTAACATAATGACCTCGATCTTAGAATGCACAGCAAATGTCAAAAGAGAAGAACATGATTTACAGCCCTGGTTACAGAAAGGGACCTGGAGGACTGCAAACATCCAGTGCTCCAGTGAAATGCTCTTAGAGAAAAGGAAAAGTAGTCCCTAAACAGATGCTACAATGGGTCAAGTGGAAGGGTACATGTGATGGACGCTGCTCTGTGGGAGTGAGCAACTGAGGAAAAAGTGGGACAAAGAGCAAGATTTGACCACTAGCAATCAGGGATTTTTAAAGGACACTGAAACAAAGAAAGGGGAAAGCAGAGAGACCACAAAGAAGTATATACTAAAGTAAATACAAGAAGTCTTGAATGCTCGACCTATCTGCATTTAGTACATAACAGAGTCAATGTTGTTGGATACCATGTGATGTGGATTAGCCTGAATTAGAACTCCTACATATTTTATTCGAGGTAGCATCCACTGGGACTGCAGTCTGTTCCAGCTGTGTAGGGTTGTAACTGGAGCCATGGGGAGATCTTAACTTTTGGACCAATTGATTCGATAACCAAGGAAGGCCAAGATGCAATCAACTATCTCTATTACCGTTGGGACAGAAACAGCAGGAGTGGTTAGAGTTCATAACACATCATCTGCATAAATCAATTGCTTCAAGTCCGCAGCTGGCATTGATATTCCTCCCACCACATGTGATTTCCATATAGCTATTGCTAGGGGCTCTCGGGCCAATATAAACAGCAGGGGAGTGAGTGGACACCCCTGTCTGGTCTCTTTGCCAATACTCAGAGGAGCAACCGATTAATGCTGTTATTATATGGTATAACTATCAGAGCCACAATAGCAATGTTGGACCGAATACCCTGTTGTTCCAGGATAATGTAGAGGTAGCACCACTCCGCCCAATCAAAAGCCATTCATTCTTAAGCATGAACAACATATGTGCCCCACACTTAAACCAAATTATGCTGGACAACAGCAGTCATCATATTCCCCAACAGGAAGAGGTCTAATCAACCAGTTAAGTTAAATCTAATCATATTATGGGACAATAAAACACGGAATAGAATCATTAGACATGATCATCCTGAGTTGGGCTAAAAAAGGAATCACTCTAGTCAAAGATATGCATGCCTCATCCACACTATTGTCTTTTGCAGAACTGCCAAGCCCATTCGCCCTCCCTAACCTAGACTTCTAAAATTTTAAAACATTCCATACAAAATATCTAAATTAGCTCCACTTAATGTCTTGGATTTCTTCTCCACCTATTTAAGAAACGTAGTGGCATATTTCAGAGTCCCTAGTGCCATTCCAGTGCCACATTGCAATTGCACTACATTATGCCTGCTCCAGGCATGATGTATGCAGAGGGGGCGTTCCCCTGTAAGGGGGGCCAAAAAATGGCACAAGGAAATCTAAGAGATTTCCTTGCGTCATGTTTTGCCACTTTTAACACCTGCTTAGAGCAGGTGTTAAAAGGAGGCTTCCATTGGTTACAATGGGCATTTGGGTGCTTTGCAGGATAAGCGTCAGAATTTTTGACACTAATCTAGCAAAGCGCCGGACTAGCATAAAAAAGTCTGATGCTAGTCCCCTAACTATCACCTTGGTGTGCCAGATTTGAAATAATGTGCACACATATTGGTGTTAGGGGGTGCTGAGGGGCACAAGAAAAGTGGTGCTACGCTGTTTTCAGCGCCATTCTTCTTAAATATCCCACTTATGGCCAGATTTAAGAGGGCCTAGCGACATTCCAGTGTCCCATCTGGATCATTTATTTACACTTATGTGGCATTGGAATGCCAAAAATGCTGCACCGTGTTTACAAAGTAGCAAAATGCTTGTAAACCTCTTCACAGCATCTACGGGACCACTGAGAAACTTACAAAGTAAATCTGACTCCAACTTTTGTTGTAGCTTCAAGGAAAGCAAGGGTGACACAGAACACATATTTTTCAGCCTCAGACTAGTCAGACTGCTGCAACAAAATGTCTGACTCCTTCAAAAATATCTTTGAAACCCACATTCAGTTAGACTTACCAACAATCCCACTGGTTCCGCTAGCAGCACTGAGGTATCCTCCACTCACATCACTATGCATGAACCTCTTAGACATTCTGCTATCTATCTGAACCAAGTTCATCCTTCTCAAGTGGAAGTTGGCTAACTGTATCTTCTTCTACTCATGGTGGACATGGATTGCATACATTTGTGCCACACACAATACACGTCAATCAGATTGACATTGAAAAAAAATACTTAAATTATGGAACACCCTGAATAGATGTATACAAAAATAAAATTCCAAATTTTTTCCCACACCTCTCTCAACCTAGACTATAAACATGCTACCCACACAAACACCCACTCAACCTAAAGTGAGACACCTGAATACCTCCTCATACTGCCATGCTCACTGTATCCCTTCTCTATCCTTTCAAGTTTCATGAGGTACAAACCCAGCCTTCACTCAGCTCACCACACAGGATACTTGCATATTTCTTTCAGATACGATTACCTCCTCAATTGTCTCCTATCATGGATTACCTCATGTGATATATTACTTTTGATTGATACAATTGTAGGAAACTGGAGCACTATGTGGTGTGGGGATTAGTCCTTACCATGTAATCCTTTCACAATACCCCATAGATGGTCCTTCGATTTACACTAATAAATCCTTAGTTCAGTGCTGGGAGGATGGCAAAGAGCAGTCAGGCTTCACTAGAGTAACACGTGTTAAGGATTTCAGAGCAGCAACATGGATAATAAGTAGTTGACACAACTTGAAAGAAATTTGGCACTACTTTATTAAAATAGAGCTTATTTTTTATCTTATTATAGACACCAAAAAGAACGGAACTGCATCAGTACAACCGGAGTTATGGATTTTAGAAGCAAAATTAAATCACAGTAACAATTTAAACTTACAGTTGAAGTCAATGGAGAAAAAACATTAGTAACAAACAGCCATCTCAAGTTTGAGTTACGTGGAACACTTGCAAGGCTAAGGTGGTGCGGATCCTATTACCAGGCCAAGACAGTCAGTTCAGTTTTACCTGACCCTTTGCAGTCTGAGTGCAGAGTTGTCAAGGCTGTCCATGGTGCTAAGCCAGACTTGCACTGGTGCTGATTTTACTGCATACATGAAGTTGCAGAAAATAAGATGCAAAAACTCATCAGGGCAGGGTTGTCGACAGCAGATGCAGGCTGCAAAGTGTGTCCTGCAGTTGCATTGTAGACTGTGGGGGTCAGTTACCAGGCTGGCAACCAACAAGCCTTGGCAGCAGTAAAGTTGAAGAAAAGCTTTGGGAACTTCACAGGGTCCAGGAGAGTGACGTAGTGGCCTGAAACTTCAGGGTAGGTGAGACTACAACTCCCAGAATACACATGACTGACTGGATTTGGGCAATCCCACAGAGGGCCCGATGGCCAGTGAGTCTTCGGATCCTGCAAGCATTTTTACCTGCAGTTTGCAGGGGCTAGTGCCACTAGTCCTATGGAGACTGAGGGTGCTTCTGGGGTCCATAGGGTCCTCTCTGATTGGCAGGAAGTGGTGAGTTAGATCCAAGACGAGGGTCATTCATGAATTTCACAGTCTTTTGCCTCAGGGAGAGAGTATTCCTCTTTTGCCTTGCTTCAGTGGGAAAGTCCGGTTGAAGGGGACACAGGGCTCTTGGTCCTTCTTTGAAGTCAGTTGTTCAGTTCTGAGATTCAAGTGCCAAGGGTGTCCCTTAAATCCTAGATTTAGGGGTGTTCGGGGTATGGAGGTTAGTGGCTAATGGGCAGCTAGCTCCTGCAGCTAATCTGCCCCTGAGGTGACCACATGCAGTGTATTGGGTCACCTTCTACTACCCAGAACCCTCTATTCTGCCACTCCTAAATTGTCAGAATTCAAACTTCAGTACACAGACTGGGCTGCTCACCCTAGAGGTGTGGCCATCCTCTGGGGGTGTGCATTGTCCTGCATAACTATTTTCCACCTGAAAACAAGCAAATGTGCCTGGGGCCAGGGGAGGACTGTGTCCTCCTCTGGGGGACAACATAGATGTCTATCAGGGCTGGTGAAGCCTTTGAAGCTTACGGTGCTGAAGTGCCAGTTCACTAGCCAGGCTGGGTGGGAGGAGGTGTGACCTCCTTCCTGCCTCAGCCTTTGTTGCTGGCTCCTGGGAAAGTTCACACTACCTGGCAGGAGGCCCGAATCCAGGCAGCAGGTGCAGGAAAGCATGGGCTGACCAGCCAGAGCTCAAATAAGTTGGGGCACACATGTGAGTAGCCACCAATGTGCCACCTGGATACATGCCATCTGTCCCTCGACAACAGATTTTGTCAGGGGAGAGAAGAAACATTGTTTGACACCAACCTCGACATATCAAGGCAATACCATAATGGAGCAAGTAACCTAGGTCTGCCAGGGTGCAAGTCCCATATTATCCTATGGAACGGCTATCACTTATAGTGTACTATATTGGAAAAGACACTATAGAGACATATAAGCTTGTGCTTACATGCCTACACCTTAAATATCATGCACATTGTCTCCTGGACTGCAGAGGTCTTCCTCAGGGGTGTCTGACATATATGTAAGGCAGTGCATTGGACTGTGCCACACATGGAGAGGGCACAGTCAAGATCGAACAAATTGCACTGCTCCTGCAGTCTGCAATGGCAGGCCTGCCATCAGTAGTTTGTGTGGGTCACTCAGAGTGGTACAAACTTGTGCTGCAGCCTTTGGTGGCCCCTTTACTACCTATGCCCTGGGTATTCTAGGTACCATTTAACAAGAACTAATAATGGAGTAAAGTCTTTGCCAAATAGAGAATTACTAAGTTCACAAATCAATTTTGGAAGAGAGCACAAGCACTGGGACCTGGTTAGCAGTGTCCAGAGCACTTACAGAGTCCTAACCATCAGCACTGGGGCAAAAAGTGGCTGTGTGGTGATCATACACAATGGGGCACTTTCCTACAACAATATGCTCAAACATTTTATGTACCATAACGAATATTTATAATTTTGAGCCACTGTACCTTGCCTTCTCCTCTTGCATGTCTGCCTACATACTGTTATTAGTTTAATAATTTTTCTCAGTGAAATCCCCTGCACAAATATCACACATGTATCCTGATATATCTTACCAATACTGCATTCTAGTACATCTAACCAGAAATGAGCACCTCTATCTCTAGCTCTATCTTTATCACATTACCTCTACTCATTCCTATATCAGTGTAACTTTGCCACTATCTAGTCCCTGGAGTCTCCCATCCCCCATATATCTTAGTACCGCTGCCCCTCCAAATGCTCCTCACCATTTCTTGCTTATCCATTTTCTGATCCATACTTTGAGGAGTTTGTAAATGTTAAGCTTGAGTTCCCAGCTTTTTCTATGCCATTGCTATTTGTTTATATAATTATTGTTTCTGGAATTTATATATTATCACATGATGTATAAGTGGTGTAAACACTCACATAATGTGCAGCAAAGCTTAGATTTGCTTTTACAAACTATAATATAAAATATGCTGTAAAATTAATTACTTGTGTGCACATAAAATAACTTCACAGTATATTGGTGACCCCTTTCCATTTGTGAATGGGTTACCACCTTCTTCAAAGTGTCGGCAAAGGTTGGAAACAGCATTTATCATGGAGGTCGCTCAATGAGAGACCTTTACAATGAAGGCCTTAGAACACAAATGCCTTTACAACGAAAGGCTTTCCAACTAAATTGCTTAGAACAAACATGCCTTTACAATGGATGGGTTGTAGTTGAGTTCAAAGGTCCAATGGGAATTAACAAGGGAAACAGAGACTTTAACCCCCCTTTTCTCAGATCCTGCCTGACGGATCACCCTAAAACTTTCTATGAGCATCAAGAATCACCGGCACGCTTTTCTTGGAAAAGATTTGGCAGGTGGTGCCAAAGGCATAGACAAGTCAAAAATAACACTTTTCCGATAGAATCATGGTCCTAACTATAACTACCTGTATACTAGCTTTAGGTTTATGGTAGGTTTTTATATTTTTGGTTCATAAGGGAATTTTTAGGGTTTCGGGTGGGTATTGTTTTTTGGGTGGTAAGGTAAATTTTAAGGATTTGGGTGGGTATGGGTTTTTGGTGGATGGTAAGGGAAATTTTAGATTTTAGGATGATGATAGGTTTTTGAGTGGTAATGGAATTGTAGGGTTTAGGGTGGGTACGGGCTTTAGGGTGGTAAGAGAATTAATAACTTTTTGGGTGGATAAGGGTTTTTGGGTGGTTTTGAAATTTGGGGTGGGAAGGAACTTTTTTTAGGTTCAGACATTGTTTGTTATAAACATGGTTAGCCCCCACCATGCACAGTTTTGTGCAGTGAAATGCGCGATGGGGCTGTGGCTGGGGGCCCCTGCACTGCCCATGCCAAGTGCATGGGCAGTGCAGGGGCCCCCAGGGGCACCCCAAGTCCCATTTACCGCCAGCCTTTCCATGGCAGTGTTTACTGCCGTGGATAGGCTGTCGGTTGGGGACTCATAACCCCAAGGGCAGCAATGCGGTATGCCGGAGGGGCCGGCGGTATGGCCATGGCTAATGCGCCACGGTCATAATAGCTGGCGGAAGACGGTGTTACTGCCAGCTTACCGTGGCCGCCAATGTCGTAATGAGGCCCATAATTACTTGAGCTAACCATATATATAACTGCTGAATTTCTATTGTTTTGTGCGAGTAACTTGAGATCCTAACTATAATGTCCCTATAGCCTTTTTTTTAACATGAATTTCTATGTATGTTTAAGTTCTATTTCCTAACTATAGCATCCCTGTAACCTTTGTTTTTTTCAGTGAATGCCTAGTAATTTTAGATACTTTGCCAGGCCCTGTTGCCTACCCCCTTTAATCACCAAACATAATGCCAAACACGGCCTTTGGCAGTGCACAGTGGAGGTTGGCCATAAGCCTGGCAGCCAACCCGCTATTACCAACCAACCCTACATGCATTAGTTTTAGAGCGGGTCTTTGAGTGTGTGCATGAGTACCTCAGTGGGTCTGTAAGTCGGTGCATGGGTTTCTGAGTGAATTCTGTGAATGTGTGCATGGGTCTGTGAGTGTATGCATGAATCTTTGAGTAGGTCTGTGAGTGGATGCATGCCTGTATGAATGTGGAGCTTTATCTGCCTCCTTGGGTAAATGTCCAGTACGTATTCTTCAATACAGTTGCATAATGGAGCACAAGGAAATGTCATCAGTGACCTTGTGTGCATTTTGGCTATATGTTCCTTGGGTGTCTTTATGCAGAAATATGTGATAATATGAATTCTCCTTTAGAGAAGCCAACGAAACAACGAAACAACAAAGACATAAATCTCCACCAAACCAGGGTCTTTCATAATATCTAAATTCAGAGGGAAATGCACTATGGGGCCCTTTCTTAAGCTGTTCATCATTCTGGTAAAAGGTGGAAAGACCTTTGCATACAACTAAGGTGGAAGGTGTGGGGGTAAGTGAGCAGAACGTCCAGGTGATTTGCACATTTGCATACTCATAGCAACTTAAAGGCTCTGGGGTGTGGTGGTCTCCAAGGCCCTTAGTGGCTCCAGGAGGGGGGCACACAGCACCCCTCCTTCTATTTGTATGAGCTGTTCTAGGTAGGTGGTGGTCCCAAGGGCCAAGAACAGCCTGGGAGGGGCCCACATAGCCCCCCTCTTTTTTTAAAGAAAAAAAAGCCCTGGGGAGGTGGTGGTCCCCAGTGTGTAGGGGGATCCAGGTGGCCGCACACTCCATATTTCACTTAGCTCTGGGTAGGTGGTGGTCCCCAGGGCTCGAAGGTCTGTCTGCCCCCCTATTCAATTTATTTATAGCCCATGGAAGGTGGCAGTTCCTTGGGTTGTGGGGGGCCACGTGGGCCCTCTGCATTATTTTACTCTAATTTGCTCCAGGGAGGTGGCAGTCCCTGGGCTAAAGTAAGCCTTAGGAATCGGGTCCCGTGCACCCCCCTCCTTTTTTTAGCTCTTTATGCCCCTGGGATCTAGCCCACCCATGGGCAAGCAAAAGGAAGACTTGGAAGGCCGTGCTTTTGATAAAAAAAAAAACTCTGAAAAATCTGTGGATCCAGCCACGGATTTTTCTGAGTTTAAAAAAAAATGTTTTTAGCCCTGGTGGAGTCCCTTCAGGACCCCTGTACCAAGGCTAGGGCTCCGGGGATCCCTACCCTGGCTTTGTTTCCTTCTATTTATCTTTTTTTGAGGGACTCGGCTTAAGCCAAGTCCCCAAATGGCTGCCAACACTTCCTTGTCAAAGTGTTGGCAGCCAATCAGCCCGGGACATTTGGATCCACGGAGGATCCCTGTCCCTAGATATCTACATTTTTTTACTTTAATTATCACCAAAACTACTTAATGAATTTACAACAAATCACAAATAGCACAATCTGAGGAACAGGATCTAGCTTCCTGCCAAATTTGGTATAATTCTGCTCAGCGGTTTGGGCTGTAGGCGTGTCTAAAGACCATATGGAAAAAATGAATGGGGAAAACGTGTTTTAGCCCCACCCCCGTTTCTCAACCCCACTTGATGGATTGTCCCAAAACTTTTCAGATAGCAGCTGATCTGGCTAGAGCAGCGAATCCCAACCTATGGTCCAGGAAACCCTGGGGTTCCGCAAAGCCTCTTCAGGGAGTCCGCGACTGCTTAGAAAATTAAATAATATTAACAGATTAGGTCCCCAGTTTTCAGTAACAACTCAGTGGGAGGTCCCCGGATTCCAATAATGATTCAGTGGGGGTGCCTGGGTTCCAGTAATGATAAAGTGGGGGTTAACAGAAGTCAAAAGGTTGGGAAGCACTGGACTAAAGTATACGTTTTGAAAATTTTGTGATGATTCGTCAAGGAGCGCCAAAGTTATTGGCAAAACAAAAATGTCTCTTTCTATGAAAACTAGTTCCTAACTAAAACTATCTACAGATGACCGCTAATAGGTGATAATGAAAAAAAATGCATTTATGTTGTTGAAATATAAATATATACTTTTACCATGGAAGCCTTTACACAATAAAGTAAGTAAATATACATATGTCATCAATGATGTCATTTGAGATGTCACCAGTGATGTCACTGACCATGTAGTGAGTGATGTTACATGTGAGATAAGCAGTGCATTATGTGGGAGCAAGTTATAGTTAGCTCAGGTAACTATAATTGCTGAATTTCTATGGTTTTGAACGTGTAAAGTGTGAGCGTAACTATAATGCCCCTATACCCTTTGTTTTTTTAAGTGAATTTCTAAGGTTTTGTTAATTCTATTTCCTAACTATGTTGTAGTTTAGCAGTTTAGCGATTAGATTAAGCATTAGGAGAAGACATCTTGTATTTAGCAACTATTGTGAACATTTCGCGGAAACCATTTTGTATTCATGGCAGCCATTTTCTCTGCCATGTGCTCACCATGTGCTCTGTCCTACCTTTCTGTTAACTACTCTTGAAAATCTGCCTAGTGACAAGTTATATTTAGCATCTCCCACTTTCACACATGCCCAGTAAGGTCCGCAGCTGTTAGTCCTTGAAAACTGTTAGCCCCTCCTACCTGTCAACTGTGCATTTCCACATGATCTTATATGTATAGAAGGCTTGCTTCTATAATTGTACCACCTCCTTTTAGCCCCTGCGTGGGTATAAAAGGACCATGCTCTCTCAGTTCAGTGTGCTACTTCAAACATTACCGAAGGGTGCTGTTTGAACTGTAGTACCACCTCATGAGGTTTAATAAACTTTTGTCTTTTATTTCAGTTTCTGTGCTAACTTCTTCCTATGTGGTCTGAGGACTTTGTGTAGAGAAGGGTGAACCCTTTGCACTAGTAGGCCTTGCTGAGGCTTACTTCAACAACTATAATGTCTCTGTAACCTTTGTATATTAGGTGAATTTCAAAGGTTTTTTAAATTATATTTCCTAACGAAAGCATCGCTGTAACCTTTGATTTTTTTTCAGTGAATGGTTGTTTAGATTATATTTCCTAATTGTGATGTTACTCCTACTTCTATTTTTCTTTCAGACAATTTGTAAGGCTTTTATAAAATTGTATTTAACAGGCATAAGATCCCTGAAACAATTTTTTCTAGTGAATTTTAGAGGTATTTTTAATTTATTTTTTTACATTGTCTCAAACATTTCATAGTGGCCCAGTAAGGTGGTTATGCTGGTAAATGACTTAGTGTGGGACTAGCTACATGGGACTTGTACTTTGTATGTCAGTGGCAGTATGGATCGGTGACTGCTTGGGTGAGATAGGATAATGTGAGAATGTCCATAGTTTTAACATATGGTTTGCTTATTTTACATGGTGTTTACTTTGGCAGTGTCAATATGACAATACTTGCTAGTGTACTAAATATAGACAGGGTGTGTTCAGACGGTCTACATCAGAGTTGAACTGATCCAGTTTATTATTTGATATAAGAAGGTGAACCATATAGTCTGTCTCTTATGTGGAATGTTGAAAGTGTAAAACTTGTATCTGTTGATATGTACAGATACATATATATATATAAATAAAAAGAATATCTGAATTTAGTAATTAAGTATCACTTTTTGTATACTTTAGTAGATTATTCACTTTGTAACTTTTTTTCCTAATAATGTTATTTGCGAATACATCGCAAAATATAGCAGAGTGTAAGTGAGTTTTTTCGGTATTCGTGAAAATAGCACATTTAACATAAAGTATAAAATATATATCAATATATATATTATAAGCAATGTATGTTAGAAATATGATTTTAAATTTAGTTTTATGTTTAAAATGTGTTTTCATTTATATTGAATGCACTTTATAATACTAGTCCACGTAATTACGAAGACACCGGTATTCTCAATGACGTAGATGGGCATACGCTGCCCTGCTTTTGTGGATACCGCAATAATCGCAATTATAGCATGTTTCTAAAAAACAGTATAATACATACATACACATTTTGTATAAAATGTTTGAGAACAGCTGTTTACTAAGACAGTGTTCAAACCATTGTATGTCTGACAGTTTTCATTAAAAAACACTTTTAATTGTATTTTGTGGTTTCACGATGATGTCGGTGGCCGCGACTACTTAGTTATTCGTGAATATAATGTGACTATGTAAAAAGTTATTTGATTGGAGAAAACTGTTTTCAGTTATACTTTTAGGAAGTGTCCACCCATTTTTCCGTTTCCGAAGGTTCCATTCATTTGTGGACTCTTGAAAGGAGCAGGTGTGTTTTTCTACTGGCTCAATTCTTTGATTTTTTGCTATCTTTGATACAAAATGGCAACAAATGAAAGTCACCGGGACCAGCCTCAACAGCAGCCAGAACACCAGGAGCAAGAGGTGGATGAAGAGGAAAATGAATATGATGAACCAACACAAAGAAGGCTGAGCATTGCTTGGGACTTTTTTTCAATACCGTCTAGGGAGTCAAAGACTGTTTCCAGATTGGTCACTTGCAGCCTCTTTGGAAAGACGTTATCAAGTGGTACTAACAAAAAATATTCATGTGATACAACTTCAATGTTGTACTATTCAAAAACATACCACTCTAACAGCTTAAGAAGAGCAATGAGACAGAGAGAACAAGAAAGACCTTCAACTTCTGGAACTACACCATCTGTCCCAGGAGAGAAAGTTCCAACTGAAGCCCAAAATCATTGCCCCAATTAGCTCCTTAGCTGACACATTGTGGCACCATTTTGCCTGGATTGTAATACTACTCTTACAGAGTGGGAGCAATCTTTTGATGCCATTGTTGAAGCTAGAAACAAACCCAAATGTTAATATTTATTTTATTTTTCGTAATTTGCTACCTGTTTTAATCTTGCTTATTGCAATGTGTTTTTGTCTTTGTTGCCATTTTGTTTTGTTAAAAATACCCCAAAATATAAATTTTACAAAATAAAAAAAAGTAGTTTCATAAAAAGAAAAAAATATGGTTTGTTTCAGAACTGCATACTACTGTTAAAAAAGATAAATAGAATGCTGTGTGTGTAAATGAGTATTTGTGTAAGTTGTGTATGGATGACTGACTGAGTGCATGAGTGGTGTATAGGTGATTGAGTGTATGAGTGCGTGTATGGGTATGTGAGTGAGTGTATGAGGGGTGTTTAGGTGACTGACTAAGTGCATGTATGGGTGAGTGAGTGAGGGCATGAGTACTCTATGGGTGATTGACTGAGTGTATGAGTCCATGTATGAGTATGTGAGTGAGTGGATGGCTGCATGTATCAGTGAGTTAGTGAGTGTATGATTGCTGTATGAATGATTGACCGAATGCATGAGTGCACATTTGGGTTAGTGAGTCAGTGCATGAGTGGTGTATGTGCAAGTGAGTGAGTGCATGTACGGGTGTGTGAGTGAGTGTATGAGGGTGCATGGGTGATTCCATGAGTTCATAGATGGATGAGTGAGTGAGTGCAAGAGTGGCATATGGGTGATTGAGTGAGTACATGAGTGTGTGTATAGGCAATTGACTGAGTGCATTGGTGTATGTATGGTTGTGTTAATGAGTACATGAGTGGTGTTTGTGTGAGTGAGTAAATAGATAAATGGTGTATTGCTGGTTGACTGTCCATGAGTGCGGTATGTGTGAGTGTATGAGTGCATATTTGAGTGTTTGAGTGAGTGCATGAGCACATCTATGGGTGTGCTGATTGACTGAGTGCATGAGTGTATGTATGAGTGAGTGAGTGCATGTGTACTGCATGGGTGATTGATTGAGTGCATAAGTGCATGTATGGGCGAGTGAATGCATGAGTGGCGTATGGGTGATTGGGTTAGTGCATGAGTGCATGCATAGGCAATTGAATGAGTGCATGAGTGTATGTATGGGTCAGTTAATGAGTGGATGAGTGGTGTATGTGTGAGTGAGTGAATAAATGAGTGGTGTATTGTTGATTGACTGTGAGCATGAGTGGATGTATGGGTAAGTAAGTGCATGAATGCATATATGGGTGTTTGAGTAAGTGCATGAATGCATCTATGGGTGCTTGACTGTGTGACTCAGTGGTTGATTTACTGAGTGACTGTATGGGTGAGTGACTGAGTGTATCAGGGGCATATGGTTGATTGAGTGAGTGAATGAGTGGGTGTATAGGTGTTTGACTAAGTGTATGAGTGTATATATGGTTGACTTAATGAGTGCATGAGTGGTGTGTGTGAGTGAGAGAATAGATAAGTGATGTACAGTTGATTCACTGTGTGTATGAGTGCATATATGGGTGTGTGAGAGCATGAGGGCATATATGGGTGATGGTGATTGACTGAGTGCATCTATGGGTGTGTGTGTCAGTGCATGAGTGGTGTATGGGTGATTGACTGAGTGAACGTATGGGTGAGTGAGTGAATACACGAGTAGTGTATGGGTGATTGACAGAGTGCATGTATGGGTGTGGGTGAGTGCATGAGTGAATGTATAGGCGATTGACTGAGTGCATGAGTGGTGTATGTTTCAGTGAGTGAATAAATGAGTGGTGTCTGTTTAAGCGAGTGAATACATGAGTGGTGTATTGTTGATTGACTGTGAGCATGAGTGGATGTATGGGTAAGTGAGTGCATGAATGCATATATGGGTGTTTGAGTAAGTGCATGAATGCATCTATGGGTGCGTGACAGTGTATGAGAGGCGTATGGCTGATTGACTGAGTGCATGAATGTATGAATGGGTGAGTGAGTGCATGACTACTGTATGGGTGATTGATTGAGTGCATACGTGCATGTATGGGTGAGTGAGTGAGGGCATGAGTGGCATAGGGGTCAGTGCATGAGGGCATATGGGTGATTTAGTGAGTACATGAGTGTGTGTATAGGCAATTGAGTGGATGATTGACTGAGTGTATGAGTGCATGTGTGGGTGAGTGAGTGAGTGCAAGAGTGCATGTATCAGTAAGTGAGTGAATGAGTGGTGTATGGGTGATTGAGTGCATGAGTGCCTATATGGGTGACTGAATGAGTGCATGAGTGGTGTATGAGTGATTGACTGTATGAGTGCATATATGGGTTACTGATTGAGTATATGCGCACATGTATGAATGGGTGATTGAGCACATGAGTGTATCTATGGGCAAGTAAGTGAGTGCATGAGTGCATGTATGGGCATGTTAGTGAGTGCATGACTGGTATATGGGTGATCAACTGAGTGTATGAGTGCATGTATGGGTGAGTGACTGAGTGCATGAGTGGTGTATGAGTGTATGACTGCATGTATGGCCAAGTGAGTGAGTGCATAACTAGTGTATGGGTGAGTAAGTGAGTGTATCAGTAGTGTATAGGTGACTGAATGAGTATATAGTATGTGATTGACTGTGTGCATGGTTGAGTGCATGAGTGATGTATGGGAAACCTACCAAACCCAGACATGTTTAAAAAATAGACACCCCAATGAGTTCAAGGAGTTGTGGTTTTCCTGGATCCCCCAACATTTTCTTACCCACACTCCTTTGCAAACCTCAAAATTTGCTTTAAAAAAGCATATTTTCTTCCCTTTTCTTTGAAGGATCACCGCTCCAGCACAAATTTCCTATAACCCAGCATTCCCCTCAGCCTCCCAAGTAAAATGATACATCAGGGTTAGCCTAAAAGATGTATAAAAGAAAAATATGTGCTTATCAACTCGCTGTGCTATCCCCTCAATCTCTACAGGTTTTGTCTTATTTCTGTTGCAGGCACCTGGGCCACCCACACAAGTGGGGTACCATTTTTATCGGGAGACTTGGGGAAACGCTGGCTGGAAGGAAATGTGTGGCTCCTCTCAGATTCCAGAACTTCTTGTCTCCGAAATGTGAGGCAAAAGTGTTTTTTTAGCCAAATTTTTAGGTTTGCAAAGGATTCTGAGTAAGAAAACACTGGGGGATCCACGCAAATCACATCTCCCTGGACCCCTCGGGTGTCTAGTTTTCAGAAATGTTTGGGTTTGGTCGGTTTCCCTATATGGCTGCTGAGCCCAAGACCAAAAACACAAGTGACCCCCCTGCAAAAACAGTTTTGTATTTGATAATTTTGAGGTGTCCACATAGTGTTTTGTGGCATTTCCTTTCGCAGGCGCTAGGCCTACACACACAAGTGAGGTGCCATTTTTATCGGGAGACTAGGGGGAACACTGGGTGGAATGAAATTTGTGGCTCCTCACAGATTCCAGCACTTAAAAGTGTTTTTTTAGCAGACGTTTGAGGTTTGCAAAGGATTCTGGGTAACAGAACCTGGTCAGAGCCCGACATGTCACCCCATCTTGGATTCCTCTAGGTGTTTAGTTATCAAAAATGCACCGGCTTGGTAGGTTTCCCTAGGTGCCATCTGAGCTAGAGGCCAAAATCCACAGCTAGGCACTTTGCAAAAAACAGTTCTGTTTACTCTGGTAAAATGTGATGTGTTGTCTTTTGGGGCATTTCCTGTAGCGGGTGCTTGGCCTACCCACACCAGTGAGGTGCCCTTTTTATTAGGAGATTTGGGGGAATGCTGGATGGAAAGAAATTTGTGGCTCCTCTCAGATTCCAGGACTTTCCATCACTGAAATGTGAGGAAACAATTTTGAGGTTTGCAAAGGATTCTGGATAATAGAACCTGGTCAGAGCCCCACAAGTCACCCCATCTTGGATTCCCCTAGGTGTCTAGTTTTCAAAAGTGCACAGGTTTGGTAGGTTTCCCTAGGTGCCGGCTGAGCTAGAGGCCAAAATCCACAGCTAGGCAATTTGCAAAAAACAGCTCTGTTTTCTTTGGGAAAATGTGATGTGTCCACGTTGTGTTTTGGGGCATTCCTTGTCGCGGGCGCTAGGCCACAAGTGACGTACCATTTTTATCAGGAGACTTGGAGGAACGCTGGGTGGAAGGAAATTTGTGGCTCCTCTCAGATTCCAGGACTTTCCGTCACTAAAATTAAAGGAAAAAGTGTTTTTTGAGCCAAATGTTGCGGTTTGCAAAGGATTCTGGATAACAGAAACTGGTCAGAGCCCCACAAGTCACCTCATCTTGGATTCCCCTAGGTGTCTAGTTTTAAAAAATGTGCAGGTTTGCTAGGTTTCCCTAGGTGCCGGCTGGGCTAGAGGCCAAAATCCACAGATAGGCACTTTGCATAAAACAGCTGTTTTCTCTGGGAAAATGTGATGTGTCCACGTTGTGTTTTGGGGCATTTTCTGTCGCGGGCGCTAGGCCTACCCACACAACTGAGGTACCATTTCTATCAGGAGACTTGGGGGAATGCTGGGTGGAAGGAAGTTTGTGGCACCTCTCAGATTCCAGAACTTTCTGCCACCGAAATGAGAGGAAAAGGTGTTTTTTGGCCAACTTTTGAGGTTTGCAAAGGATTCTGCATAACAGAACCTGGTCAGAGCCCCACAAGGCACCCCATCTTGGATTCCCATAGGTGTCTATTTTTCAAAAATGAGCAGGTTTGGTAGGTTTCCCTAGGTGCCGGCTGAGCTACAGGCCAAAATCTACAGCTAGGCACTTTGCAAAAAATATGTCAGATTTCAATGTAAAAATGTAATGTGTCCATGTTGTGTTTCCTGTTGCAAGCATTAAGCCTACCCACGCAAGTGAGGTACCATTTTTATCAGGAGAGTAGGGGGAACACAGAATAGCAAAACAAGTGTTTTTGCCCCTTGTCTTTCTCTCCATTTTTTCCTTCCAAATGTAAAATAGTGTGTAAAAAAGACGTCTTTTTGAGAAATGCCCTATAATTCACCTCAATTTCAATATTGTTTTATTCAACTGTTATTTTCTGTAGGAACTACTTGTAGGATCTACACAAATGGCTCCTTGCTGAATTTAGAATTCTGTCTACTTTTAAGAAATGTTCAGATATCTGGCAGTCAGCATTGGTTTCACCCTCATTTCTGTCACTAACTGGAAGGAGGCTGAAAACACAAAAATAGTAAAAATGGGGTATGTCCCAGTAAACTGCCTAAATTGTGTTGAAAAATGGGGTTTTCTTATTCAAGTCTGACTTTTCCTAAAAGCTCGGAAGATGGTGATTTTAGCACCGTGAATCCTTTGTTGATGCCATTTTCAGGGAAAAAACCACAAGCCTTTTTCTGCAGCCTTTTCTTCCCCATTTCAAAAAAAATTGGCTAATTTCTTGGTCTCCTTCAGGGGAACGCACAAAGTCTGGGTACCTCTAGAATCCCTAGGACGTTGGAAAAAAAAGGATGCTAATTTGGCATGGGTAGCTTATGTGGACAAAAAGTTATGAGGGCCTAAGCGCGAACTGCCCCAAATAGCCAAAAAAAGGCTCAGTACAGGAGGGGAAAAGGCCTGGCAGCAAAGGGGTTAATAGGCCAAATAAGGTCTAAAAAAACAGATGAATCATGAAGAGGACACACTGTAAGCCACTTTTTTAACCATTATTTTACCTTGGAACTTTGGTTGAAGCAAGAGAAGATATGAGTTTAGTAGTTAGAACAGAAGTGTTTGTTTTTATTTTAGGTTGATGTTGTTACACCTATCCATCCACTTTTACTTTTTTAAATACACAGTGTAGTGTCCTGAGTGTTGGAGTAACTCCTTCATGAAAGATGATAGCCAAAGTAGTAAAAGTACTTCCTGAAAGTGGTATTTGTCCAGCTTTAAAGTTTGGAATTTGAGTTTCCAATTTGGATGGTCTACAGCGTTGTAATATTACTACAAGGTATTTTCCTATTCTTTGCAGAAACTGTGTAGAGAGAAGGTCAGATATGCAGTTTGGGCATGTAATATGTTGATTACCATTCCTGTACAATTTGTGAAAAGGTACACTTTTACATTCTGGTAAAGTTAAGTAAAGAAATTGTTCGGAGGTAATTTCAGTGCTAGATGTAAAAGGTTGTCTTCGCAGTCATCGGTCCATTTGTAATTGAGTCCAAAAATATAATCAATATTTACTTCTTCTTCTTCTAAGACTCCAAGCATGACCATAATGAATTCCTATGCATCTTGTTGAGTCTTGAGAGTAAACTTAATTGATCCAGTACATATATCTGAAAGATCTCAGATCCCTGAATAAGAACATATTACACTCCTATCATTCATTAAACGTTGTGGCAAATTATAAAGTGCAGAAGACATTCTCCTATCTGAATTTAGTTCAATTTGGTTTACTACATGGGGTAAATGGAAAAGTACATTGAGAACGACATTTGCATAGCAGTTGACACCTGAACCCTTCTCTAAATGGTAACCTACAATTTCACTATCATTTTCCAGTTTGTTCTTCTTAGTACTGTCTGTGTTGTCCTTCTGTCCTTTCTTTTCTTGAGGATCTTTAGACTGTTTTGTAATCTACTTTGGACAGAGTATCAGTTTCTCATAAACATGTATTTATTTTTTTTACTAATTCTTTGTAATCAAAGTTTAACCAAATGTTTACATTGCCAACATTTCCTAGGAAATTCTTGTTTCATTATGCAGAAGAGTTTTGGAAATTGGTTTTCCTTTTGCAGGAGTAAGTTGGAGTAGGGTCCTTGCCCTCTGGCGATGAAGGGGACTCCTTACCCACTGGTGACAGAGGGGGCTCCTTGGTCTCTGGTTTGGGATGGGGCTCCTTGGCCTCAGTTTTGTGAGGGGCCACCTTGGCCTTAGTTTTGTGAGGGGCCTCCTTAGCCTTAGCTTTGGAAGGGTCCTCAATGGCCTTGGTTGTGGGGGGGTCTCTTGGCCTTGGTTTTGGGAGGGGCCTCCTTGGTCTTGGTTTTGGGAGGGGCCTCCTTGGCCTTTGACTTTGGAGGGGTCTCCTTGGCCCTAGGTTTTGGAGGTGTCTCCATGGTCTTGGTTGTCTCTTTGGGAGGAGGCGGCCCTTTAGGCCTCTATTTTGGGGACAGAGGAGTGTCCTTGGGATGGGGGACCGGCGTCGCATTCATGTGCCCCTGAGAGGCAGCTGGAGACTTTGTGGGTGGATCAGTGTCAGACTAGGTGCTTGAGGTACTGGGCTGGGGGGTGGGACCTTCCTCTTGTGGGTAGAGAGGGGGGCTGGGGAGGGAAGAAGTCAAGGCGGGAAAGGAAAAGCTTCTTAAGGCCAATGTGGTGGGATATGGGAGGAGGGATGGGAGTGAAGTGCATGTGTGAGATGGATGGGGGTTGGGGGTTTGAGTGCGAGCATGTCTGTGTCTTTGGAGGGGGGGCAGACTGGATGGGGAGGACAAACAGGACGTGTGGATGGATGCTGTGGTGGTGTTTGCAAGTGAGGTGGGTGTGCTGCGTGATGTGGTGATGGTAGTGGTGGTGACTGAGCATATAGTGTGTGGGATGAATGTCTGCAGGTCTGCTGTTGTGACTGTAGGCAAGGCTGTGCACATGCAGGTTCAGGGACTGTTGATGCAGTGCATGCAGGTATGAGTGCAGATGTGACTGTGAGGGAGGAGGAGGAGGGTGAAACAGTGGAGGCAGTGGATGATGTTGTGCATCCATCTTTGTGTTGGCTGTGTGACTGCTTGTGGACTGAAGTGTGCTGCTGGTGTTTGTCTGTGCAAGCCTTGTGTGATGTTTTGTGTACATGCTTGTCTGAATGTGTGCGTGGGATGGGTTGGGGGTGAGGAGACTGGGACTGGGTAGTGGTAGTTGGAGGGGGATGGAAGAAACAGGGACACTGGCTGCCATCAGTGAAGAGGCCAGAGCCTGAAACGATCTATGTAGGGCCACCAAGCCACAGCGAATGCCCTCCAGGAAGGCATTGCATTGCTGCATCTGGGATGCAAGCCCCTGGATGGCATTCACTATGGTTGACTGCTCTACAGAAATGGATCTCAGGGGTCAATAGCCTCCTCACTGAGGGCAGCAGGGATGACTGGGACAGGGCCTGAGGTGCCTGGGGTGAAGGAGATGCCCACCCTCCTCGGTGAGCAGGCACGGGCAACTCGATGGGGGGCTACTGGGAGGGCAGTTCTGGTATGGAGGTGGCAGTAGAACCTGTAGCTGGGGTGGTGCCATAGGGGTCTGAACTACCAGGGAGCTCCCATCGGAGGAGGAATAAGAGTCAGTGGTATCAGCTCCTGTCCCAGCCATGGTGCTCTTCTTACCCTCCATCCCACTGGTCCCCTCGGCATCAGTGGACTCTGTCTCCTGGGTCCCATGAACTACAGCTCCTTCACTCACCAGTGCCCATGCTCCCTCGCCGTATGATGCTAATGCACAAATGGACAGGATGACAAAAGGAGAGGGGGGAGAAAGAAAGAGAGTACGGGGTCAATCACAGCACCAACAGCACAGATGACATACACATCACTGTCAAACACTGAGACTGAGAATGGGCAGTATGGACCACACTGGCATACCATTGGATAAGTACCACAGCAGGTAGGAGCCAAACACTGCCAGCTACACACCAAGTGGGACCAACTAAGCCCTGTCTGCCATGGAAAGCCAGCTACCTAGCTATCAAAAACATGCATTTTACCTTATTACCTAAGATGGACCACGCAGCAATATGTAAACTGGCATATTGGGGCATCCACTGACTAGTACCCTGCACCCAAATCCCATGCCAGGCAACAGAGATGGTTGTCAAACCCACTGTACTCACCCCCTTGTGGCTGCTGTGATGCCCTCAAGTGCCCATCCAGCTCTGGGTAGGCCACCACCAGTATGCAGGCCATCAGGGGGTGGGGTCAGGTTCTGACAGGCACCCCTCCCTCATTGGGAGGCCGTCCACAGCTGGGCCTCTGCAGTCATCCGGGGACAGCATCTGAGGTCCTCCCATTGTTTCCTGCAGTGGATGCTCCACTTGCTATAGACCCCCAGGATCTGCACGTTCTTGGCGATGGCACGCAACAACCCCTTCTTCTGATGGGCGCTGACCTTCACAGGAAACACAAACAGTGGGACACCATAAACCAGACAATCCAGCCTGTCACACATATGGCCTACAAACTACATTAGCCCCTCATCAGGCACACACATGACCTGTACCCCTGCATTAACACTGCCACCAGCCATACCCCACCAAACGACACACTGTCAGCACACACACACACATCTCCATGCAGCCATGTTGCAAGCAACGTACCCATGGTGTATTCACCTGTTGGTCTGGAGGCCCTTACTACTGCCCATACAGGGGTAGGACCACATCCACGAGCCTCTCCAACTCCTCTGACATGAAGGCTGGGGCCCTTTCCCCTGTTGCATGTGTCATGGCAGGTTCCAGACACAGGTCACAGCAGCACACGCAGTGGCGATGTCATCCTGTGGAAAGTCAGGAATCAAGTGAAGTGGTAGAAATAAAATTACAGTCACGTTCGCATCGATGAACACCGTCACCGCCGGCGTTGATCATCATTAGTTCCCATACTCCATAGAGGCCCATGTTAGCCAATGAGGAATTGCACGGAGGGGCAGACCGCCTCCCGTCTTGAGGCAAACGCTGGTGTATACAAATTTTATGTCTACTACAGCCAATCAAAGAACTACTTACTTCCCCTTTCAAAATACCACCTAATTTTACTCACCTGCATATTCAAAGTACCCAAACAACTGTGCTTTTTTTTTAAACCAGGCGCACACCTTCATTTTGGCTGCATGCCATTCCCAACAATGCCTCATTGAGATCCAGCCTTCTCTTGAATGCTGCTACTGCCTTACTTCAAAATGGTTAGAGTGTGGATTGTTGGGCACAGCTATGTGTGTTGGGCTAGAGAGGGTGCTAGAAAGAGTGGTATTGACGGATACTTGGGTTTGGCTAATGTGGACATTAATTGAATTGGCCAGAGAGGGTTAAAGTGGAATAAATTGCTCTCTTTGGTTGAAAGCATTGTGGATTCCCAACCCCCTAACCTCATGATTGTGCACTGTGGTGGTAATGACCTGGGCACATTGACTGTGGTAGGACTGGAAATCCTAATCAAGGATACCTTTGCACAATTGGCAACCATTTTCCCTAACACTGTTTTGGTGTACTCCAATATATTTCAGAGACACAAATGGAAGTGGTCTACTGAGTTCTGTCCACAGATTGACAAAGCCAGCAAACATGTTAATAAAACTGTTTCTGCGTTCCATATTGACCATAACATGGGTTGTATATACAACATCAGTCTGCAAGTTCATGTGAATGGTGTACATATAGAAGTGATGGTGCACACTTCACAGACAAAGGCAACAGTGTTTTTCTTTCAGACCTAAAACTCTATATCTGGTCTTACATGTTACTATCACAAACTACCAATGAACACAATGGCTCTTGTGAGGGCCACCCTTTCCCCCAAAATTCTTGTTAATTTTCTGTTCAATTGTTTCTCAATATATTCTCTACCACATTGTGATATTCACAAATATGCTTTGAAAACAAAAAAATAACAAAAGCAAGCTTTCAATGCACATTAGCCTATTGGAAATCCTAATCAAGGATACCTTTGCACAATTGGCAACCAGTTTCCCTAACAGTGTTTTGGTGTACTCCAATATATTTCAGAGACACAAATGGAAGTGGTCTACTGAGTTCTGTCCACAGATTGACAAAGCCAGCAAACATGTTAATAAAACTGTTTCTGCGTTCCATATTGACCATAACATGGGTTGTATATACAACATCAGTCTGCAAGTTCATATGAATGGTGTACATATAGAAGTGATGGTGCACACTTCACAGACAAAGGCAACAGTGTTTTTCTTTCAGACCTAAAACTCTATATCTGGTCTTACATGTTACTATCACAAACTACCAATGAACACAATGGCTCTTGTGAGGGCCACCCTTTCCCCCAAAATTCTTGTTAATTTTCTGTTCAATTGTTTCTCAATATATTCT
The DNA here is from genome assembly GCF_031143425.1 of Pleurodeles waltl. NCBI lineage: Eukaryota > Metazoa > Chordata > Amphibia > Caudata > Salamandridae > Pleurodeles > Pleurodeles waltl. The sequence goes on from NC_090444.1 coordinate 1,273,380,558, forward strand.
CTACCACATTGTGATATTCACAAATATGCTTTGAAAACAAAAAAATAACAAAAGCAAGCTTTCAATGCACATTAGCCTATTCGAAATTCATAAGAATATAAATAAGTAATTTTCAATATCAGACACCAAAGCTTACTTTTGAAAGAAGTTCACAAACATATGCATGAGTATGTCTGTCACTTCAGGTATACATTTTTGAATCAGTCTTTCAGTGGTCTAAGAATGGGTACACAAGGGTGTGACTGGGTCTACAAAGGGGTGTGTCAGGGTGTAAGTGGATCTGCAAATGGGTGTATGAGCATGTGACTGAGTCTCCCAATGGGTGTGTGAGTGCGATTGGGTCTGTGAATCAGTGCGTGAGAGTGTGAGTGGGTCTGCCAATGGGTGCATGAAGGTGTGACTGGGTGTGAAAATGGGTGTGTCATGGTGTAAGGGGATCTGTGAATGGGTGCTTGAGTGGATCTGTGAGAGTGGGTGCATCAGGGTATGAGTGAATCTGTGAATAGGTGTGTATCGATGTGAGTCAATTTGCAAATGGGTGCATAATGACTGCATAAATGGGTCTGAGAATGGGTGCGTCAGGGTGTGAGTGGATGTGTAAGTGGGTGTATGAGAGTGTGACAGGGTATGCTAATGGGTGCGTGAGGGTGTTACTGGATCTCTGAATGGGTGTATAAGAATCTGAGTGGGTCTGTAAATAGCTGCGTAGGGGTCTGAGTGGATATGTGAATGGGTGTGTGAGAGTATGACTAGGTCAATGAATGGGTGCATCAGGGTGTGAGTGGATCTGCAAATGGGTGCATCAGGGTGTGAGTGAATCTGTGAATGGCTGTGTGACAGTGTGCGTGAGTCTGCAAAAGGGTGCATGAGAGTGGGTCTGTGAATGGGTGCGTCAGGGTGTGAGTGAATCTGTGACTGGGTGTATGAGAGTGTGACTGGGTCTGCAAATGGGTGCATGAGAGTATGACTGGGTCTTTGATTGGGTGCGTGAGAGTGTGACTGGGCCTACGAATGGGTGTGTAAGGGTATGAATGGGTCTGTGAATGGGTGTATGAGGTTGTGAGTGGGTTTGTAAATGGGTGCATGAGGGTGACCCTAGGTCTGAGAATGGGTGCATTAGAGTGTGAGTGGATCTATAAATTGGTGTATGAGGGTCTGTCTTGGTCTGCGAATGGGAGTATGAGGGTGTTACTGAGTACATGGACAGGTGAACGAGGGTCTGAGTGAGTCTGTAAATAGGTGCGTAAGGGTCTGAGTGGATATGTGAATGGGTGCATGAGGGTATGACTAGATCTGCGAATGGTTGTGTCAGGATGTGAGTGGATCTGTGAATGGGTGCATGAGGGTATGAGTGAGTCGGAAATTGGGTGCACCAGGGTGTGAGTGAATCTGTAAATGGGTGCATGACCATGAGAGTGAGTCTGCAAATGGGTGCCTGAAGGTGTAATTGGGTCTGCGAATGGGTGCCTCAGAGTGTGAGTGGATCTGTGAATGACTGTATGAGTGTGTGACTGGTTCTGCAAATGGGTGTATGAGAGTATGACGGGGTCTGTGATTGGGTGCATGAGAGTGTGACTGGGTCTGTGATAGGTGCATGGGAATGTGACTGGGTCTGTGAATAGGCGAATGAGGGTATGAGTTGGTCAGTGAATGGATGCATCAAGGTAAGCCTAGGTCTGAGAATAGGCACATCGGGGTGTGAGTGGATCTATGAAAGGGTGCAAGAGGGTGTGTCTGGATCTACAAATGGGTGCATGAAGGTGTTACTGGGTCTCTGAAAGGGTGCATAAGTGTCTGAGTGGAACTATGAATAGCTGTGTAAGGATCTGAGTGGATATGTGAATGAGTGCATGAGTGTACGACTAGGTCTGCAAATGGGTGCATCAGGGTATGAGTGGATCCGTGAATGTGTGCATTAGGGTAGGATTGAGTCTGCAAATGGGTGCATCAGGATGTGAGTGAATCAGTGAATGGGTGTGTGATAGTGTGAGTGAGTCTGCTAATGGGTGCATGAGGGTGTCACTGAGTCTGCAAATAGGTGCATCAGGGTCTGAGCGGATCTGTGAATGGCTGTATCAGAGTGTGACAGGATCTGCAAGTGGGTACGGAGGGTGTGACTAGGTCTGTGAATGGGTGCATGAGGGTGTGAGTTGGTCTGCGAATGGATACATCAGGGTGTGAGTGGATCTATGAATGGGTGCATGAGGGTGTGACTGAGTCTCCAAATGGGTGTGTGAGGGTGTTACTGGGTCTCTCTCATTGGTTCTTTGAATGGGTTCATAGCTTTCTGAGTACCACTGTAACTGTATGAAGTAGTGTATGAAAGAGTGTAATTTGTTTTTGTTGCTAATATTCACAAATTAGTCACATACATGGGGAGCCACGCTGAGTGTCGCGACATATTTGTGAATATCACTTTGCTAGGAAAAAGAACATTCTAAGGTCATAACTTGACCTACAAACACTTCTATATCACTGCCCTGGGAACAGAGTAACAATACCCTGACCACTTATCCACTTTTCCGAAAAAATTTCAGCCCCAATGACTATGTCCCATTATCTAAAATGGTGACCACAACTTTCTAGTGAGGTAGCGGCCAGCCAATCACAGCATTTCTGTTGTTGCGTCCATTCTTGAATATGTCGCAATTGCCGTGAAACATTGTGACAGATCCACGGCCCTGGATATACACATTTGTTTTCCCTTTGGTATCTCCAAAACTACTGGACAGATTTACACCAAATAAGCAAAAGCATGATCTGTGTACCGAAAGCTAGCTTTCTGCCAAATTTGGTGTATCCACCTAGCGGTTCAGACTGTAGTCATGTTCAAAGGTCCTATGGGATTTAACATGGGAAATGCATGATTTTTACCACCCTTTTCTCAGCTCCTGCTTGACAGATCACCCCGAAATGTTCAATGCTCAACAAGAATCACCGGGGCACTGTTTTGGGAAAGTTTCATGAAGATTTGTCAAACTGCCAGAGATGTGGGCAAGCCAAAAAACACTTTTTCCATGGAAACATGGTCCTAACTCTAACTACCTACTGGCGGCCACCATCATTCTGCAGTTCTTCCGACTGCTTCTACCAAGCGGGGAGGTGCATGGTAGCAGGTGCAGGACCCGCTAATTATGTTCAGAAATTCTTAATGTAGGGTACACAAAGATGGAAAAGGCCTGCACTCCAACGTGGTAATTCCAAAAAGGGATTTAATCTGGTTGACTCATTTAACCACATAGGTCTTCCTCAGAGCCACACACAATAATTCAGTGCCTAGAAAATAGATGTGTCTAATGCATAAACATAAAAAAAAGACTCCCCCTGTCCGAATGGAGGGTTCTAAAGCTTTACATCACAAATGAATAGCATTATAAATCAGGCATAATTAGACCTCCGACCAATCCAAAACCAGGTTTTAACATAAAGTCATAAAATGGTAAGTAATATTTGGGAAATTACAGGTTGACAATAACACTACAATCTAGATGTATAATGTCTAGTGGCTAATCCATATGTCATACACCATGTAATTGGCCAGTCAATACCAATTACAAATTATTGATGTTATGTTATTAAAAGCCCAGTGGCTTTTGTATTGATGCCTGAAAAAAAAATTATTATCGAAAATATACGTCCAAATACCCCCATCCTAAACCTTTGATGCAGATCTGAAAGAACTCACTCAAGAAATGAAAACAGCCAGTAAAAAAGGGAAAAGCTACAACATAACAGTAAAAACCTCAAGTAGCTTAAGCTACATAGCAGAGAGATAAATGCCTGCCTGTCTCAGCATCAAAATCCAAATGTAAGAAAATACAAAATGCTACAAAATAGTACAAAATGTATCAAAGAGCAAGGGCATTCATCAAAAGATACATATGAAGACACTGGAAAGCCTAAATGTATAAAACGTTCCTCATCATGAATGAGTCCTCCTGGATATTTGCTGCCCCCGCAGCCCTGGGGACCACCATTTCCCTGGGGATAAATAGATAATGTGTGTGGGAGGCTGCCCACCCCCCTCGCAGCTTCGGGAACCTCCACCTCCTCTGGCCACATATCCCAAAACTGACCTGGCCAGTGCCTGCGGCCACTGCCCCTAACCACACAACCGCACGCTGCACACAGCCTTTTGCCATTCACAGTGGTAATTGGCCACAGGTCTGCATGCCCCCTTTCCCTGGCTGATGTTGGCTTAGGGTACCACATCCCCCGGGGCCCGGACTTCTAAAATTGTTTTCTTTGTGGAAGAGACAACGTGCCCCCCTCCCCAGGCCGATCTCGGCCCCAGCGCTCCCATTCCTGAGGGCTAAGCCTAAATATTTATTTGTTTCTTTGCAGAGGAGGGACACGTGACCCCCAGCTCCCCAGGCCAATCTCTGCCTTTTTTTTTTTTTCTTCTTCTGTTTCCCTGCCTGCAACTGCCGAGGAAACATTGATCTCACAGAGAGGGAGCTGATTTTGTGACAGCAACGCTGGTTCCCACAGGAGTTGTGGAGCCGTCTGGGACCGCGGGGGTTTCAGGCTCCCTCTGTGTTCCCCAACTTTGTGACTGGGTGCCCTAGGGGTCACCTTGGTCACATGGCTTGGGCGCTGGGGATCTGGTCCCCAGGGCAGAGATTAGCCATGGGGATGGAGGCCACGTGGCCCCCTCCCATCCTAAGATTGACATAATTAGGCCAGACCTTGGGGATGTGGTCCCCGGGGCCAATATTGGCCTGGGGAGGGGGGCATGTGGACCCCCTTCCAACAAACAAAATTAAATATTTAGACCGGTTCCCAGGGGATCGTGTCCCCATGGCTTTGTTCAGCCCCCCAAAAAATGAAATATTTAAGCCTGGACTCTGGGGATGGGGACCCTGGGGCCAAGATTGGCCTGGGTGGTTATGGTTATAGGAGTTGGGCGTGGCTGCAGGCCAGGCATTTTGGCCAACCTCCACTGCGCACAGCTGAAGGCATTACGCAGTGCAGGGTTTTGTGGCCAGGCTTTGTGGCCAACTGCTGCCATGCACAGCCAAAGGCCATGCATGGTGGTGGTTGGATAAGAGTACAGTAATGACGGCCACCACCAAAGAGTATTTCCCCAGAGAGGTGGTAGTCCCTGGGGCTGCCGGGGGTTACGTGGCCCCCCTGCATTGAATTTGATTAAAGCCCCGGGGAGGTGGTGGTCCCCGTTGGTTCAGGGGGATGCCAGGTGGCCCCCCACATAGAATAACAATTAAGCCCTGGGGAGGTGGTGGTCCCCAGGTCTGCGGGATGGTCCACTTCATTTATCTAAGCCACACCCCATTCCTATTGGCCATAACTTTAGCCTTTTAGTCCTTTCTCCTCTGACTGGATGTCCATAGTTGGCAGTTTCATCTTTTATGTGATATTTTTAACATTATATCTCAAAAATTCATAACTCTGGTTATAATGATTGGATATTTGCCACTCTTTTGTCAAATAATCTATTACAGTTTACTATAGTTTTATAAGTTATTACCGGATTTTTCTTGTGTTGTGTTGTTACTTTTTTTACTGTTTAATTGCTGCATAAATGCTTTACACTTTGACTCTAAGTTAAGCCTGCGTGCTTTTGTGCCAAGCTACCACATGGTTAAACACAGGTTTATTTAGTGACCTTTTGTGGTTCACCCTGCCAAGGACTGTGGCTGCTGCTTGAATAGTGTTTCACCCCCTCAAGTAACAACCCAATTTCTAACAAATCCCATTATGTTATGCCACCTAAAGCAGCAAAAAAGTATTATTGTTTTGCACCCTTTCCCACATCTAGGGCATAGATTTAATCGTAAAGGTGCAGTTTATCCGTACTGGTGCCATTCTCATGCTTGAATTGGGAGAGCCCCAGATAAATGAAGAAATCAACTTGCTTTGTAAGGTGCAAAGTCACAATTGAAACTCTTATTATTTTGCATGTTCCTCTTATTTCAAACTCTGGAGCATTCAAGGATCATGGTTACAAGTACTGGTATGCATCATGTCACCCCTGGGAAATCAGCAAAGAGCTGCTGTCAGCGATGCATCAGAAGGGTTCTAAATCTATTGTGTCACATACAGATTTCTCTATGCATCCCATGGTTCTGTAGGGAACATCAATCCCCCAAAAGCTAAAATATGTAATTGTCTTCAATTCAAATCACATTTTGGAAAGGTTGGCTCCTTTCAGGCTCAATTTACAAAACTCTGGGCTAGAATGTCAGAATTTCTAACCTCTAGATATACTACTACGTGTTGCATACACTTATGATTGTTCTAAAATGTATAAGAATGTCTGGTAATACTGGCGATAACTAGTGACTGCTACTGATTCCCAGGAAATACCACATATGTTGACATTACAGAATACAGAAGTGTAGCAAGTCCAAAACTATTACACTTTTACATTTTTTATTTTTCTCTATGAACAGCATATTTTCCTTTACAGAGAAATCTCTTCTCCTAGACCACCATCAGTTTTGGTTTTTTGCCTTCCATAACCACTCTAAAAACTGGCTTGACCTGGTTAGTAGGAATACATCTCAGATTATATTGAGAGTGGGAATTTGCCTGCACACATTTGTGAACACCCACAAACTTGCGTTACTGCTAGTGCTCATCTACTTGGCGGGCAATCCCTGACAAGAATACTTGCAATCTTCATCCATGATCAGAATTAATCACAAAGACAATTCTGCCATGTGCACATAATTTAATTGTGAAACAAATAAGTCATATGTGCAAAGTAAAGATTATTGAATCACCAAACATTCATATTCTGCTCTCACAAAAAACAGTATGTGGGAACCAAAGGGTCACTCAGGTCGATGGTTGACATGCTTGTTGTTCAGCACAAGTCAATCGATGCTGGTGCACTATACTGTGCCTCTGGTGTCATTAAGGGCCTAATTTATGAAAAGTTAGTGCCACCTTTACGTCATTTTGTTTACGCAAAAGCAGTGCAAACTTACGCTTTTACGGCAAAAAAATGACATAAAGGCGATGCTAACTTTTCATAAATCAGGCACTAAGGGGGTCATTCTGACCCTGGCGGTCTTGGACCGTCAGGGCAAGAATGACGGAAGCACCGCCAACAGGCTGACGGTGCTTCATTCCCTATTCTGACCGCGGCGGTAAAGCTGCGGTCGCACCGCCGGGGCCCTACGGTTTCCCGCCGATTTTCCCCCAGCGGTGATAATCCGCCAGGGCAGACAGTGAAAAGTGCGAAGGGTGCAACTGCACCCGTCGCACGGCCGCAACACCGCCGGCTCCATTAGGAGCCGGCTCCTGTGTTGCGGCCTCATTCCCTCTGGGCCGGCGGGCGCTAACATGTTTAGCGCCCGCCGGCCCAGCGGGAATGTTGGAATGGGGGCCGCGTTATTGCGGCCGCATGGCGGCCGCTTGGCGGTTCCCGCCTGGTGGGCGGCGGTAGCCGCCCGCCAAGGTTGGAATCACCCCCTAAGTCTATAAAGGAGTCAAAACAACATTTGTCTTGTTCACTGATAGGAAGTAATCTGCCCCAGAGATTTCATCATTTACTTATTTGTATAAGTGTATTTATATATATATATGTTCTTTAGAATGTTCCAGTGACAAGCATAGCTGAAGCCTCATGAGATGTTATCAGTGAAAAGTTAAAGCTGGTGCCCAGCTGAAGGAGAATGTTAGTCATTTGAGTAGAAGACAGAAGTGCTGCAAGATAGGCACTGTGGAGCAGATCTACTAACATTTTGCACTAGGTTTACATCATGAAAGTGACGCAGACCAGTACAAAAAAAAAATTCTGATTATTTTCTGGAAAAAGCCTAAAAGTAACACAAATTAGCGTGAGGCACTGTAATGCATTTTCTTTGCATCAAGGGAACATTACATGGGCATTCCCCTGCAACCACCCACCCTTTTTGATGCAAAACTCTACCTACCAAAAATGTGAGGCAGGGTTTTTCGTCAAAAATGAACGCCTTTTAAAACCAGGCGTTAAAAGGTGAAACGTTGTCAGGTCTCCTTTCTTTTCCTACTTTGCACATGTGCTGAACTGTGCATCACAAATCCAAATTTGAAAAGTTTTAGAAGTTGTCTAGTCCTAGTATTTTGTACTTGAAGGGTACCCTTCAGGTATAAAACCTATGCTAGACTCTCGCCCACACCCTTGCACTAAGGCACAAAGGTGTGTGCGTGGGGCACAGCAGCTGGAATCAGTGCCGGCGTTAGAGAAGGGAGAGGAGAGAGCCATATCTCTGCAGATATGGCTCTTTCCTGCTCCCACCTTCTCAAGCAACGCAGCACAGATTCGGTGGCTGCTGCGCAGGGTAGCTGGGAAGGATGGTAGATCTGCCCCAGCAACTCTTGTCAGTAGTCTCTAAGATCCCTTCACACAGAAGCCCCCTAGAAAGATCTTAAATTGTAATAGCTATCCGGATCCTCCTTTTGGGTTGTCCTGAGAGTAGTCCCAAGTTCCTGAGACTGTATAGTGTGCAGGGTGTGTAATGCAGGCCGTGCAGCAGAAGGCCGATACACCCTTCGTGGTGCTTCTACTGAGCCTAAGGCCTATACATTTATGGGAGATACGAGAGTCTCAAGGAACTCTTATCACATTCTGCAGGAGCGCCCCACCCATCAGCGTTACACCACGGATGTTGTGTTTCAGTGAACTACACTAACTTCCAGTTTGAATGAGGAAGCTGAGAGGTGAACGTTTGACCTTTAGGATTAAGGTAACAGAACCTATTTTCCTGGTTTTACAGGTGACATTCAGAACAGAGTGAGAGAAAGCGTAGAATTATTGAACTCTGTGGCAATATGGTTGAGTAGCCACAGTAAGGTGTGTTTGCTATAAATGAGAGAGAGAGTGTCCGGAGAATACTTACTCCCATTTCTGTGTGCTGTTAAATCACGAAAGTATATTGACTGATGCTCGGGCGGGGAGAAAACTAAACAGTTGAGGTGGGGAATTCTGGCCATCGTACTTAGGGGAGAATTTTAGACAGACATTTTGTCATTTATAGTGCACTACAAAGAACGTTTGAGTCTAAGATGTTATTTTTAGAAAATAAATGCATTGCGGGTTTATCTCGAGGTAGGCTTTTTAAAAGAGTGATAAGCCTGTAATGGGTTTAGTGGGAAAAATATTTAATTAATAGAAAGTTTAAATAATTTGTTTTAATGTGAATTTGACGTGCTTATGCTGTAGTTACCTAGTTGAAAGTTAAATAAAGTAATATAATCCCCACACATATCTGGCGCCGGGGGTGTTTTATTCCTAGGAAGTAGACACCAAAAAAGCGGTTTTAGGGATTTATGCGTTTGTCTTCCAGAGAAAATAATGAAAACTGATCTATAAGATATGCAGGGGCATATTTATACTCTGTTTGTGCTGGAATTGCGTCGTTTTTTTTGACGCAATTCCGACGCAAAACTAACTCCATATTTATACTTTGGCGTTAGACGTGTCTAGCGCCAAAGTCCATGGAGTTTGCGTCATTTTTTAGCGTGGACACCTACTTTGCGTTAATGATATGCAAGGTAGGCGTTCCCGTCTAAAAAATTGACTCCGAGGCATGTGCGCCGTATTTACACTCCCGGGCAAAATTCACGCCCGGGAGTGGGCGGGTCAAAAAAATGACGTACGGCCGCTTTTGCGCCGTTTTTTCGCGCCTGGACAAGGCAGGCGTTAAGGGACCTGTGGGCTCGGAAGGAGCCCAGAGGTGCCCTCCCATGCCCCCAGGGACACCCCCTGTCACCCTTGCCCACCCCAGGAGGACACCCAAGGCTGGAGGGACCCATCCCAGGGACATTAAGGTAAGTTCCGGTAAGTATTTTTTTTTTTTTTTTTGTGGCATAGGGGGGCCTGATTTGTGCCCCCCCTACATGCCAGTATGCCCAATGACCATGCCCAGGGGACAGAAGTCCCCTGGGCATGGCCATTGGGCAAGGGGGCATGACTCCTGTCTTTGCTAAGACAGGAGTCATTTCTATGGGGGTTGGGAGTCGGAAAAAATGGCGCAAATTGGGTTGAGGCGAAAAATTTGCCTCAGCCTGACTTGCCCCATTTTTTGGCGCCCAAGCTCCATATCCCCCTACGCCGGCGCTGCCTGGTGTACGTCGTTTTTTTTCACGCACACCAGGCAGCGCCGGCGGCTAACGCCGGCTAACGTCATTGATTAAATACGGCGCCCGCATGGTGCTTCAGAATGGCGCGAGCCGGCGCAAATTTCTTTGACGCAAAACTGCGTTAGCGCAGTTTTGCGTCAAAAAGTATAAATATGGCCCGGAGAATCTAGAATTAACATTACATAAAATTGAGGCTCACCATCAGAATGTTTTGTGACGGTCCACCTAAAAGGTATAGAGTTTGTATTCACTTAGATAACTGACAGCGTGAGACCCTGGTACTCTGCTTTCCCCACTGCGTTATTAGGTAAAATAGAAATGCATTTTGTGTGCTTTGTACAAATTAAACATTGCAGTGTTCTACATGTGCCCTTATTAGTGAAAAAAGTGAAAGAGAGGTAATGGTTGTACATATGTCTTTGTCAACGAGGTCATCTATGATATGAGCTGTTGAAAGTGATGGAGGAACAACGCTGGCCCTTTTTTATTTACAAACCCTGCACCAACACCCATTTTAACTGTATTGACTGCGAAGATTAAGCCAAGATTAAATCACTCCTGTCGTTTATAAAGTTAAAATCATGGAGTGGAGGGCTTGGGTAAGTCCCATAAAGGTCCCATAAACCTTCCAGGCTGACCCTTGTTTTGAATTCCATTACAGATTTAGCTTCCACCTAAACCTGGAAGTGCTGATGTAAGTGCCTGTCCCCAGGTTTTTCTTTAGATATCCTGGATATCCATTCTTCTCACAAGCATTTTTCAGGCAGAAGACCTGCCCAAATGCACTCCTATACAATAGATCATAGCACAAGAACATATTTTTGACCTGAACGTTTAAAAAGCGCACTGATCACGAAGTATACATAAATATTACTTCATAGTGCTAGGACGCCCTCCCGTTTGAGTTGGGCACTTTACAAATGCACATAACATAACATATTGCATTATGTGATTATAAGCGCATCTTCATGAATAGAGGCTGTTATCACTTGTTGAGTGGAGGACGAAAACTCGGATCTCGGTTTTCTGCTTATAAATGTTACTAAAACGGCAACCATTATGGTAGCGTCAGAAGTGTAATTTCTTAGGCCAAAATCTTTCTGGAAGTGAACCAAGAGGGTTAAAGATTTAGGGCCGTATTTATACTCCGTTTGCGCCGAATTTGCGTCGTTTTTTTCGACGCAAATTCGACGCTAAACTAACGCCAACTAACGCCATATTTATACTATGGCGTTAGAGGCGAATAGCGCCAAAGTTCCCGGAATGTGCGTCATTTTTTAGCGTGAACCCCTTCCTTGCGTTAATGATATGCAAGGGAGGCGTTCCCGTCTAAAAAATGACTCCCAGGCCTTTACGTGGTATTTATACTCCCGGGCAAAAGAGACGCCCGGGAGTGGGCGTGGCTAAAAACGGCGCATTTGCGCCGCTTTTTAACGCCTGGGTCAGGCATGGCGTTAAGGGACAAGTGGGCTCAAAATGAGCCCAGAGTGCCCTCCCCTGCCCCCAGGGACGCCCCCTGCCACCCTTGGCCACCCCAGGAGGACACCCAAGGCTGGAGGGACCCACCCCAGGGACATTCAGGTAAGTATTTTTTTTTTTTTTTTTAATAATTTTTTTTGGCATAGGGGGGCCTGATTTGTGCCCCCCTACATGCCACTATGCCCAATGACCATGCCCAGGGGACAGAAGTCCCCTGGGCATGGCCATTGGGCAAGGGGGCATGACTCCTATCTTTACAATGATAGGAGTCATGTTGATGGGGGATGGGCGTCGAAAATAAATGGCGCAAGTCGGGTTACGACGATTTTTTCGACGTAACCTGACTTGCCCCATTTTAAGACGCCCATGCGCCATTTTCCCCCTACGCCGGCGCTGCCTGGTGTACGTGGTTTTTCTCGCGCACACCAGGCAGCGCCGGTCTGCTTGCGCCGGCTAACGCCATTCAATAAATACGGCGCCCGCATGGCGCTTCAGAATGGCGTTAGCCGGCGCAAAACTTTTTGACGCTAAACTGCGTTAGCGCAGTTTAGCGTCAAAAAGTATAAATATGGGCCTTACTGACTTGTGAAAATATTTCTGAAGTTGCCGGGTAAAAGCTTGCAACAAATGCGGTAATCTTTGCTGGCCTATGCCATATCGTCAGCACACATTAATGATGTAATTGACAAGGCATAATACCTTCCATCATTAATTTTCTCTTCACTAAAATGAAAGAATTTGGGATTTTCAAGTTTGTTTAACACCATGAATTTCTTCATAATGGGAATTTATCTTGGAAATCAACATTAAATCAATTATTGTTTTCAGGTCAGCCTATTTGCCGTATTGAGCAATGCACTTTGGTGATAGCGAAGGTGAAGTTATGCCTCAAACTTCTCTTCCCCGTGCACTCATCTTCCGAAAGTTCCTTTTCCCGTTTATATAATTCCATAGGGAGTTTGGAAGTAGTAATGCAAAAGCTCTGGAGAACGGCACCGAACCTAGCCTTGTGGCAGATCTTAGCTGAGTCTGTCTTTTTACTTCGATGGAAATTCATCCACTGTGTGTTTTTTGGAAAATTAGCAAAACGTCAAGGGTCGAAGGATTTCTAGAGTCGATTACGGTTTAAGGATACAAAATGTAAATCCGAGTCAGGCATTCAATTGACTTGCTGGAGAACCATGCATTTTAAGAGGGAAACATCCTTTTTTAGACTTTTTTATTACGAAAGTCGTTAACGAAGCGTAACAACGCTTTTTTTAACCACGACTTCGTATTTTTGGGCAAGATGTAGCAACCCTTTTGCGAGTCGCAAACGGCGAAAATCGCCGTTTGCGACTCGCAAACGTGGGTTTGCAATGCACAAATGCATATTGCGAGTCGTTACCGACTCGCAATATGCATGTGCGACTCGCAAATAGGAAGGGGTGTTCCCTTCCTATTTGCGACTCGCAATGGTATGCAATACCATTTGCGACCGCATATGCGGTCGCAAATGGCATCGCAGTTACCATCCACTTCAAGTGGATGGTAACACAATCGCAAATTGGAAGGGGTCCCCATGGGACCCCTTCCAGTTTGTGATTGCACCCAAAAATAGTTTTTCAGGGCAGGGAGTGGTCCAAGGGACCACTCCCTGCCCTGAAAAAACCGAAACAAAAGGTTTCGGATTTTTTTTAAAATGCAGCTCGTTTTCCCTTAGGGAAAACGGGCTACATTTAAAAAAAAAAAACCTGCTTTATTGAGCAGCAGGTCGCTAACATGGAGGCCTGCTGACGTCAGCAGGCCTCCATGTTAGCGAGTGCCCATAGTCGCTATGGGGCCGCAATTTGCGACCCACCTCATTAATATTAATGAGGTGGGTCTTTGCGACCCCATAGCGACTTGCAGAAGGTGTCTGAGACACCTTTCTGCATCCCAAATTGCGACTTGCAATTTGCGAGTCGCAGAGACTCGCAAATTGCAAATCGCAATTTGGTTTTTTCGTACATCTGGCCCTAAGTGCCTTAACTACGTATGTTCTGAACAACGAACATGCGTGGTTAAGGTACAAAGAAGGGAGTTGGCGAAGGTAAGTGGTGGGTTTAGGTTTTGGGGTGGGGTTGGGTGGGTGGGGCGTTTTTGGTTTTGGGGAGGGGGTGGGGGGTCAAGGGGTTTTAGGTTTTGGGGTGGGGTTGGGGGGGTGGGGCGTTTTTGGTTTTGGGGAGGGGGTGGGCGGTTAGGGGGTTTTAGGTTTTGGGGTGTGGTTGGGGGGGTGGGGCATTTTTGGTTTTGGGGAGGGGGTGGGGGGTCAGGGGTTTTTAGGTTTTGGGGTGGGGTTGGGGGGTGGAGCGTTTTTGGTTTTGGGGAGTGGGTTGGGGGTCAGGGGGTTTTAGGTTTTGGGGTGGGGTTGGGGGGGTGGAGCGTTTTTGGTTTTGGGGAGTGGGTGGTCAGGGGTTTTAGGTTTTAGGGTGGGGTTGGGGGGGTGGGGCGTTTTTGGTTTTGGGGAGTGGGTGGGGGGTCAGCGGGTTTTAGGTTTTGGGGTGGGGTTGGGGGGGGTGGGGTGAGGGATGTAGGGATGTAGGGTGAATGGTGCCTATTGCTAATGATTTTATCAGGAATGCCTTTACAACGAAATATCGTTGTTAAGGCATTCGTGGTAAAATCATTAGTAGTAAGGACGAGGTCGGTGTTACGACCTCGTTGTTAAGGTTAGTAGTTGTTTTTAATTCGGTGTTCCGTCATATAATCATTTTAAGATTCACAGACTCAAAATAAGATATACCAGATTGGCTGCGATAAAAAATGCGGGGCCAGTGCAGGCCGTTCATTTACATTTCAGCACCCGAGACGACCGGGGCCTACTCGAGAGCCACATCAAAACAAAGCAATTTTGACTCCTATTGCAGAGTCTGCAAACCTTACTTTTGACACCATTCCATATTCACGGTGCCATGGACATTTCCTAGAGGTTTAAGAGCTGAGATTATGTCAGAGAAGTTAAATACACCTTTAAAAAATAATGGAGACGGGCCGACGAGCATTGGTCTTGGGCACTAACCATGAATTTGGAAAAGCACCAGCAAGGTATTGCAGCAAGCAGATCATGCTGGTAATGCTAATGCAAATCCCAGCTTGTAACAAAAGACCAGCTGCTACTTGGCCAAATCCCAGCTGGTACCTCAAGCAACCATACAGCCAATGGCTAAAAGCCAACCCCACGAGCTGGTAATAGCGGGGCATGGTCACAGAGTATACCCTAAATTACTACAGGATTGATTTGGGCTATTGTGTCCACTGTGTCTGACCACAGGCCTTGCTTTACAGCGTGGCCATTGGATGTGTTTACCGAAGGGGATGCACACGTGGGTATTGTGCACATTGCAAGGCTTTTGGCCACATCTTGTTGGTTTTGAGTTCATGGATACAACACAATGGGGTATGTACTTCAACGACATGACAAAGACCAATACCAGATTGATTTGATCTCAATCATGACCATTGTCATAGGCCATGCTTTAAGGGTATAGCAAGCAGCCATATTCGGCACAGAGCTTGACAATTTCCACGTCCCATGCCAGTGTGTGGAGGATATGTCCTTAACCATTTTCCCCAGAATGCACTGCTTGTGATCTCAATCAAATTTTCACGTCTGACATCAGCAAAGGAATCATCAATTATATATTCCATGCATCATGTGCCCATGCTCCGTGTAGGAAGTGCACCCGTTTATCCCACATGTGAGCAAATGTAAGGGCACAACGTATCCCTGAATTTACTAACGCCCTGAGGATAAGGCGATGTACCTATATTTCAAAATAAAAATGTTATTATATGAAATTATATTTTATTAAGAGTATTTGTTAAAAAAAAGTATCAAATCAAATCAAATCATTAACATTTATAAAGCGCGCTACTCACCCGTGCGGGTCTCAAGGCGCTAGGGGGGAAAGGGGGGGTTATCGCTGCTCGAACAGCCAAGTCTTTAGGAGTCTCCGGAAAGCGGAGTGGTCCTGGGTGGTCCTGAGGCTGGTGGGGAGGGAGTTCCAGGTCTTGGCCGCCAGGAAGGAGAAAGATCTCCCACCCGCCGTGGAGCGGCGGGTGCGAGGGACGGCAGCAAGTGCGAGGCCAGCGGAGCGGAGGGGGCGGGTGGGGACGTAGAAGCTGAGGCGTCTGTTGAGGTATTCCGGTCCCTTGTTGTGGAGGGCTTTGTGTGCGTGGGTGAGAAGACGGAAGGTGATCCTTTTGCTGACTGGGAGCCAATGCAGGTGTCTCAGGTGTGCGGAGATGTGGCTGTTGCGGGGTACGTCGAGGATGAGGCGGGCCGAGGCGTTTTGGATGCGTTGCTGGCGGTTTTGGAGTTTGGCTGTGGTCCCGGCGTAGAGGGTGTTGCCGTAGTCCAGGCGGCTCGTGACGAGGGCGTGGGTCGCGGTTTTTCTGGTGTCGGCGGGGATCCAGCGGAAGATCTTACGGAGCATGCGGAGAGTGAGGAAGCAGGCGGAGGACACGGCGTTGACTTGCTTGGTCATGGTGAGAAGAGAGTCCAAGATGAAGCCGAGGTTGCGGGCGTGGTCTGCGGGGGTCGGTGCGGTGCCGAGGGCCGTGGGCCACCAGGAGTCGTCCCAGGCGGACGGGGTGTTGCCGAGGATGAGGACTTCCGTTTTTTCAGAGTTCAGCTTTAGGCGGCTGAGCCTCATCCAATCTGCGACGTCCTTCATACCCTCTTTAATACACTCTTTAATT
Organism: Pleurodeles waltl; assembly: GCF_031143425.1. Classification (NCBI taxonomy): domain Eukaryota; kingdom Metazoa; phylum Chordata; class Amphibia; order Caudata; family Salamandridae; genus Pleurodeles; species Pleurodeles waltl. The sequence goes on from NC_090444.1 coordinate 1,273,396,851, forward strand.
TACGGAGAGAACATATAAAATGTGATGATGGTAACAGCAAAAACCTACATTCTGTGAATGCGCTGACGTTTGTGGAGAAAGCTGCAAAAATCTGATATGAACACATGCACACATAAATAATCTACCACGATCTCTAATTCTTAGAGTCTTTTAAATGGCAGAATTCTAGTAATTTCCTATCAAATCATGATAATTTATTAGAATACTTTACAACGTATTGCCTCTGCATTAACTCCAGCAGTGCGTTATCACCGATCTGTATACAGATTGACATGCAGAAGAGAATACAAGCCAGAGAAAGTTCTTTCTATAATGTTTAAAATTAAAGTAGCTGGAAAGAAGATGCTTTTACCTTTTGTTCAACTCTTATCTTAAGGTTTCAGATATAAACCATAAACAAAATTGTCTTTGGTATAGCTGTCTGCTGAATAATTTATAAACAGTGTTTGGTCAAACACCAATGTTGCTCTCTTTGAAAATGTGCTTCAGGGAAATTGCTCATCCCAGATATTTCTTCCTTCTTCGGATTTCTCAGCAGATGAAATGTAAGCATTGTTATGAAATACCACTTCTTAAAATTTGCTAGAAGGTATCTCTGGCCCACTGGTAATGGTATTATTCAATGGTATTATTCATTACACTGCTCTCTTGCTGACACTGAGAATATGACAGTGGACTGTAAAACAGCCTGAGAACTACCTTTGTGAGACGTTTAGTGATATATAAGTCAAGACTTTGTTTACAAAATGACAAACCAGTAGAATGTGTTAAACTGTTCGAGACGCCACAAAGATAATCACCATTTAAATAAAAAAAGAGCGAGCGTTATCCTGCACCTCCATAAGGCAAGATAGATAGATAGATAGATAGATAGATGTATTTTCTTTTTTTTGCGCAAATGTTACTTCTGAGTCCATGCACGCTGGCACTGGGATCAGACAAAACTCTCACTCCAGAACTCTTACCAGAAAAAACAACTATTAAGTTTTCCCTAATCTGCACAGTGCAGACCACTTTTCTTATGTGAACAGGTGGTGTGTACCAGTGTTTAGATGCAAATATAAGAACCCATGACCGGCTGTCCTCGTTTCCTCAACAAATGGAGCAATAATCAAAGAAAGAGAGGCAGGCCCATGGTTCCATGCAGGGCCACATGGAGGATATGTTTTCCTTAGTAGACCGGACCTGTGCCATGGCAACCCCTGTGACTAAGACATAGAATTGAAGATGTTGTGTTTTCTTAATGGTAGCTTGTGTTGAGCATTTTGAAGTGAAGGCATTGAGGTTCTTGGGGGAGATTCAAAATGAGAAATCTACAGGAGAAATGTATAGAGAACCAGCTGTAGGAAATTATCATAGTCTGGGATAGATAGATAGATAGATAGATAGATAGATAGATAGATAGATAGATAGATAGATAGATAGATAGATAGATAGATAGATAAGGTTTTCATTAATGGCTTCCATGAAGAGATGACCGAGTTGAGAGTTTCGGCAGAGCGCAGAAGTTCATAAATTACCCAACAAGGCCCCTGCAGCTGACTCAGCTCCTCTGGATCAGGCTTGGAAACACTGTCCATGCCAGGACCTAGCTAAAAGGCTAGGCCCTCAGTCACTGACAGGCAAAAGAGAGTGGTTCATTGACATTTGTCTGCAGCTCTCACTAATGTAACAAACCCCTTCTGGGTGAGGGGCCCCACAGAGACAAACCACTACTAGGGACTGCAGTGTGCCAGAAGATTGAGAAGAGCAGACTCAGTGACACCTTGATTAGGAAGGTACTTCAATGCACTTGGATTACGAAGAGCTTACCTCTGCACAGCAATCATTGCAGCTGAGAGAAGCCACAAGGGTCTATTGATAAGAGACAAGCTAACTGCAACTTCAGTTAAGAAAGCAAAAAGGGAGGGACTGACGGGGTCAACACCCTGTCAAGACCCTAGAGTAGGTATGTTCTGTACAGGATATGCGGATCAAGAAAGACAACATGATACAGTGGGGCCTACAAAGGGGTGACAGATAGCCGGTTTGAATCCCAAAAGGTTCATTGAGGTCGCCAAAAGAAGGTGCCCTCACATGGTGAGATTTCCAGGGCCAGGGTTGAGGCACATTAGGAGGTACAGAAGTTAAGAGTAATTGTGGTAAAAAGTGGGAGGAGATCGCTAAGGAGCTCACAAAGGGGCAAGTCTAATCAGACCCACCTGGTGAGAATACCCCATATTGACATTCAAAAGAACCATGAGCTAGTAGTGGGCCTAATACATTGCCCTCAATCTTCACAGGTTCATGCTTCATACAGTGCATGTTTTTCCCTTTCAATTCTGAGTCTTGTAGTCCTCTTTTAAAATGGAATAAATAGAATGACAAGTCCCAGAATTCAAAGAAAAACATTCTTTGTCAGCAACAAATCATGTATAGACATGTAAAACTTTCACATCCTCTAATACATTGTCAAGTATTTGTTGTATAGCTATTTCAGGAACAAGAACATGAGCTGCCAAAAATTATCGCTGAGACCTACTCTTGCATTTGTCTAGATACTCTGGGGGCCAGACTCATTAAACCTCAATTACAGGGTAAATCTAAGAAAGATTCTACCAAGCAAGCACCTGAGGGTTCTAAAAAATGCTGGGATAAACAAAAATGAACACCAAAAAAAGAAACAGGAGATTCTCCGCATTCGGAGACCCCTCAAAATCACTATAATCCTAGAAATTAAAAACACTTGACAGATATCAGTATAATAATACGCGCCAATCTCGTTCTTTTCAGGACTCACTGGATAAACGCAGTGAGAGAGGTGGATGGTAAGAGCAGCGAACTGAGTACGTGAAACCGAGAAAGGACTTGCAACTCTCATCAGAAGTTTCTGTTAAGAAAGAAGAGAAAATTCGCCAACAAAAACCCCAATTCAAAAAGAAAAAAAGTGGCAGCGATTGCTATACGACATGTCACTCAGGAAAAGAGCTTTGCTGAGGAATAGGAAGTACGCACTAGCACTGCTAGACAGCACGGCAGAGGTCACAACAGTTCATCGGAATCTTGAAGAGCACCTGGAGGTGAAAGCACCTGATGACATCTTACAAGTTGAGACTGAGGACCTGCATGTCTCGACACCCGACAGGATATATAAAGTAACAATACAATCAGAAGGAGATATTGAGCACAAAATCTTTTGGGATCATATTGTTACCATTTATGATATCTTACTGGCCCAAAAGGATTGGCCAGTAAGGATTCCCTTATGGGGAAGAGGTAATTGAGCGCTCTCTCTCACCCCTTGTTCCCAGGGAACTCAGGGAATCTTATGCCATTGATTGGGTTAAAGTGCAGGCACCCACGTTCCTTCGCAACTACGTAGGATGGATAAAAATTAATCCTATCACGAAGTACCAATGAGATCCCAACCCCAATCTCAACCCCAATATCCAATAAAACATGAAGCAAAAGCACCTGTGAGGGAAATCCTCACACAATTAGCGTACCAGGGCACAATCAGACCCTGTGTCTCACCAATGAAAAATCCATTGTTCCCTGTATCTAAACCGGACCATTCATATAGAATAGTGTTAAATTCTAAACATTTAAACTGTCATACATGCACATTTGCCATACAAAATGCACACAGCACTTATAAACAATATAGTGCGCAAACAATACAAAACAACCTTAGATATTTCCAACGGGTTTTTCTGCCAAAACATAGCGCCTGAAATTAGGGTCATAACAAGTTTTAGCACTTTAGGCTCCCAAAAAAGGTTTTGCCGTCTGCTACATGGGTACAAGTGTTGTGTAGCTATTTTAGCTATGCTTTTACACACATTATTTTAGCGAACTAGGCCTGCCATTGTGCACTTTAACCTAGACATATTTTATTTAGCTTTGTTTATTATTTTGATAAAAGCCACATTTGCGGTCTTGTTTTAATTTTCTCTATCTAGCTGTTTTTTGCCTAGGCCAGCACTGCATTCTTAAACAAGACGTTTCGTTCACTCTGTGCTTTTTTCAAGGCTGCAGTAGGATAAATTGCCTGCAAACGTGGTAACGCTTTGTCTCTAGTCTTCATAGAAACATACACACTCTTATGTGGGGATCCTTTCTTGGAACATCAGTTTTATTATAAAAACACTACTTTGACCCATGTGCGTTAGAGGGAGATTCCAGCCAGATGACCATGACTATATGCTGATTGCTGAGTACTTCGCTGCAGCTGCTTATGTAGACTACAGGCCCCTTGCTCAGGTATGAGAAGTGATGTCTTCCCAGGGGAACCTGAAGGGCAGAACTATAGACTAATATGCTGTGCTCTAACCTAGCCTAGGTAGGAGCTATTCTAACGACTCAAGTGATAATATGGTAGCATTATTTTTATGCTTTACTCTGCTTGTCACAATATTAATCCTGTCATGCTTCATCGTCCTAGTTATTGCAGTGCATGCTTTATTATCTAAGATGCAGTTATTTCAATAAAACCTTATTGAACTTTATTCTGCCTTTGTATATGTGAGACTAATGTAACTGAGGGAAACGGATGCGATCTGAGTGACCATGATTTCCCGAAGGAGTCAATTGTGTCATGCGCTCGGTAGCCCAATCATCCCTGCTCTTGGGTGGAGATGAGGCACTTCTAGTTAGCCAGAGCAAAACCCGGATTAGGCCGACAGGTGTCACCTGTAGTGGGTTCAGGCTCAGTTCGCGCAGTGCAAGTGATTCTGCCGCCCAAATCCAGTAGTCTCATTAGGATTATGAGAGCCTATGCGACACAAGAGCAGTCCAGGACTGTTTTCAGCTCGTGCTACTTCTATTTTACATGACATTTACCCTGGGGAGGTTTCCTACACGGATGACATCTACCTTAGGGACGATGACCTCATACAACATGTAAAATGGGTCACCAGCAATTTCAAAAAAACAAAAATCGCCTTCCTTAGTGTCCTGTTTTTGGCATGCTTAGCACCATTATTTAACGCCTGGGTCAGGGCAGGCATTAGGTGACCTGTGGACCCATTTCCATGGTCAAACACCATGGAAAGAGTGAACAGGTGCCCTCCCCAAGCCCCCACCCACATCAGAGGGACACCACAGGATGAGAAACCCCATCCTAGGTGAGTATGGGTAAGTATTTTTTAAAAAATATTTAAGTGCCATTGGGGGCCCTGAAATGGGACCCTCTGCATGGCACTAGATGCAATGAACATGCCCAGGGGACCCTTGTCCCCTGTGCTGGCCATTGGGGTGGTGGGCATGACTACTGTCTTTTCCAAGACAGGGGTCATGTGGTATGGTTGTTTTTTTACATCAAGAAATGCTAGGCTGGTTAGAGTCTCTTTTGCCTCTAACCAGCCTAATGCCATTTTTTGGTGCAAAACCCCCTTCTTCCATACCAACACCCACACCTGGCTAACATCATTTTTTTTACGCTAGCCCACCCTTTGCTCTGGATTGCGCCATTCCATTAATATGATGCCCAGGTGGTGCCCAGCTGGTGCTCAGCTGGCGTCCTGGAATGGCGCAAGCCGGCGCTATATTTTTTGACACAAAACTGCACAAAGGCAGTTTTGCATCACAAAGTATAAATCTGGGCTTTGGTGAACACGTAGGGCAAATATTTAATGTATCCAATACTACTGAGATTGGTCATTTTTTAAAGGTTGCTGGGTCTGGTTTTGTTCACACCTTTTCCTCTATATTTGGCTTAAAACCTTCAGCCACACACTCAATATTTTCGAGTACTTTTGGGAGATTTCTGGCTCTAGTAGGTGCCATCCTGCTGTTGCTATTTTTCCTTCGTAATGGCTGTCCCTTCACAACAAGGAGGACTGAAAGTGCTTCCACCAGTGCAACTGTGTCGTGAACGCATGATGCAGCATTTTGGAGCACCACTCCTAGAAGAACTGGAGTGCAACTGGTCCCTGTCATTCAGATCAGTTTTGGATTGTTTGCAGCCTGTGTTTCAATGCCTTTGATGCCTTTTTGAATGTGCATTAAAAGTTTGTTTTTCTTTGCAGCGCTTAATTTAATTGAACACTGATCTGTTGATGTTCTCAGTAAGGGCTCATTACCAGAGATGCGCATTGAGGGTGCGTTTGTTATGGGGAGCTGCTTATGAGTTGACCTTCGTGGATCATGCAGCTTTTAACTCAACATTGGGCACAACACGGTATGCTGCTGCCTCAGCTGGAGCACAGGCTTTGGAACATGAGTACTCCTTGGTTTTCCTTGCCAACGATTTCGCTACCTTACCACCTGCCGAAGTGGAACATTTCCTGGCTTCAATTGTGTGGGATGTAATTGGCGATTTTGAAAATGAAACTGACTTTTGAATTTGTTCCTATAGGCACAACTGCTGATGTTTTAAATTGCCCCTTTTTAATATTTCACATGCCCATGTATGTATGTTCTCGAGGATAGCTGTTTAGTTGCATTTATGTATTCTTTTACCACCTTTGAACCAGCAAGGGGAGGGTGTTGTATAGCTATTTTAGCCATATTTGAATCAACTAAGCCTGCCTTTGTGCACTTTAGCTCAGTTTCATTTTATTCAGCTTAATTTTTATTATTTTAGCACAGACCACATTTGCGGTGCTGTTTTATTTTCATTATCTAGTTGTTCTTTTACCTAGGAAAGCATTGTGTTTCTATCACAACATTCTTTTCACTTTACGCTTTCCTCAAGGCTACAGCCAGATAGAGTTGCCAGCAAAGTGGTACGCTATGGCTCCAACATTCACAGAAACATAAACATTGTTTTACGTGGGGCACATATTTTTTTAAGTGGTGACACTTTTTCAGAACATCATATAAAAACACTTCTCTGTCCCATTCACAATAGAGGGAGATTCCAGCCAGATGACCGTGACCGCATGCTGATTGCTGATTGCCTTCGCCAGAGCTGCTTGCTTAGACTAACAGTTCCCTGGCCTACATAGGGATTGTGTCTTTTTAGACCGCAGGTTTCCTTGCTCAGGTATGGAGGATGATGTTTTCCCAAGGGGAAACCTGAAAGGCTTATTAGGGCTCATCACGCTATGCTCTAACATAGCTTAGGTAGGAACCACACATAATACGCATATTGACAGTATGGTGGGACATTTTCTGTGTCACCATTTTGCTTCTAGCGTGTTTTATCATCCTAGTAGAAATTGCAGTTCATGCCATTTTATCTAAGAAGCAGTTAATTCAATAAACCTTATTAAACCATTCTCTGCCTCTGTTTGTCTTTGCATATGTGAGACTAATGTAACAGAGAGAAAAGGATTAGATCTGATCGACCAGGATTCCCTTGAGGAGTCATTTCTGTCATGCCCCCGGTTGGCACAATCATCCCTGCTCTTGGACAGAGATGAGGCGCTGCTAGTTAGCTGGGAAACCCGTATTAGGCCGACACTTGTCACTTGGACTCAGTTCCCCACAATTCAGGTGATTCTGCCGCCCGAATCCAGTAGCCTCATTAGAATAATGAGAGTCTATGTGACAGTATGTTTAACCCTTAGCGGGCAGTTTTTTGTCTAGCAATTAGAGCACGCAGTAAAGCAGCACATGTACAATATGCATTTACATGCCAATGGTTTGTGATCCAACTTCTCACACCACACCTAGTCTGCCCATCAGAGAAACTGCATCTTAGTCATCTATTAATAAATATATAATAGTGCTCACACTGCCATTTATAGATCATCTCAGGTACTTTCAATACTTTTCTATATATTTCAGACTTTTTTTTAACAATCTCACATACATATGCATTTTTAATCAATTTTTGTCTCAAAATTAAATGTGATTCACATACCCGAAGATTGAGTTTGTTGGTGAAATATTTGTTTTTGCTCTTATTAGATAGATTCAATAGTCTTGGGAATTGTGAAAACTAAGCATAAAATTGACACACCACTCTCATGCAAAGCAACCATAAATGGCAACCTTTTCAACTTTCCATTGTCTGATATTGTGAAATTCCGCAAATAAAAACATACCTTTCATATTTTAGTTTTGTAAGTCCACTTCTGAATGGTTAGAATGTCTTAACCCATTCGTGCTCCTCTCTAAAGAGGTCCAAGCTGGTGGACTTTTTGTACATATTGATGTCTTAATCGTGATCGTCATGATGAATTTGCAAAACATGTCAAGTGTCCAAAAACACATTTAGCTTGGTAGTTTATGACTTTAAGAGTACAGTACACCTTAATAGCAAGCCCTCACTAGGAAATAAAATCCTTATTAAACAACAATGAGTCTGAACTCCTTTAATTTTTAAAAACAGAGACCTCCCTCTTTAACTCCCTTCCCCCAATATAAATTTAGCACAGTCACCATAGCAGCCGACTAGAACCATTAGGTCACAAGTTCGCAGCACATTCTACAAGGACCATAGTAGTCACAAAATGAGCTGCAGCAGGTGTGGTTTACTGTACCGATTGAAAATTATATCCAAGTCTGTATTACAATGTTTTATTTTTACCAGAGCCAATCATAGATCTAGTTACTAATCATTTCAAGACACTACCTGATTTTATTCCCCTGCATATTCACAGCATCCAGTCATTCATGGTTTTTTTTAAACCAGGAGTATATCTCCATTTTAACTGCCTTCCATTTTCAAAACTGCCTCATTCAACTCCAGCCTTCCCCTGTCTGCTACTGCTGCTTCACCTCAAAATGGTTACAGTGTGGATTGTGGGCCCCAGCTATGTCCTTTGGGCTAGACAGGCTGCTAGAAAGAATCGTATTAACAGAGACTTGGGTTTGGTTAATGTGGACATTAATTGGATTGGCAAAAAAGAGTTAAAGTGGCATCAACTGGTCCCTTTGGTTGAAACTGACCGCATTGGTGTGCACTGCAGTGGTAATGATCTAGGCACCCTGACTGGGGTAGGACTGGAAATCCTAATGAAGGATAACTTTGCACAATTGTTGCCACTTTTCCCTCACACTGCCTTGATGTACTCCACTCTGTGCCCAAGACAGAAAAGGAAATGGTAAAATCAGTTCTGTCTACATATTGACAAAGCCAGGAAACATGTTAATAAAACCATTTCTGCGTATACCAGAGACCATTACATGGGCTATATCTACAACAACAAACCGCGCTTTGACATGCATGAAATCTATAGAATTGATGGAGTGTACTTCACAGATGAAGGCAACAGGGTGTTACTTAGCAACCTGAACTTATGCATCTGGTTTTACCTGTAGCTGTCACATACTCACAATGAACGCAAGGTTCTTTTAATGGCTACCCTATTGCCCAATATTGTTGTTTACTCTCTTTCAAAAAATATTTTTTTTTCGAGACGATGTTGCAACTTTCGTGGCATAGTCGCGACTACGCAAAACAAAAGCAGGCATTCAATAGACACCAGCACATTCAAAATTCCTAACTACACACATAAGGTACATCACTTTGTAAATAAATCTATAAACACATATATGATTCTCTGAGTGTGTCTGTGACTGCAAGTATGAGAGTTTGAGTGGGTCTGTCAGTGGCTGCATAACTGTCTTACAACTTCTTACAGAGGATGTGTGAGAGCCTGTAACTGGGTCTGAGTGGGTCTGAGTGGGACTGTGAGTGAGTGCATGAGTCTTTGAGTCGGCCTGTAACTGGACGTGAGCCTCTGAGGGGGTTTATGAGGGGGTGCATGAGTGTCTGGGTGGGTCTGGGAGCGGGTGCATGAGTCTCTGAGAGGGTCTGTGTGTGGATACATGAGTGTCTGAGTGGGTCTTGGAGTAGGTAAATGTGTTTCAGAGTGGGTCTGTGACTCAATGTGAGTCTGTCAGTGGGTGCCTCAGTGTCTGAGTGGGACTGTGAATAGGTACATGAGTGTCTGAGTGGATCTATGAATAGGAATGTAAGAGTTTGATTGGATCTGTGAGTGGCTGCATAAGTGTTTGAGTGGGTTTGTGAGTGGGTGCATAAGTCTCTGAGTGGGCCTGTGACTGGACATGAGCCTCTGAGGGGGTTTATGAGTCAGTTCATGAGTGTCTGGATGGGTCTGGGAGTGGGACCATGAGTCTCTGAGAGGGTCTGTGAGTGGGTCCATGAGTGTCTGAGTGAGTCTGGGAGCAGGTGCATGAGTCTCTGTGTGGGTCTGTGACTGGACATGAGTCTCTGAGTTAGTCTGTGAGTAGGTGCGTGAGTGACTGAGTGGGTCTGTCAATGGGTGCATGAGTGTCTGAGTGGGTCTGTGATACATACTGATTGCTCTGGGGAGGTGGCAGTTCCCAGGGCTGCAGGGGGTTGGAGGAACGCGTGGGCTCCCAGCATACAAAATACTTCATTGACCTGGGGAATTGGCAGACCCTTGAGTGCAAAGTACCACAAACCCCCTATACATTGTATGAATTGCCCAGGGAGGTGGTTGTCCCAGGGTCTGGTGGGGCCATGCAGGCCCCCAGCATGCATAATCATTCATTGCCCCAGGGATGTGGTGGTCCCTAAGGCACAGGGGATCTCGTGAGCTGACCACATAGATTTTCTTTGGACTCACCATTGCATTATTATTAAGTATTCCCTGGGGAGATTATAGTCCCCAGGGCATCCCCAGGGCAAGGCGGTCCCACTGTATTTGTATCGCTCATAGCCCTGGGGAGGTGGTAGTTCCTGGTGTTTCTGTAAGCCCTAGAAGGGTGGCCCAATGTGCCACCTGTATTTTGGACACTCTGTCCCCAGGATCTGGCCTACCCTGAGGCACAAATAACAGCAAGTGTGGGAGACTGTGCTTGCTTTTTTTGTTTTTAAATCACGGTGAAATTCATGAATATTCACAATTTTTGCAGTGATGTAAAAAATGCTTTTGAGCCTTGGGGAAGTTTCTGGGGGACCCCTGGACCAAGGCTAGGGGGGTAGGGTAACAGTACCCTGCCCCCTTTTCTCATGCAGAGTCTCAAAACCGCTGCCAACACTTCCTGTTTGAAATGTAATTTTGGGCACAGTTCACAAAGTTGCGCTATGTAGAGCTCCACAGGGTGCCCAAAAAAACTTGTGCTGATTTTTAGTGCCATGTGTTTGCCTGGTGCTGAAAAATCAGCACAAATGGCTCCCTGCACAGCACAAAAGGGTGTTTCTTCTTTCCTGTCGCTCAAGTTGATTTTCTACTCAAACAGCAGCTACCTCAATGCGAACGGAAAGTTTCTCAAAGCGAGTGGTCACAACCATACTGCGACCGCTCGTGTTAAGAAATCTCGCTAGATGGTGGTCATGAGTAAGATTTTCCTTGCTTGCACTCGCCAACTCACAGCTGAAGAGCGAGGAAAAAAACTCCACTCCCCTATGAGGAGTTTTTTTGGAACTGGAGTGAGAAAAACTCTGCGAACTCTGGAGTTCAGTGCCCACTCTAATTGAAATGTTGGCAGTCAATTAGATCACTGCACAAGATCGGGAGAATTCACAAACCCTTCATGCCTCTTGACATACAAATTTGGTTTTCTTTTAATATGTCAAAAACATCTGACTGGATTTACACCAAATACCAAAAAGGCTTCTTTCTGGACAAAAGCTACTTTTCTGCCAAATTTGATGTAAATCTGTCCAGAAGTTCAGGCTGTTGTCATGTTCCAAAACCCTATGGAAATTAAAATTGGAAACACACTATTTTGACCCACCCTTTTTCTTGGCCACCTCTTGACAGACCTTCTTACGGTGACACTTTTTTTTGGAACATTTCAGAAAGATTTGTCAAATGGTGTCAAAGATATAGGCAAGTCAAAAAGTACTTTTTCTATCGAAACTAGGCCCTAACTATAGGTATTTACTGGCAACCAACAGTAGGCAGTAGGTTGTGTTTGTATATATCTTTCTCTCTCTCTCTCTCTATCTATATATATATATATATTTATATATATATATATATATATATATATATATATATATATGTTTTTTTTTTCACAATTGACAAGGAAGTCAGAAGTCAGGAACACAGCACTCTCAGGGTATAAATCAACGTATTCTTTATTGCATGAAATACAGCAAACACCAGACACCCGAAGCATTTCGATCATCAAGGTCTTGATCACGGTTAGTGGCTCGGACTTTTTTTCTGCTTTTTAACCCTTTCCCCATCTACTACCATTATGTGGCATTCTGAGATATGTAGTTAAAACAGAAATTGCCCAAAATTTAACAAGCACAAATTTTGAAATTAAAATCAAAATACTTGTTGCACACATACCAACATCAGCAACCTTAGTTAGCAATTGTTTTCTATCTAATTCATCTTCATATTATCTGAATGGGAATTGTGAGGGGGATTATATACTACTCTCCAAAATGTGTCTTACATATATTTATGTAGCACATTTTGTTTTTAGAGCCTACTATGTCATATCGGATTTAGAACCATTTGCTACTTACTGACCTGTACCTATTTCTAACTAATCATTTTAGAAAATCGAAATTCTTAAATTATTTTGCTAACTTCTCTTTTCCTCACACTTATTCTTACATTACAGATGACAGTACAATTCTTCATCCCCATTGATCCCATAGGGGTTCTTAGTTTTCAATCTGATAATAAATCTTAATTCTATTCGCCTTAATTGCTGTACTCTATCTCCCCCTCTCTCATGTTTTTTTATTGTGGCCATTCCAAAATATCTCATGTGTAACCAATCGGCTCCCCTGAGTTTTCAGATGTTTTGTCATAGCATAATTTCCATCACCATTTTGCACTGCTCTACTATGTTCCAAAATTAGCTTTTTCAATATACAGATGGTGCTCCCTACGTATTTAAGTCTGCAGAGGCACTCTGTTACATACACCACAAATGTTGTATCACACGTTATTCTGTCCAAAACAGGAATATCTCTTCCTTGATAGTCCACAATGTTCTGCTTATTACATACAATTTTGCATGCTTTACATTTATTGCAACTAATAAAACCCTTGGTAAAATTGTTAACCAATTGAATGTTGGCGGCAATTCAAAATGGCTTTTCACTAGTTAATCTTTAATAGATGGTACTTTTCTATAGGGTCTTTCTTAATCAAATGCCAATGTTTGTTCAAAATGTTCAATATTTGATTATTTTCTTTGTTATATGTTAAGATCAACCTAATTGTTTCTTCTTCTTCCTGCTCCATATTTTTATTTCTGTTGACAAGAGTCTGTGCTCTCATTAATAATCTGGCTATTTTTTCTCCTTGTTTCACATCACGGATCTTATAACCCCTCTTAACAAATCTCTCCTCCGTGTCTCTAAATTTCTCATCCATATCATTACTATCAGAGCAATTTCTCTTCACTCTGATAAATTCTCCATACGGCATGCTTCTTATGAGTGACTTTGGATGAAAACTAGACCCATGTAATATATTATTGGTTGCCCTGGGCTTATGATGTAGTGTTGTTTGTAATTTGCCATTTTTATGTATATATACCATTATATCCAAAATATCTATCTGACTTTCACTCATTTTGTATGTAAATTTTAATCCCACATCATTGTGATTCAATTTTGTAAAATATTCCTTGAATTGCCCTTCTGTACCATTCAAAATTATAAATAGATCATCAATATTACAGAGCCAGATCACTACCTTCTTCATATATTTCTAATTTTCATCTCCCCAAGCTATATGTTTTTCCCACCAACCCATGACAAGTTTGGCATAGCTTGGAAAGAAGGAAACTCCCATGGCAGTTCCGCATGTTTGTACATAGATCTCATGACTGAATATAAATACATTGTTTCTAAGACATAGCTCTATCATTTCTACTAGCATTTCCGAGTGTCTCAACTGATGTATACTCCTTTGTTGTAAGAAATATTTCACTGCTGTTATTCCTACTTCATGTAAAATAGATCTATACAATGGAACCACACCTATAGTTACCAACATGTGGTTATTCTGCTGTGCATTAGCCTCTAATATTCTTGGAAATTCTCCAGTGTCTTTAATATATGAATTTAAACCTTTCATCATTGGTGCCAAAAAATGATCCACATAATGTGATACCTTCTCATAGTGAGATCCACAACTGGAAATATTTAGTCTGTCTGGAAGTCTAATTAGAGTTTTATGGATCTTAGGTAAAAAATATAGAGTGGGTATGACTGGACTCTCATTCATTAAATATTTCAATTCATCATTTTCAATCAGACCCATACCATGCCAGTTGTTTCATTTATTTTGTAGATCCACTGCAAGATCATTCATAGGATTCTTTTTTAATTTACAGTAATTTGATTCCACCGGAGTTGCCTGGATTTTTCAACAGTTTTACTTTTTTCAAATCAGTTATAATCAAGTCATGAAATGAGTGTATCTTGTTTTCTGGTGTTAGGCTGGGACAGAATTTTGATTTTGGTTTAAAATTGGTATGTTCACATTGTTCTGTATTAATGTCTAATTCTGATAATACTTGTGTCTCTGTAAGTTCGTTATCTTCCAAATCATGAATCAAATCATACACATTCTTGAGATAAGATTTTTGTTCAATTACTAAATCAACCTCCAACTCTGTTTGCACATCCTTTCTTAAGTTCTTGTCTTGTGCTTTTGAAATAAACTTGGCTTTTTCAATGTACGTACAAATTTATACAGATCAATCCTCGTTTATACATAACCATGGCGGATCTGCGGATTCATGCACTAGTAGTATGTTGTGATTGGCTGAGCGTAACCTAACAGGGAGGTTGCAGCTGCCATTTTATGTTTCAGGAAACGGTCTTGGGGGTCTGAAATGTACTGTGTAATTTAGATGAAGGGGTTAGGCTAGAGGTTCCCTGACCCCGTGCTTGTATTACAGTGGTGCCAAAAGTAGGTGTGTTGGGCATGAAATTGCTTATAAGTGTTTCTTTTTTCCACGTGTGAGATCAGAGGATCAACCAGGGCTTTTAGCAAGGCTCCCTGTGTAAATCCACAATGGATATCGCTGCAAATTAAAATATATATATATATATATATATATGTATTTATATATATATATATATGTAGATATATATTTATACTCACCTACTCACACACCCACACAGACACTCACACAGTCACTCACACACCCACTCACAGACCCACACAGGCACTAACACACCTACTCGCAGACCTACATGTCACACACCCACTCATAGAACCACACAGGCACTGTAAAACCCACTCACAGACCCATGCAGATACTTACACACCCACTGACAGAGCCACAAACCTACTGTCACACCTACTTACATACAGATAAAACTACTCACACATCCAGTGACACATCTTTAAGTGTTGGTGTGTTTTGGTGCTCTTGGCTTTTGCATCCGTAACGGATGTACTGATCCACATGAGTATTAAAATAAAGTAATTGAAAAATAATTATAATTCCAAACACTCAACCACACCTGCTACAGTTGATTTTGAAGCTAATATGCTGCTCTCAGAAACTGTTCTGAGCTTTTGACCTAGTGCCTCTGACCCAGTGCTTGCAGAGAAATATTTCAAATTTGGTCACTATGGAAAGTGAGCTACAAGAGCATGGGAGGAGGGGAAACCAAAAAACTAGACTGCTAATGTTAAAGGAAAGTGGTATTGAAAGTATTGCTGAATAAGTTGTGTTTGGGTTTAAATTTAGCTATTTATACCAAAGGGAGTATAAATGAGATTTTTTATAAGCAGATTATGAAAAGTATTTATGGGGTCCCATGTAGATCTGCCGATCCGCCCAAACCCCCTACCAAATTGGGCTTTTTTAAAGGAGTCTTAGAGAGGGTTATCAATCAATCAATCAATCAATCAATCACAATATTTATAAAGCACGCTATGTACCCGTAAGGGTTTCGAGGCGCTGTGGGGAGGTGGGGGGGCGTGGAGGGCTGCTGTTTAGCGGTCGAAGAGCCAGGTCTTGAGGAGCCTTCTGAATGCGAGGAGGTCCTGGGTCTGGCGTAGAGGTGTGGGGAGAGAGTTCCAGGTCTTGGCGGCGAGGAAGGAGAAGGATCTGCCGCCGGAGGTCTTGCGCTGGATTCGGGGTACGATGGCGAGGGCCAGGTTGGCGGATCGGAGTTGACGAGTTGGAGTGTAGAAGTTAAGTCTGGTGTTGAGGTAGGAGGGTCCGGTGTTGTGAAGCGCCTTGTGAGCGTGGGTGAGGAGTTTGAAGGTGATCCTCTTGTCTACCGGGAGCCAGTGGAGTTCCTTCAGGTGAGGGGAGATGTGACATCGGCGGGGTATGTCGAGAATCAGTCGGGCGGAGGCATTTTGGATACGTTGGAGTCGTTTGATGTCTTTGGTTGGGATGCCTGTGTAGAGTGCGTTGCCGTAGTCAAGTCTGCTGCTGACGAGGGCCTGGGTCACCGTCTTTCTGGTTTCTGTTGGAATCCACTTGAAGATTCTGCGGAGCATTCGAAGGATGTTGAAACAGGAGGAGGAGACGGCGCTGACCTGTTTGGACATGGTGAGGGCGGAGTCCAGGATGAAGCCGAGGTTTCTTGCGTGGTTGGCAGGGGTGGGCGGGGGTCCGAGGTCGGAGGGCCACCATGAGTCGTTCCAGGCCGAGGGAGTGCGCCCGAGGATGAGGACTTCCGTCTTGTCGGAGTTGAGTTTCAGGCGACTGTTGTTCATCCAATCGGCGATGGCTTTTAGTCCCTCGTGGAGGTTTGTTTTGGCAGTGAGCGGGTCTTTGGTCAGGGAGAGGACGAGCTGGGTGTCGTCGGCGTAGGAGATGATGCTGAGATGATGTTGGCGGGCCAGTTTGGCGAGGGGGGCCATGTAGACGTTGAACAACGTAGGGCTGAGGGAGGATCCTTGGGGGACGCCGCAGATGAGGTTGGTCGCTTTGGAGCGGAAAGGGGAGAGACGGACTCTCTGAGTTCTGTCGGAGAGGAAGGATGAGATCCAGTGGAGGGCTTTATCTTGGATGCCGGCTTCCTGGAGGCGGGTCAGTAGGGTGCGGTGGCAGACTGTGTCAAAGGCGGCTGATAGGTCGAGGAGGATGAGGGCTGAGGTTTCGCCGTTGTCCATTTGATGTCTGATGTCATCTGTGGCGGCGAGGAGAGCAGTCTCAGTGCTGTGGTTTCGTCTGAATCCGGATTGTGAGGGGTCCAGGATGGAGTTGTCTTCGAGGAAGTAGGTGAGTTGAGTGTTGACGATCTTCTCGATGACTTTAGCTGGAAAAGGGAGGAGAGAGATCGGACGGAAGTTTTTGAGATCGTTGGGGTCGGCTTTGGGTTTCTTGAGGAGGGGTTGGATTTCTGCGTGTTTCCAGCTGTCCGGGAAAGTGGCGGAGGTGAAGGAGAGGTTGATGATCTTGCGGAGTTCGGGGGCGATGGTGGCGTTGGCTGAGTTGAATACGTGATGAGGGCAAGGGTCCGTAGGGGAGCCTGAGTGGATGGTGTTCATGGTTGTTATGGTTTCTGCATCGTCCACGTGGGTCCAGGCGGTGAGGCGGCAGTCGTGGGAGGAGACGTCGGGGTGGGGTCTGGCGGTGGACCGGTGTTGAAGCTGTCGTGGATGGTGGCGATTTTCTGGTGGAAGAAGGTGGAGAGGTCGTCGCAGAGTTTCTGGGAGGGCGGGATGTCGTTGGAGTTGGCTTTTGGGTTGGAGAGTTCCTTCACGATGCCGAAGAGTTCTTTGCAGTCGTGGGCGTTGTTGTTGATGCGTTCGGTGAAGTGGGCGCGCTTGGCGAGGCGGATCCGTTGGTGGTGTTCACGGTTGGCGTTTTTGAGGGTGGCGAGGTTGTCGGGTGTGCGTTCTTGGATCCATTTCTTTTTGAGCTTCTGGCAGATGCTTTTGGAGGTGGTTAGATCGTCTGTGAACCATGCTGTTTTTTTCTTTCCTTGGATTGCAGTGGGTTTCTTGAGTGGGGCAAGGGTGTTGGCGCAGTCGAGGATCCATTGATGGAGATTGATGGCGGCTGTGCTCGGGTCGGTTGCGTCGGGTGGAGGGTTGTTGATGAGGGTGCTGGTCAGTTGGTCTTGGGTGACTTTGCCCCAGCGGCGGTGAGGAGGTAGCTGGATGCGGTGTTGCTCTGTGATTTTCTTATAGGTGAAATGGACGCAGTGATGGTCGGTCCAGTGGAGTTCGGAGGTGTGGCTGAAAGAGATGTGGTTGCTTGAGGTGAAGAGGGGGTCAAGGGTGTGTCCGTCGATGTGGGTGGGAGTGTTGACTAGCTGGTGGAGTCCGAGGTTGAGGAGGTTGGAGGTCAGTGATGCGGTGTTGGCGTCGTTGGCATTTTCCAGATGGTAGTTTAGATCTCCCAGGAGGATGTAATCCGTGGAGGCGAGGGCGTGGGTGCTTGCGAGGTCGGCGATGGTGTCGCTGAAGGGGGCTCTTGGTCCTGGAGGGCGGTATATGAGGGTTCCTCTGAGGGTCGTTTTGGGGTCCGTGTGGATCTGGAAGAGGAGGTGTTCGGCTGTCTTGAGGGTGTCGTCCGAGTGGGTGTGGATTTTGAGGGTAGCTTTGTGAGCGATGGCTATTCCGCCTCCGATTCCGTTGGTTCGATCTCTTCTGATGATTTTGTAGCCGTCCGGTATGGGCTTTTTTAAAGGAGTCTTAGAGAGGGTTAAACAAGGCTGACCACTCAGAAGTAGTATAGGAAAAGTCAGTTATAAAAGGAAGGCTGTGGTTTGTTTTCTACTTGAGTAACCCTAAAAGCAAAGTTTAAAAAGTTGTTAATGGTTCTTTTGTATGACAGTGGTATACCATTCTTGCACTTGAGACTTCACATTTTCATTGAGAAGAGATTCTAACTGATACTGACTAAAAAATGCAGACCAACAAACACGTTTAACAGGTATGTGAATAAGGGTAGAAAATGTGCTTTAAAAGGCATGAGTGAAATAAGGTAGATACTAGTGCCTAGGATGTACACAAGAATAAAAGGGAATATAAAAGGGAGGTTACATGATGATAATAATTAAAGTAAAGTGACTAACAAAGGAGGAAGAAAATTTGTAAAGTGTAACAAAAGTTATTTTATCAAGCTGCTTAACCTGGTAAAAAATCATGTGTTTTGTAAGTAGATTATTAAATACATTAAGTAAGTGATTAGTAATTATTTTGTAGTCAGTGAGAAATGTCAGTAGGTTCTTATACACCAAGTTTCAGTTTTACAGAAGCAAGTATGATCAGCATGCTACCATAGCCAGAGGGTAACTGAGACACTGTAGGAAAATACACTTTGACATCACTGCACTGACATTGTGTGATTCACTCACACAGATCTGTAGCAATTTCTGAATCCTGAAAGATGCCTGTTATAGAGATGTAGAGAACCATACATCCAGATATAAAACTACTCACTGACTAATTCAGCTACCGATATACCTATTTTCAAAACCATAGGGCCCCTTACATTTACTGTCATATCTAGACATCACGTATGTATCCAAATCAAATAGAGTAATTTTCACACACAATGACATAGCACAACATTCACTAACATGGCCAGTAAGCAATCCATAGAGGCATTTATATGCCTATATAAAGACCCATAGAGTTACTAACAAAGACATTCATACACTGACATAGTTACTCACAAATTCTGTGACACAGGCACAGAGGCACTTATACAGTAACTTACATATATACTCAAGTACCGATACACTTAGTCACTTATCCATATATTATAAGCTCATAAAAGCAATTATACAACCAAAGTGACAGACTTCCAGTGCATGTTACACACTGCATAACTGCTGCACCTAATTATAGTCTCAGAAAAGTGCTTATGAACCCAAGAGTGATATAGCTAGACAGTAACTGACACACGGAGAAAGGCACTAAGAAAACTGTTAACACACCCATTTAATCACCAATAGATCCACTAATATATACCTTGACAATGATAATCCAGAACTCCTGATATACTTCCATAGCAAAATTGTTGTCCAGAGATTTTGATTTTGAATTTTGAAATTTAGTTTTTGGATCATTAGAGAAGTATTTTTTTTTAAATGGCAGATGTGTTGCAGTGATGATATAATATTTCAGGAATCATGAGACATATATACTTCACTTTAGGTCACAACATTGGTTTTGGGGTTCAATTAGTCTTATAGAGACAGAAAATAACTCCTCAAAGCAACCCTTCTGCCATTTTCCAGAAGTGCAGCTATAATAGAGGAAGAAGAGACAAATGGAAATTAAACAAATGCTAATAGTTTTTAATCCTTTTATTTATACACCAAGCATTGCTTTTGATCTCCATATGAAAAAAGGTAATGTTTACCACTCATGTTTTGGACGCATCTTTATAGTTCACCTTATTTATTTGTTTCAGCAATCACTCATGGTACATTTGCAGACTGTTGAAACATTGTAGGAGAGCATATCGACAGGGACATCTTTGTGTAGCACAGGTTTGTAAGAACATGTACGTGTAAGTTCTGTGCGCAGAGCCTTTAGAAATGTTGTGGATTTTAGCACCCCAACAATATCTTCCCAATCAAATTCACATGGATCTTTCTCTACATATGTATGACCCACAATATTTACACATCTTCTGATCAAGCAGAATGCTCTTTTAATGTGTCCACACACAAAATATGATGTCGGAGGAAGGGCACTTAGCTGCACTGGTCTCTTGAACTCACTGTACCGGATATCGTCCAATGTGTGACAGTCAGAACTCTTTTTCTACACCTTTAAAGTCACACTCGTCTTCTGTCTCAGCAAATCCCTTTAGAAACTTTACAGGTTCAGCAGTTAAAGCTCCAAGCTTTGCTCCAATTGTTCTCATAGTGTCATCATCTGTAAGAATATGTGCCTTGATAAGAACACTGGACTTCATACAGAATATGAAGTGGGATTACATGTCCTTTCTCGCCTGTTCCATAACATATCCACACCTCTGACAATCCTTGACTTATGAACATTGCAACAAATCTAAGTATCACAATAATAGAATCTGTGTCATTTGACAGTACAATTACTCGATTGGAACCATTTTGAACAGCCCATTCAACATTTGATACAACAGGAAGGTCAGCTTCCTCCAATTTGATGTTAAGTTCTTGAACAATATGGCCTGTACCTTTTGAATATATCTCTGCAGGCACCAACTCCTCAATGACAATCAATCCACTTGCAATATTTGGAAATTCAGTTCAATATTTACACTTTTTGACGCAAACTGTGCAAACACAGTTTTGCTTCAAAAAGTATAGCGCCAGCTTGCGTCATTCCAGAGCGCAAGCCGGGCACCAAATTTGTGAAATGCTGCAAGCCGGCGCAAAGGGTAGGCTAGCGTAAAAAAATTACTTTAGCCGGGTGGGGGTGGCGGTATGGGAGAAAGGGGTTTTGTTCCAAAAAATTACATTAGGCTAGTTAGAGGCAAAAAAAAGCCTCTAACCAGCCTAGTGTCATTTTCTGATGCAAAACCATCCATAGACAAGACAGGAGTCATGCCCACCAACCCTGGGCATGGCCACTGCACCTGGTGCCATTTAGGAGGCCCCAAGTGGGCTCCCAATGGCACTTTAATTAAAAAATAAACAAAGAATATTTACCTATACTTATCCTACTACCCCAAAGGGGTAGTTGACGTTGTTACGAATGGCTCTAATATGTTCTTATAGTCTCTCCTTGAGTGATCGAATGGTGCTGCCCACGTAAATGAGGTTGCAGATGCAGACTAAGCAGTAGACCACAAATATGGTGTTGCAATTGATGAACTTATTGATCCTATATGTGACTGGCGTGTTGTATTGAAATTTCACCAATTTGTCTTTAATAAAACAACACATATTGCAATGTCCACATTTGTAAGATCCATGTGGTGCTTTGGGGCACTATCTAGCCTATTCAATCTTTTTTTCTCTTAACAGGCAAGGTGCACGCATGTGGGAGACTGTCATTCATGTGGCTATCGGTGCACTATCATTTCTTGTTGCTGTACCTTTTCCCACTACTGTACTCTTATTTTGTGTGATTATTACTTTTATACAGTGCACTCTTTTCTGTGCATGATTTTTCACCTTTGGTGCGCATCCCCCTGAATATGATATTACTTACCAACCTGTTAGATACTCACAAATCTCTTTCGTGTGACTAATTCTGCCACATTGGTTATATATTTGGTTGGGTCTCTTTTCCCCCCCTGTTTCACCTGTAATTGACTCAGATGTTTGTTGTCTGTATATACATATCCCATCTCATATATTGGCACATATGTTTATCTATTTCACAGCCTTGACAAAGTCTTGAAGACGAAACACGTGTCAGCTGTTTTGCTGTATGGACTTGTATTATTGTGGTCATTTGATTGGAACCCTGACCATTTGTTATCACTTGCAATAAATATCCAGTGTCACCTGCTTGCCGGACTTCGATTCAATTCTTGGAGCACTACTTGGATCTACCATACGAAATTTCATTTTGGGTGTGCCCTGGCCTTTATGTTCTCACACTCTGATGAGGCACTGACACACTAAGGCACACACTGACAAATGCGCTAACAGACACAGGCAAACACTCATACACCTACATAGAGTCCCAGGTACACAATATTGCAGACACTAACACGCCCAACCAAACATTGATGCAGACACTGAGACATCAATACAGACACTGATGCAGAAATTGAATACCAGTGAAACACAAAGGCAGAAACTGAGACATTTATTTACAAATGCAAAGTAACATACTTAGAGTGGCTGTTTCATAGTGACATAGGTATTTATGTAGCTACTTAATTGCTTAAAGTATGCAATTTAATAGTATATGATCAAAAGGTAAATATATTGATTTTACTTTTAGACATCCACTTGTTTTTAAAAACAGTGATCTACAATGCTGAAAAAAGACAGAAACCAGACAAACAACAGAAAAAAGAAACTATCTTCTGAAAGCTCAGACTGAAAAGGGACATAGTGCAGACAATATGCTTAAAGATAAACTAGCTACTGGCAAGAAAACTAAGAAGTTTCTTACAATAGTGTGTGGAAAAATGCAAAGTGTGCCAAGCATACAAGTAAAAAGTGTGGTTTAAAATTAGGTGAGAAAGTGGCATTCAAGCTAATAAATCTAAGACAACAGATACTTTAACAAGAAGAAAGAAACAATTTAAGTAAATAGGAGTCAAAATGTTTCTTAGTAGGGAAATACAGAATTTAGTATGAACTATAAAGCAGTATAAAATGAAAAGGGAAGCTGTCAAACAAAAACAACATATTGAGACTATGATTGATAAAGCATTTACCCTGAAGCAGAAACTATTTATTTTGATATTGGACAGAATGAGAACATTGGATAAAACAGTTTTGTGTATGAAGAGAAGAAGTCAAAAAAAGATTTGTAAATAGATATAATTTTTGTAAAATTTTCAGAGAATGTAAGCATATGTCTAGTACCAAGCCTTTCTTTAATGAAGAAAGCTACTTCCTAGAGAACACATTAGTGCATCCAGTTAAAACAACTGGCCAATGCTATGAAGTAAAAAAAGGTATGCCTATTGCGAAAGAGGAGATTGTTCCTAAAAACATAGAGCAAGAGATAGCTGAATAGGTATAAGGTAGGGGTATACATGCTCCTATACAAAAATGGAACTGTAGTCATATTTGTAGTGTTCAGCTGGAATCAATCGACATCTTACGAAATTTCCTTCGTCAACTTCCAGATAGAAGTGTGAAGCGGAAATTTCAATTTTGCAAGAGTTAATTTCATGCAAAAAGAGGAAGTATACTAATTTACAAGGACATGTGTGTCTATCCAAGAAAGTTTTCACAAAAACCTTTCATCACTTCAGAATGTTGGTGCTTCATCACTCTAAAATGCTACATTTATTTCGGAGACTTTACTTTGTAAACATTTCTACCTTATCTTTATGAGAAATGAATAGAGCTCTATTATATGGTATGATACCAGAGGTAGAAAAAGTTTGTGAAGATGTTCAATTACATTTCTTTGGTCCTGAAGAGGAGTGCAGGGAAAATCAGGGGTTGGTATGTGCAGGTGTGGATAAACAGAACACAGGTATCAGTATTGATAACTGTACACAAGAGATTGCAAAGTTTAACACCATTTCTTCAGGGAAACCAAACTGTGTCTGTGTTTGTTGTCAAAGCACTCACTACGAAAGCCAAACTTGAAAGTTTGTTTTATTTGCAAAAACTGAACAATAGAACAGAGATAAGTGGCAAGAATTTGCTGTATATTTATTTGTGGGGGAACACTTTGATTTGTCAGCACAGCAAATTATATGTAAGTATTGCTATGATAAGCTAGAGGATAACAAAAGTCTTGCCAGAGCAATACATAATAAGTTAGAATTGGTTTCAATTCCAGAAGAACTTCAAGATTTAAATATTTATGAATCAATGCTGCTACAGTCTATACACCCTTTTCAAGCAATAGTTCATATGGAACCAAAGACTGGGAAACTACACCGACTGAGCTACAGAAAGGCCTTAAAGGTAGAGTTGTTTACTTACCTTTAGATTTTAAATAGAATATTGAAACTGTGGGTGTAAAGAGAGATACCGATGAACCTCTTATCATACTAGTAAATGGTGTGACTACCAAAAACAAATAAAAATGGCAAGAGCTAGTGGATGTTAGTAGAGTAAAAAAACTAGATTATACATGAAACAAAATAATATCTATTACAAAGATGTAGATATTGTTTTACATAAAAGGTGTGTGGAGGATGGACTGGTACCATCAAGTGGATGGAATAGCCAAATCAGAAGAGAAATATGAATGATATAGTATCCATCCACTCCATTCAAAAAAGTTATTGGTGATACTGTTGATCTCTTTAAAATGAAACAAGCAAAAGGAGCTCTAACGAGTGTGTGGGAGAAACCTTTGGAGGCTTGCTGTTTTCTACAACTATTTTCAACTGGAACAGGTGGGCGGTATGATGACCACCCAATGCAAATAATAGCACTTGAATACAGGTCAACCAGATTATATTCAGGGGCCCCTAAATTTCGTAAATGTATTCCATATAAAATCCATGTGTTATTTGAGAGCGATTTGTCTGCACTATCATATGCTGTAAACCACATATTGACAACAGGATTTAATCTACAAAATCTCAATGCAAATGAATTTGTTGACAAAGTTCAAGGAAGGGTTGTAAAGTTGGTATAAACCTTGATTTATTTGATGGCATGCCAATGTGAGACCAATGAGTGTTGTTATCATCATCATGGTGAACTGAAATGTATGAAATTTAGGTACACCTACTTGGTTTGTGACTCAGTTGTGCAGAATGTGCATGGGATGACTTACTTGACTTTTTGAGAGAAGCAAAATCAAACATTAAGGACATCAATTTGAATACACCAGGAGAGCTTTGCTCTTTGGATCCTGGTTATGTGTGTAGATAGTTAACCATAGCCTTCAAGCTATGCTATCTTTAATCTGCAACAAAACAAATCCTCCTCTCGGAGAAGTTACTGATTTCTTTTGGCGCATCGAGTACCAAACAAGAGGTGCTCCTTATATAAACATGCTGTTATGGATGAAAGATGCACCAATGACATTTCTATACTCTCGTTCATAGAATACTATGTGACATGTGCGAAGGATAGTGATGAAAAGTACCTGAAATAGCAGGTTCTGCACTTTCAAACACATAGATGTGGGAAGTACTGTTGGCAAAAATACAGGGCTCAAGGAACATTTTACACAAATTGTTGTTTTGGATTTCCAAGAACTGTAAATTTCAAAAGAAGAGTGAACAGTTTTTTATCTGCATTGAGACATACACTTACTTGAAAATCACAGACAACACATAAAACCTGAAAGGAACAGAGGCCTCCAACTATATTAATGACTATAATCCTCTGAATCTCAAAATGTGGAAAACCAATATGGATATTCAATTTGTGGCAGACAACTCCATAACTGTTGCTCATTATGTGACTTCCTACATAACAAAATCAGAGGCAACAGAGATTAACCAGTTGCGGGAGGAGATTTATGCTGAAAGGTCTTTAACCAAACAATTTTACAGCTTCAGTTTGAAGATGCATTCACAAAGAGAAATGGGTTCCTATGAGTGCTGTGACTGACCACACTCAGCTAGATTATACTCAAAGTCAAGAGGAATTGTTTGGGTAAGCCTTGCAAGCACACAACATAGAGTGTTGACGTCTTTTCCAGAAATTCAGTACCTCACAGAGTTTGACCTGGAAAGTAACGACATTGTGAAAACAAATATGTTGGGCACTTGCTATCCAAGAAGAAGTACACATCTTGAAAGCGTGTGTCTTTATGAAATACCTCAATACTACAGATATGGAAACAATGTAACATAAAATTTAGATGAAGGGAAATAAGCAGAAGTAGATTGCAGCGGTTATCTGGTATGACACCCACAAGGCAGTCCAATTAACCACTGAAAATTATGGATCTAACTTAGATATTTGCAGATAGGTTACTCCGTTACAACAGTGATGGATATCCTGTCCACCGAAATCTAACTCCCATAGAAAATGAATCCATCACTGTTGTGACAAGGAAACCCATCCACCAATATCTAAATCCGGTCCTAGTTGCCAAACTCCTGATAAAAGAGAGTTTTTATATTAGGCACTTCTACAACTATTCAAGTCTTAGCATTCTGTATCAGAATTACTCAGAGAAGGGGCATGCATGGCCATGGATGATGATGGCCACTCTCTAGATGAGCTCCATGCACCCAAGCATTCTCTGACATGGCAGCAGGATTCTAACGGCCGGAGAGCCTGGGAAAGACCAACTCCCATTACCTCCCTGTTCCTGTGGTCCCTATGGGGGTGTATAAACACTGCTGCAACAATGCAACACCATCGGCTGGAATCGAGAAGGAGGGCTGAGGCCTCACACAAGAAGCACCCTCCATTACTGGCACACTTTACAACTTCTTCATGGGTGTTGGATGCCGCCTGCCTTGTTAGGTGTGCCGAAGGCTGCACAGTACCTCCACACTCGCTGGGCTCCAGCTTCCTGTTTGCGTGGGCCATTCCGGAATGAACTGTGAGCCCTGCACTGCTCTCTGGAGATGGGACGCTTGACTTTATTGTGGCCTGCTGGGAAATGAACTGGTAAACTTTTAAACATGGCCCTATAAGTGAGCAGCTGCTGAGCCCCCTCATCTCTGCTGAATTTGGGGGTTCGCTCTGCCCTGTGAGGGTCCTACACTGCCCTGACTATATTGGCCTGGAATGTGCCAATGATAATTCCTGGCAATCTCTGTATTTTGTGGCTGCATCACTGCACAGGCCTTGCACACTGCTGCGTATATAGGGCTCCACCTCCAATTTTAGTCCTCAGGCCCACAAGCTGGGAGCCACCACATATTGGGGTCTGACTCTAGGCTATCCAGTGCCACAGCAGCCCCAAGCACAGCCACAAACCTGTGTCACCAATTCCACTTGAGCTGTGCAGCCTGCCTATGCCACACTTGGCCTCACCTGCCCTGTACCACCCATATGGTTACAGCTGACTTCTTCCATCTGCAGCCTCCTCGAGGATCCCCTTTCCACTCTTAGCCTGGCATCACTGGACTGCAGGCCAATGGAGTGACCGAGGCAGCATTGACGGGTCCATAGCAGCTCTACCGGCAACGTCAGCCTTCTTGAGGGCTCTACCCCCACTGCATTATCCCAAGGGGCCCTCTGCAGATCTCTCTAGGACCGAAGCCTTCGACCCTCTACCTCCCTCACCTTCTTTGCCTTTGTAACTGGGGCACTGCCTGTGGAGGGGCTGCCCCTCTTTCTTTCCATACAGCACCTGCAATTGGATCTGGGGCACACCACCTCATCTGAGTGACAATGTCTGGGTGCATAGCCCTCTAAGCAATATCCAGTCATCATCTGCCTTCTCACTTCAGAGCCCCATTACAGGGGACTGACCACAGATAGATAGCATTTTGAGGCACCTTAAGGGGTATCTGAACTTTTCCTTCTCTCCGCTCCCTGTCCTGGCGACGCCCTCTGGTAAATCCTCCAGAAAATCCTCTTGTCAGCTGCTTTTCACAGAGGCAGTGTCTCAACATCAGCCTATGGCCACCCCTCTGGTAACATCTACTGCCCCATCTGCTGTGCCCTCCCCCTTGCCCACAGCCAGACAGCACAATGGACTGCATCTTGAAGGAGACCACTGCAGTTGGTTGTTGCTTGGAAGTCACTTACTCCAAAATATTGGACCCCGCAAAGCCATCTGGGCCAACACCGCAGGGTTTCAGAAAATGGTGTAGGAAATTGAACACCATCTCACGGCTGTGGAAGACCAACTCAACTGTATGCTAGACAGGGACCAGGAACTCTTGTACCTATGACCTGGAAGGCAGGAGTCAGAGGAACAATTTCTGATTTTTTTGATTCCCGGAACGTTTAGAGGGCACAGACGTTAGGGGCTTCCTCAAGGACCGTCTCCCCATGCTAATGGGGCTGCCCTTTACTCTCTGTCTGTAGATACAACAATCTCACCATGTGGATGCCTCAGAAAGGGTGCATCCCCTAATTGCCTGCTTCCTCTGGCATGAACAGGTGTGGCAAATCCTGACTCCTGCCCGCTCCCACGGCCCGTATGCCTTTGAGGGGAATGAGATTTGCATAGCCACTGACTTTCCTGAGGGACCAGTGACAAATGAAAGGCCTTCCTGGCTTTGCAACCACAGTTGTGGAAAAAGAACATCAAGTTCAGACTGTTGAAACCTGCCTGCATGTCGATAACGAAGAGTGGCAGGTCCAAAGTCTTTTACAAACCCGGAGCCCTACGCTCCTTCCTGGATGGACTTACCAAACAGGGAATGATCCTTGTGCCTCCAGACAAATGCTGCACCTGGACCTTCGGGCAAATCTTCCTACAACTTCTGGCAGACGTTTGAATTCCAGAGAAGGCTGCAACCAGAGCAGGGAACTAGACTGATTGGCCCGGTAGCAGGACAGCAAGGACATGGACCTCAAAGCAGTGGTAGCCCTCATTCAGGACCAATGCCGCACCAAATCTCACTCCCCACTGAAACCTACCGAGTCTGAGTGATGAGACACACCTCCTCTTGACATGACTGATATCTCCCCTGCTCCGGCAGCGAGGAGACGAGGCCCATGGTACCCTCCAAGCAGATGGATGAGCATAAGGCTCTTGACTTCATGTCTCTTTTTTGATCCATTTATTTATCATGTCAAATGATGTTTATTTCTGTGCATGGTTAAGTTTTGCTGTGTAATGCAATATTTTGACTTGTTGGACAGTTTGTTGACATTGACCTCAGAGGGGTGGAAACCTCTAGAAGCTTCCTCTTCTTCAAAGTGACCATATTGTATAACCACTAGGCCCAACTCTTCAGTACATTTCTGGACGTGGACCTCTGCCAGGAAGAAGGATTTCTGATCTGCTGAAATGACTGCCACTCTGCTGGAATACTGTTCTGAAGGACTGCTACCCTGCTGTGATGACTTGCTGCCTGTTGCCCTTTTGACTGGGTGAGAAGGACTAGACCAACATCTGTTGAACCTAGGACCCCAGATTGACTCCAAGGGCTAGTTGACTGGCCTCCTGCCTAATGACCTAGGGACAGAAGGATCCATAACCTTGAACCCAGCACCTGGACTCTGCCACCTGGGAGTTCTACCCCACAAAGTGGTACCACCCAGTCCTGGATGCTTCAGCACACATCTGGACCTGTGGAAGATCCAGAATAAAGAATGCAATGCTGCTTTGCTGCAAGAACGACTGCCACTCTGCTTCCCTACTGTCACAGTAAGAAAAGCTGGACCTCCATCTTGGACCCAGGACCACCAGAGTTACTCTAAGGACTAATTGGCTGGTGTCCTGATCTGACAGGTGGGCCTGAACCTGTGACTTTGCCCCAGTCTAGAACCACTAGACATCTACAGTTGGCACTTTGGGCATGATTATGACTTTCGCAGATGGGATACTCCACCATAAACATGACGGATGTCCCGCCTGCTGTATTACTGGTTCCATTATATCACATGGAACTTGTAAAACAGCGAAAGGGATATCCATCACGTCTGTGGCGAATATCCCATCCGCCAAGGTCGTAATCAGGCCCATTGTGCTTTTTGGTGCTATTTTCACTCATCTCTTTAAATTTGCATACGTCTTGTTCTGTTGATTGGATTTTTGTCAACTTGGTCTTAATTTATTAATTCGATTTTACACCATTGTATTACAATTGGTGTAGGATTTTTCTTTTGTTGTTTTTCACTTTTCACAACAATTCGACTTACTGCATTGAGTTAAGCTGAATGCTTTGTGACAAGTTACCAAAGGGTTGAGCACAAGTTAATTTGAGGTTTGTTTGTCACTTTAACCTGACAAGGATTGTGGTTGCTGCTTAAGTAGGGTTTCACCCCACTCAACCAGCAACCCAATTTTCTTACAGAGCCACTATGTTTTTAATTTCATCCGCACCTCTATAAATTACGCCAGTGTAACTCTTTAAATATTGGGAAGAAATTAGTTTTGCTGTTGAATTGAAAGTGATGAATCCATGTATACATGAAGGACAAGTGGCAAAGGCAAAGTACAGTCTTGAAATAGGAAATGCTTAGGCTGATGTTTTCAGTTGGAGAGGGATAAATGGGTATTTGATATTCTTTGGTGAGTGAAAATACTAATGTAAAGACAGAACTAAGCTACTTTTATGCGAAATCAAGGAAAAAGGATTGATGGTTCAGCTTCAACTGCCCCCACTTGTGGAAAACCGTGGTCATTGATATTTTTATTTTTCAAACATAAACTTGAATTTTAAGAGTTTGGTTTTGAAATACAAAAAAGTTTGCCACGATGATGCTATAAAGCGGTGCCCACTCACCTAGGTTCACAGCCAACACACTGATGTGAAATGTGTAGGTCCTGTCTGCTGGGTTCTGTGCACTGAACAGCAAGGATGTTGAGTAATTTGCACTCAAAACCTCGTCCATCCTCAGAGAACTTCACTAATTCCCTCTACCAACCGGTATTACCAATAAACATTTACACATTCATTTCTCCATTTCTAAACAGCAGAATCAAAATCCCGGGTGGGGTACATAACCCTCTAAGCAACGTCATGAGCTATGAGAAAAAAATATAAGAGGGAAAATAAAACAAAGTTCTCTTGCTTAATTCCTATGATATAGAACTCTTCCTTTTTTCTTCCTTCTTCTCATAAAAAAAGATGATCCTTCTGGAGGAACACCTCATCCTGTTATCTCTCCAGAAGATGGATCCAGGCTCTTACTCCACTTCTTTTTGCCTGCATCCCTTCTTGAATTCCACCTACACTTTGCTCCTCCCAATCCCTACCTTTGTTCAGGATTATATTGCACTATATCGTAATTAGCCCTATATAAAAATCTTACATTAAGAATTTACACAAGATATCAGTCAGTGTACAGTATCGTCTCTTCATCAGTACTAGGTACAAACTCAGCCTTATCAAGCGTCCTTTTTCAGTTGCCTTCAGTAAAGTAAGACTGTTTAGTTGCACATTTATATTTTCTACTGTAAATGTTTCTGGAGAGTTAAACCTATTCAAACACACACGCTTTCACAAAATGTTTCCTTATTTTTTTAATAAGTTGAAATTTGCTACTACTATAAAACTGTAGACTCTGCAATGTCAGTGAGAGAAAGGAGGCTTCAGCAATTCTATTCCCTTGAGTAACACAAATCATTTTCCAAGAAAGGCAACTGTGAAGCCATAACAACATAATTTGTCAAGAAAAATATGAGGTGGCAAAGTAATAATGTATGCAAATGGCTCCTGTTTAGGCTGAGTCTGCACCAACAAAGTATTTTTCACCTGACCTTGAGTTTTCAAAGGCACAGACTACTTAAAGATTACCAACTCACCTGGTTAGATATTTGCTGCAAATGCGGCTTAATAGAGAACAATTATCCGGGTAAAAAAAAACAAAAAAAAAACACACTTGACAGTTTTTTTTCCCTTTAGGAGCATAAATGTCGGGATATATAACTCAAATGATGAGGCAGATGAATTTGACTGGTTTAGAGTTTTTGTGGAAATATTTCTATCATACTGAAAAGTCCCCGAATGTATTAGTTTCACAGTACAAAACAGTAAAGCACTGCTGAACACATGCAATAAGAAGCAGGTCAAAAAGAACAGTGAGTTAGAAATTCTGTACAAAGATCAGTGCGAGGCCTGCATGTCACAGATTCAAATCTGGATTGATGTTCACCCTTTATCATTCCGGTACAGGTCATCATGCTTGTTATTTTGATAGTCATTTAAGAATTTTTTTAACTATTTGGGTGTCGGCATTGGCTAAATTGGTATAGTCAAAACTTTCGGCATGCATGCTGCTTGTGTATGAGATCCAAGCATCAAAATGTGGTCTCTTACGTTCTCGCAAAGATTGTTTCTTGCTGTATATAAAATTAAGTACATGAGGGTTAGTCTAAGATAAAGGGGGAGTCCGAAAACAAGCTTTCCCCATGCAATTTTCCATAAGAAAATTGAACATCAATACCACAAAAAACACTAAACGGTAGATCTGCATACCCTACAGATCAAAAGATCAGATCTGAGCAGCTGCAGCAGCATCAACAAAGATATTGTGAAAGGAAAAACTGTGTTTTGGGAGCACCCACTTTCTCCTGGCCCCTGCCTGACTGATCACCCCAAAATTGCCCAGGAAGAAGATGAAGTAGATGAAAGTTTTTTTGAAGGTTTTGTGAAGATTTGTCACACAACACCGAAGTTATTAGCTAGCCAAGAAAAACATTTCCTTTCAAAACGTGGTTCCTTTGATAGTCATTTAAGAAACGTTTTTGGGGGATTAAATTTTTACTTTTTGGGTGTCGGCATTGGCTAAATTGGTATAGTCAAACCTTTCAGCAGGCATGCTGCTTGTGTATGAGAACCAAGCATCAAAATGTGGACTCTTACGTTCTCGCAAAGATTGTTTCTTGCTGTATACAAAATTAAGTACATGAGGGTTGGTCTAAGATAAAGGGGGAGTCCGAAAACAAGCTTTCCCCATGCAATTTTCCATAAGAAAATTGAACATCAATACCACAAAAACCACTAAACAGTGGATCCGCATACCCGACAGATCAAAAGATCAGACATGAGCAGCTGCAGCAGCATCAACAAAGATGTTGTGAAAGGAGAAACTGTTTTGGGAGCACCCACTTTATCTTGGCCCCTGCCTGACTGATCACCCCAAAATTTTCCAGGAAGAAGATGAAGTAGATGAAAGTTTTTTTGAAAGTTTTGTGAAGATTTGTCACAGAACGCCAAAGTTATTAGCTAGCCAAGAAAAACATTTCCTTTCAAAACGTGGTCCTAACTATAACTACCAAGTGGTGACTGCCAATGAGTAAGATTTTTATATATATATATAAATGTTACTATATATACACACACCAACATATATGTAGGTGTGTGTATTTTTTCACTAAAAACAAAAAATAAAGGTTAGCGTGATGTTATACTTGGGAATTTTAAATGATTATTTACATTTTTAAAAAAGCCTAGAAAGAGGCATAGAGAAGAGTGGTTTGCCATTGCAAAATTACAATTGCATGCCCTCCATTTTATGCCTCTGAGAAAGGGTACCATTTTGTCTATAGAACCACACATATTTACTCACACAAATGTAAAAAAAATATTAGACCTCCACTGTACAAAGCCAAAGACATGTGCAGTGGAAATAGTTTGTCTGTGGAGAGTTGGGCATAGCGTTTTGATGACTACAGCAGGTTGTGTCATGGCACTGAATGCAGGCCAGGCAATACAACCAATCCCAACTTCCCACAGCTGAAGGCCATTCTCATCTTGGGTTTGGCACTCACACAGGGGTGTGTGTATGGCCTGTCCACAGACTGAACGCTGTGGTAAAACCTATTGTTGCTGAGCAATAGAATTGTACTGAAAAATAAGTTATGGTTCTAACTAAAAAGTTGAAAACCACTGAAATGCCTCAGTTATGGTATGTCATGCACACAACACATGCATATAGTGTCTGGCTTGAATGCTGAAGGCCATTGGCTGTAGGTGTGAGTGATTAGAAACACATATAAGAGGTGGTAACTGGCAATGGGGCCAGTCTGGCTGACATTCATTTGCTGGTGGGTGAGTTGCATGGACAGGTTGGACATCAGTAAGACATTGATATGACTGATTCTTCTGAAAGGGGAAAAGGTCCACTGGTTACAGATGCCTAATCAGAGCAGGGCATGGAAAAGTACAGGAACGATGGTGAACACACAAGCAAAGTACAAGAGCACATGATGCCTAGTGGGGGTCAGCTGCAATGTCAGAAATAGAGTTCTGTGTTTTGTTTAATGTCACTGAAATTTCCAGTGTGATGTGCAAAAATCAGCAGGAATGACTTGCAGTTTGCACTATGCTAATGTAGGACAGAATGTATCAGCTGTGTGCCTTAGCATCTTTGAACTACCATCGATCGAATTGTTGGTTCCAGTTTGTCTGACCTGCCCTTTGCCCACTAACATAATAAACCATTGCATGTTTATAAGTAAAGCATGCATTCTCCCGCTGGCTTCTTGGC
Source organism: Pleurodeles waltl (assembly GCF_031143425.1). NCBI lineage: Eukaryota > Metazoa > Chordata > Amphibia > Caudata > Salamandridae > Pleurodeles > Pleurodeles waltl. The sequence continues at coordinate 1,273,431,247 of NC_090444.1, forward strand.
ATTGAGTAACAAATACTTAGGCCCTCATTACAACCCTGGCGGTCAGTGTTAAAGCGGCAGTAAGACCGCCAACAGGCCGGCGGTAAAACAAAGGGAATTATGACCGTGGCGGAAACCGCCAACATAGACAGCCACTTTAACACTCCCACCGCCACAGCAGTACAAACAAACAGCATGGCGGTCACCGCCAACAGACAGGCGGAAGGCAATGTACCGCCCACACTATTATGACAGGCCAATCCGCCACCTTTTCCGGGGCAGATTCAATGCAAACAAAAACACGGCGGAAACAGGACTTGGAAGGGGAAACACTCACCTCTACACAAAATACAAGGAACCAGGACGCCATGAAGCCTGAACTCCAAATACTCCCTGCTTTTGTCTTCCTGCTCCTCTACCAGGAGCACGACTGACGGCGGCGACGACCACGGTGAGTAATGAACCTACGACACAGGGGAGGGGGGAGGGAAAAGAGAGGAACACACATGCAACACGCAACACCCCCACCCCCACCCACAACAACACACACACCAATATATGCTGAAACATTACATTTACGCCCCCAACCCCCCTGGAAGAGCACAAGGACAAAAGGAAATGAGTTGAACGATTGTAATCATGTAAAATCCATTAGTCAAAAAGTTATATACACTATAAACAAATATGTACACCAAGAATTAAAGTCCAGGTACTGCACCAATATAGTCTGTGGACCACTGGGCCCAAAATGCATGGGCGAGGCCCACACAAGATACCCGATCGAAACGGAGAGAACACTGTAGGGGCATCAGATCGAAAAAAACACAGGCACCTCAGGGGGAAGGGAAGGGGGGGCACCTCAGCCGGATGAGTGCACAACGCCAGCTCCACGAGGGGGCTCCATGCCCATTGATGTATCCTGGGGAGTGCAAAGCCACAGTCCCTCATGTCTCTCCAGTGGGTGGTTTGCCCACCGCTTTATCCTGGGGAGTGCAAAGCCACAGTCTCTCAAGTCTCTCCAGTGGGTGGATTGCCCACTGCTTTATCCTGGGGAGTGCAAAGCCACAGTCTCTCAAGTGGATAACAGTCTCCACTGGTTCTGGAGGGGGCTTTGTGCTCAGAGTGCTTCATCCTGCCAAGGACTGAGGTAGTGGATGTGATACTCCACTGGTTCTGGAGGGGGCTTTGTGCCCAGACTGCTTCATCCTGCCAAGGACTGAGGTAGTGGATGTGACACTCCACTGACGGTGGTGCAACATACAAGCTGGCCAGGCCCCTGGAACTGACCACCAGCCTCGTACGAATGACCTCTGGGGATGGCAGCCATGTCTGCGGTGGTGCCACTGGCTCAGGATGTGGCGTGTCCGTTGGCGGTGCTGGCGGCGGGCTCAGCAGCGGCGATGCTTGCGGCGCTCATTGGGCAGCGGTGCTGGTGGGGGGCTCACTGACCTTGGTGCTGGCAACTGTGTCCTGAGTGGCGGTGCTGGTGGGGGGGCTCACTGACCTTGGTGCTTGTGGCGGTGTCATGAGCGGCGGTGCTGGTGGCGGCCGCACTGACCTTTTTGCTGGCGGCGGTGTCCTGAACGGAGGTGCTGGTGAGGGGCTCACTGACCTCGGTGCTGGCGACTGTGTCCTGAGCGGCGGTGCTGGTGGGGGGCTCACTGACCTTGGTGCTGGCGGCGGTGTCATGAGCAGCGGTGCTGGTGGCGGGCTCACTGACCTTGGTGCTGCTGAAGGGCACAGTGTCTGCGGTGCAGGTGAAGGGCTCAGTATCTTGGGTTCTGACGGCGGTGCCCGTGGCGGGAGTCCTTGTGGCGGTGCCGGTGGCGGTCTTGTCCGCCGTGCAGGTTGGTGGTGACGTTGACTTGCCTTTCTTTTTCAGACCCTTCCCCACCTTGGATGGTGGCGCAGCTGTCTTGTCACTCCCAACTGTTGTCCTGGCTGAGCCCTTGGTGGCAGGTGTTTTGGCCTTCTCCCTCTGGGATGTGGGCAACTTCTTCTGTTTTGGAGGTGGGGGAATGTCCTTGGCCTCGCTCCTTGGGACACTGGTAGCCCTGCTGCTTGGTGCACTCCAGAATCCGGTTACTGCTGGCACCACTGTGCCCGGTGATGTAGTGGCTGAGGTGCTGGGTTGGGACCTGGAAAGGCGGGTCCTAGGGGACAGAAGGGGTGGGGGAGGTGAAGGGAAGAGGTCAAAGTTTGACAGGAAAAGTTTCTTAGCCACACTGGGATGGGTAGATGGAGGGGGTTTGGGAGTGGAGGAAGAGGTAGTGGTTGTAGAAGGTGTTCGTTTGCTGACTTTGGGTGAAGGTGCATGGGCTGGAGGCTGTCGTGAGGTGGATGACTGTTGGTTGGGTGTGTGACTGCGTTTGTGTAGTTTGGGAGGAGGGCTCACAGACACACTGGTAGAGGACACAGGGGATGTGTGAATGGTAGTGGGGGTGGTGAGTGCACGTGAGCGGTGTGTGGTGATGGGCGTGCTGGTGATGGAGGTAGTGGCTGAGGATGTAGTGCATGCAGGTGTGAGTGGAGACGTGACAGGGAGGGAGGAGGGAGACGTGGAGGAGGGGGACACAGTAGAGGCAGTGGATGTTGTTATGTGTTCATGGGTATGATGCTTGTGTGAGTGCCTGTGGGATGTGTGGTGCTTTTGTTTGCCAGAGCTACCCTTGTGTGTTGAGCTGTCTGCATGCTGGTCTGATGGTGTGCTTGGGATAGGTTGAGGTACTGGGGATTGGGTCGGGGTGGAGGAAGTTGGAGGGGGGAGGTTGGACACAGGGACAATGGCTGCCATCAGTGCTGAGGCCAGATTCTGAAATGCTCACTGTTGGGCTGCCTGGCCAGAATGAATGCCCTCCAGGTATGCATTTGTCTGTTGCAACTGCCTCTCTACACCCGGGATGGCATTCAGAATGGTAGACTGCCCAACAGTGAGGGATCTCAGGAGGTCAATGGCCTCCTAACTGAGGGCAGCAGGGCTGACTGGGGCAGGGGCTGAGGTGCCTGGGGCGAAGGAGATGCCCACCCTCCTGGGTGAGCGGCCAAGGGGCACACGCTGAGGGGCTGCTGGGAGGGTAGTGCTCTTAGGGGGGGGTGGCGGCTGTACCTGTAGATGCGGGGGGCACAGAGGGGCCCGCCACCGCAAGGGAGCTCCCATCAGAGGAGGAGTCGATGTCGCTGGTCTCTGCTCCAGTCCCCTCGATGGAGCTCCCCTCGCCCTCCGTCTCACTGGTGAATTCTGACTCCGTAGTGTCGCCCTCCAGGGCCATGTGGGATGCAGCTCCCTCCTGCTCCAGTGGCACAGCTCCTCCGCCTGATGATGCTAATGCACACAAGAACAGGGAGACCACAAAAAGGGGGGGAGAAAGAGGAAAGACATGTTCAGTGCATGCAATACCGCTACAGTTGGCGGACACTACAGACACAACAGCCCTCTGCACTACGCCATGCACTTAGAGTTCCCTAATTAATCACAGGGACATAGGGTACAAGGCCTATGCCCAATTGCTGCACACATGGAGGTCACAGGAGACTGACTAGGTGTAGATGGCTCTTATCACTGGTGGGGTTGGGGTGCCACATAGCCTGCCTCACAAAGGGTCCTTGCCTACAAAGTTCACCCTGGCCTAGGGGTACCCACTGCCCACCTCCCCCACCCAGACACCTCCTAATGCATGCAGAGTCAGCTGAATGAGAGTATACTCACCCCCTTGTGGCTGCTGTGACGCCCTCAAGCGCCCATCCAACTCCGGATACGTCACCCCCAGGATCCGGAACATCAGGGGGGTCATGGTGCGATGGGCACCCCTCCCACGTTGGGAGGCCATCCCCAGCTGGGCCTCTGCCGTCTTCTTGCTCCAGCGGCGAATGTCCTCCCATCTTTTACAGCAGTGGCTGCTCCGTCTGTGGTGGACCCCCAGGGTCCGGACGTTCTTGGTGATGGCACGCCAAATATCCTTCTTCTGGTGGGCGCTGACCTACAAGAATAGTGCAGGGGAAAAGGTACAACATTAATCATCCGGACCGTCACAGTCATTGGCCCACGTTCCCACCCTTGCCCTGACGCACATACACTCACCGTTGGATCATGCACGCCTCATCCCCCCGCATCTTCAATCCACACCACTCCAAACAGGCATTGCTCATACAGCATGCTCCCAGTGTACTCACCTGTGTGTCTGGAGGACCGTAGAGTACCGTGTACTGGGGGAGGACCACATCCACTAGTTTCTCCAACTCCTCCGAAGTGAAGGCAGGGGCCCTTTCCCCAGACACATGAGCCATGGTCGCTTCCAGACTGAGGTCACAGCAGCACTTGCAGTGTAGGTCCTCTCCTGTAGAAGATCAGGTATCAAGTGAGTGAACAGAGAGAAAATGGCGGTCACGTCCACGGCGGTGCGTGCCGTCATCGCCGGCGTACATCGTCATTGGCTCCTGGGACCCATAGGGTCCATTGTTAACCAATGCAGGATTGCGCAGCGGTCTTTGACCGCCTACCGCGACGGTGTACAACGCCAGCGCTGTTACCTCATATCCCCTTGTCCCACATTACAGGTCAGGCACCCTCCATTTAAGGGGGCCACATGGCATTATTTTTAAATGCGTCACACATATCTAGGCCTTGCATACACACTAAGACAGGCACATAGCGGATTGACAAATGTGTGCAATAAAGTTGTTTTAGTACCTCAGTGTTGGCTGACCCTCTGCTCGCTGTTCTCATCCATAGGGCAAGTCCGCTGGGGCAGGTGATGAGATGGCGGCATCCTCCGGTGTACAGACCGCTGGTGGACCTGTCGACAATGGAAGGGCGACATGTAATTGTCACCTACAGACTTGATCGTGCCACAATCCAGGAACTGTGTGCCCAGTTGGAGCCAGACCTGATGTCAGCTATCCGCCATCCCACAGGAATCCCTCTCTAGTGCAGGTCCTGTCAGTACTCCATTTCCTGGCAAGTGGGTCTTTTCAAACAACAGTGGCCATAGCATCAGGGATGTCCCAGCCTATGTTCTCAAACGTGTTTTCCAGAGTGTTGTCTGCCCTGCTGAAACACATGCACAGCTACATTGTTTTCCCTCAGGTGGAAGATTTGCCTACAGTGAAAGGTGACTTCTATGCCCTGGGACATATCCCCAACATCATAGGTGCCATTGATTGGACACATGTGGCCTTGGTACCCCCCCGCAGGAGTGAACAGGTGTACAGAAACCGGAAGAGCTACCATTCTATGAATGTGCAGATGGTGTGTTTGGCCGACCAGTACATTTCCCATGTGAATGCCAAATTTCCTAGCCCAGTGCATGACGCTTACATTCTGAGGAATAGCAGCATCCCTTATGTGATGGGGCAACTCCAGAGGCACTGTGTGTGGCTATGAGGTGAGGACAAGGACCCTATACAGTGTGAATAGTTGTCTGGGGTTGTCCCTAATGGTTAGTGTGTGTCTAACAGTTGTCCCTCGACATTTGCAGGTGACTCTGGCTACCCCAACCAGTCATGGCTACTGACCCCCGTGAGGAATCCCAGGATAAGGGCAGAGGAATGCTACAATGAGGCACATGGGCGAACTAGGAGGGTTATAGAGAGGACCTTCGGCCTCCTGAAGGCCAGGTTCCGGTGCCTCCACATGACAGGTGGTCCCTATACTACTCACCAAAGAAGGTGTGCCAGATCATTGTGGCCTGCTGTATGCTGCACAACCTGGCTTTGCAATGACAGGTGCCTTTTCTGCAGGAAGATGGTCCAGAAGGAGGTCTTGTGGCAGCTGTGGAGCATGTGGACAGTGAAGAAGAGGAGGCAGAAGAAGAGGACCTAGACAACAGGAACACTGTGATCCAGCAATACTTCCAGTGAGACACAGGTAGGAAGACATCACTGCCTCCTACATCTGATAAAATTGTTCGACCTATCATCTGTCTGTCACATTCACCCAGTGTATGGACCCTAATTTGTCACTTTACCTCTCGATTTCACAGATGTGGGTCCCACTGTGTGACCTCTGCTATGTTACCTCATGGACTAGAGCTATGTGACATAGGTATGTTGACAATACAATGGACATTGCTATTTCCCTCAGTTATTGCAAATACACATTTGTGAAAGCACAGACTGACTCCAGATTGTTTTGTGATTCAAGGGTGTTTATTTAAGTGCTAAATAGTGGAAGAGGTTTTAAAATGGGCAGGGGTGATGGTGGAGGAATGTCCATTGCAGAGTCCAGTTATTTATCTCACGGGGTGCATTGTCCAAAGGGGCATAAGAAGTGGAGCTAGGGCAGTTTAAGGATGGACAGGGTGACAAAGTGGGACAGAAGGATGACATTCAGGGTGGTCTCATTTCTTGGCGGGGGGTCTTGGCATTGTTCTCTGTCTTTGTCCTGGATCTCAGGGACTGCTTGCCGGGTAGTTCTCCATCTGCAGGGGGTGGGGTGCTGGTGTTGTGGTCCTGTGGCGGTGCCTCCTGTCCACTAGCACCGGCGGAGGTGGTGGGCAGTTCATCGTCCAGGCTAGTGTCAGGGGCCCCTTGTTGTGCCACAGTGTCCCTCCTGGTGTTCACGAGGTCCTTCTGCACCCCTACAATGGTGCCCATGGTGGTGTTGATGGACTTGAGTTCCTCCCTGAACCCCTAATACTGTTCCTCCTGCAGCCGCTGGGTCCCCTGAAACTTTGCAAGTACCGTTGCCATCTCCTCCTGGGAATGATGGTACGCTCCCATGATGTTGGAGAGGGCCTCGTGGAGAGTGGGTTCCCTGGGCCTGTCCTCCCCCTGTCGCACAGCAGACCTCCCAGTTCCCCGGTTTTCCTGGGCCTCTTTCCCCTGAACCGTGTGCCCACTGCCCCCAGGTCCCTGCTGTTCTTGGGGTGGTGGGTTAGCCTGGGTTCCCTGTAGTGGTGGACACACTGCTGCTTGACGTGTCCTGGGGGCAGAGGTTTGGGCCCGCTGGGTGGATGCTGTGCTGGTGTTTCCTGAGGGGGGGGCTCTGTAGTGGCCTGTGATTGTGTGAGGGGAACCGACTGTCCCAAGGTCCCAGATGGGCCGGGCTGGTAATCTAGATCCAGTTGGACAGAGCTGCTGTCATCACTGTGGGCCCCTTCTGTGGGGAGTGGACATGTCTGGAACCTCCTGTCCGATGACGTTGGGTAGGGGTCTGCAGGGGTGTAAAGGCATGATTATTGCATCTGTGTGTGCCATGGTGTGCAATGGGTGGGTGACCCTGTACCCCATTGCTTACATTCTTGTGTAGGACCTTGTGTGATAATTGTTTAGGGGTCTGTGTGGGTATGTGTAGTGGACATGCATTGGTGATGAGTGTCCATGCTTTGTTGTTGCATGCAGGGCTTGGTGTTGTGATGTGTGGTTTGTGATAGTGGGACATATGTGAGGAGTTGGAGTGATGGGGGTGAGGGCGAGGGTGGGGGTATGTGATCGCATGCAGGTACGGTGGGGGATGAAGTAGTGAAAGATTTGACTTACCAGAGTCCATTCCTCCAGCTACTCCTGCGAGGCCCTCTGGATGCAGTATAGCCAAGACCTGCTCCTCCCATGTTGTTAGTTGTGGGGGAGGACGTGGGGGTCCGCCGCCAGTCCTCTGAACCACAATGTGGTGTCTTGAGACCACGGAACGCACCTTCCCCCGTAGGTCGTTCCACCTCTTCCTGATGTCATCCTGTGTTCTTGGGTGCCGTCCCACTGCGTTGACCCTGTGCACGATTCTGCGCCATAGCTCCATCTTCCTAGATATGGAGGTGTGCTGCACCTGTGATCCAAATAGCTGTGGCTCTACACGGATGATTTCCTCCACCATGACCCTGAGCTCCTCCTCAAAAAACCTGGGGTGTCTTTGCGGTGCCATGGGGTGGTGTGAGTGATGTGTGAGGTGGTGTGTGTTGTGATGTGTGGAGTGATGTTTAGGGGAGTGTGTTGTTTTTTGCGTGGATGTGTATGAGTGATGGTGTTGTGTTCCTCTGTCTGCTGGTGTGGTCTTTGCTTTGCTGTCTCTCTGCTTCTTCCAAATTTTTTGTTGTAACGGTTTGTGGGTAATGTGGGTGTGTGTTTTATATTGTATTGGGTGTGTGGGAGTGGTGTGTGTATGTGTATCAGGTGTGTGTATTTCGATTTGTACAATGTGGTAGTGTTTTGTAAATGTGTGTGTATTTTGAGCGCGGAGGTGTGTACTGCCAATGGAATACCGCGGTTGAAAGACCGCCGCGTGGATTCATGGGTCGTGATAGTGTGGGCGTATTCCTGTTGGCGTGACGGTGGAGGTTTTGTTATCGCCAGTTTATCACTGACCTTTGGTGTGGCCGACTTGTGGGTGTCTGGATTTTGAGGATTCTGAGCTGTGGGTCGTAATGGCTGTGGCGGGATTCCGCGGCCGTGGCAGTGTGTTGGAGGTCTTCTGCACGGCAGTAAGCGGGATTTACCGCCAATGTTGTAATGAGGGCCTTAGTGTTAACCACCTCAGATCAATAATGCTCATTTTCTTGATTTGGGAGGATGAAGGACTGACTGGATTCAGTGGTATTTCAAACAGTGATCATGAGTTCAAACATCCATTCAGTGAATGCAATAGTCATAAAACAATCCACAATAGCACTGTATCTTCCACTCAGCCCTTAACATCACTACATAGGTTACAGTGGGTTTGAATATGTCTCATGAGGTAGCTATGGCTCTGTTCAGTTGGGGGAGGTAGTGTCATTGTGCATCTAGCAGTAGTAGCCCGAAGACTTCAATGCATTGTGATTACTCCTTGTACTCCTGTAAGTCATTGTATATGCATCTGTAGTGCTTGAATGTGTATGTGTTTGCATCACACTCCTCTGCTTGGTGAGTGTCCATGACACTGCGGTAGAGCCATTTTTTGACTTGCCATGCAACATATTTTTTTCTTTGGTTTTTGCAGGCGTACTCATATAAGTCATCTATGATTGTGTTCATTTGTTAATAAATATGTTGTCATTCATAAGGCAATTTGCAGCAGGTTCCCTGGCTTCCGAGGGTGAACTTGACTCTGGCAGATTCCTTGAAGCATGCACTTGAATTGCTATCTTAGCACCTTAGTGTTCTCTGAATTGTACATCATGTCAAGGCATATGCCCTGTTTTTTTTTTCCACAGTTCCCATACTGTTGAGTTGTGAAAGGGTGTTGTCAACCACGTCTTCAAGGTGAAGTCACTGTAAAGTTTGAGTGGATGCATGAAGCCATATCTGGTTGGTGTGGTGGGTGAAAGGGCTGGGTTGTGTGTCACTGTTGATCCATCTCACTCTCTAGGATACATTTCCTATATCTCCGTTTTTCTATGTGTCCCAGATGCTAGTAGAATCCAGTTTGCAAGGAACCAGTCATCAGATAAACAAATGTGTGAAGGATTAGTGGGGCAAAACATACCAGATGCATGCCAAGAAGGGTTCATCCGTTGTATTTTTAATAGATAAAGTGGCTTGTGTCTAACTTTTATATTGAAAACTGTGTTCAATCCATGTGCCATGTGTCACAAAAAGTAAGTTATAGGTGAGTCCCTTTTTACTGTGATGTATTCAAAAGATATCATTTGAGATTTGGATTAATGTTAGACTTGCCATCATGTTTTAAGAGCAAATGTCTCTATAATGCCATTGCCTCTCAAGAGGCTCTATTGTGAGAGACAGGGGAATAGTACTGTGGTGCCCATAGCTAGCTAGTTCCTGTTGACACAATGTGAAGTTTGTTTTATCACTTCTGGGCTCTGGTGTAAATATTCATAGTACAATGTTGATTATGAACTTGAAAGACTTTTCATTAATTGGGCGACAGATGGCTACCTATTTATGAAACTTTTTTCTGGTCAATCTTCTATTTGGAGATCTCATATGAGTATTTGTTTGAGTTGATGGAAGGAAGATGAAGGATTTAGGAGAGGGATAGGGATGATTTGTGTCTGTATGTTATGAAGTGTTCCTCTCAGAGTGTAAAGGTATGTGTGAGTCTGTAGATTAACTGGTAATACATGTAATGCTGCAGATGTATCCATGTGGGGTTTAATTTTAAATTGCCAAGGTACAACACCCACCGTCCCAGCTGTTAAAGCTAAAGTGGTAGTAGAGAAAGAAGTATCACCAATGTATGGCCATATCCCCATATTTCGCCCCCAACTCACCCTATATCTTGCCATTCACCAACCATACAAGAAATATTGGGAGGCGCACATGGTCTCTTTTATACCTTGCCTGGTGGGGGGAAGAGGGCAATGTAGCCCCCTGTCTACAGCACCCAGGGTTCAGGAAATTGATCCCCTGAGTGCTAGGAAGGGGAAGTTAAGCCCTTAATTCTACACTCCAAAGTGCCATGGTATTTTTTAGAATACCTTCAATGGGCATGTACTCCTGATAAAAGAGAGCCCTGGAGATTCCTACATCAGTGCCACATTCATGTATGCCTTGCTGCCGATGAAATCTCTGGAATTCATACACAGTATAGAATGAATCCTCTGGATTCCTTTTCTTTTGGGGGCTCTGGTGCTCCTATGTGTGTGTGTGGGGTGTAATCATATATATTTGTATGTAGACATACAAACATGTTTGCTTGAAATGTCCAAATGTGACTTTAGATGTATGTTTGTACGTACATCTAAATAGCTCTATGGGTATGTTTCTTTCGCTACATATGTATATATGTGTAGATGTAAACATAGATATAGACAAAAATACCTACAAATTCGTATTTAAACATTGTAATTAAACAAGTAGACATGTGCAGTGCCTTAAACAATAAACAATTTCTGATTTACAGTGAGATAGTTGTACATAAAAAGTGTACCAAGTTGTGGTGCCTGATGGGTTCTCCAGGGTCAATGTTGGCTTGAGGAGGGGGCTAACGTGCCCCCTTGCCTTTATTTAAATAAGAGGCCCCAGGTATGTGGGCCCTGGACCAATAGAGGTTAGGGGAGGTGCGGCTGCATGCACCCCTTCCCGTTCTTAAAAACAAAATGCCCCAGGTGATGAGGTCCCCTTGTCCCTGGCAAGGTGACGTTCAACAGATGTTGCAGTGGGGCAGAAGATGGGGCAGGACAAATGGAACTAGGGTAGGGGTCCCATCTTCCAGATTTCCCCCTGAAATGGCAGTAATGTTAAGTAATACCTCAATGCAGTGTAACCGCTCAAATTACTGGATGTATCTGAAGAGTGCCACATAATCCTAAAGCAGCAAAATAATACCCCTCCCCAGTTCCACCTATCATTTTCCCTTCCTTAAACATCCATAGCTTTTGAAGTATGTCACATCTACCTGCCCTCTGTCCTTTACTCTAATCCCCTCTCCTGCATCAATTCGCCCTTCCCCTACCATCACCTGATGCATTATACGAATGTACAGAGTGCTGTTGTTTCATTGCCAGGTGTGTGCTACATACATTCATACGAATGTACATATACAGAAATGCATGCTCTACTCCCATACTCCTCCTGATAAAAAAGATATACTGTGCTCTCAGAGTTATTCTGCAAAGGGAAGTGTATTTTGGAAATGTTTTGTGATCATTACTTTGTTGCCATTCTAGTTGAAACCTGTATACTAATTAGTTGTGGTAAACAGGTTATTTTGAAGGGAGGATAGTGTCAGCAGTGGCCTGAATGTGTGCTAGATATGAATAGAGGTATCTCGAGTTGTTCTCCTACATGTAGTGATTGATTGATCATCAAAAAGATCAGGTGAATTAGCTGTGCCATAGTCACATGGCATATATTTTTTACTGCATTCAAATAAGACTTTTTCTGTTTGTGATTACTTTTAGTTATGATTACGAGTTTAATTACCTTGCACTTTGAGGGAGACTACTTGTGCAGATGTGTCACGGACCACAGCCCACTGGTCCCAGATACTCCATGATCCTGAGAGTCACAACTGAAGTTCTTAGTGCTTTTCAGAGACATTAACATGCCTGTGTGGATTCCAAAATCATGTCTCTCCTATCCACAAGTCCAAGGCCCTCATTACAACATTGGCAGTAAATGCCACCAGCAAACCGTGACCGAGGCGGTATACCACTACGGGTATTATGACCCACACATAGAAATCCACCACTATACAGACACACACACAAGTCCGCCACACCAAGGTCAGTGATAAATTAGCGGTACCAAAACCCACACCGTTACGCCAACAGAAATACGCCCACAGTATCAGGACCCAAGAATCACTGCGGCGGTCTTTCAACCGTGGTAAACCATTGGCATACACACCGCCACGCTCACAATACACACACACTCACAAAACTACACCACATTGGACAATTGAAACTATACACACCTGACACACACCACACCCACAGACCCACACCACTATAAAACACACACCCACATTACCCACAACCCTTCCAATGAAAAAAAAGATTGCCAACTGAGAGAGAGACAAGCCAGGAGCACCCATTCAAGCTGAGCCACGGAACACCATCACCCATACACCATCCACGCACCTCACAGCACACACCCCAAAACAGCAGTTCACACACACTCACACATACCACTCACACCACATCCAGGGCACCCCAAAGAAACCCCAGGTTTTCAGAGCAGGAGCTAAGGGTCATGGTGGAGGAAATCATCCGGGTAGAGCAACAGCTATTCGGATCACAAGTGCAGCAGACGTCCATTGCAAAGAAGACGGAGCTATGGCGGAGAGTCGTGGACAGGGTCAACGCCGTGGGACAGCACACCAGAACAAGGGATGACATCAGGAAGAGGTGGAATGACCTACGGGGGAAGGTGCGTTCCGTGGTTGCAAGACACCAAGTAGCTGTACAGAGGACTGGCGGTGGACCCCCACCTCCTCTTCCCACAACTAACAACATGGGAGGAGCAAGTCTTGGCGATCATGCATCCTGAGGGCCTCCCAGGAGTAGCAGGAGGACTGGACTCTGGTAAGTCAAATCTTTACTATCATATCCCCCACCCTTCTTGCATGCCATCACAAACTCCTACCCCTAACCTCACCCCCATCACTCCACCACCTCACATATACCCCACTATCACAATCCACCCATCATAAAACCAAGCCCACCGTGCCACACCAATGCATGGACACTCATCACAGACCTGCATGGACACCCATCACTAAAGTATGCACATTAGAGAGAATCACCTACCCCACAAAATCACAACTCACACAAGGCAAAGCTGACAGTGCAATCACAACCATACTAGGAACACACCCATGCACAAGATGGCACATGCAGATACAATAACACTGCATTTACATTCCCCAGGACCCACACTCAACGTCACCGGGGAGGAGGTGCCACCAACATCCAGTCCACCCAGAAGAGGCCCGCACTGATGACATCAGCTCTGCACGCCTGGATCACGAGGACCAACCTAGCCCATCAGTGACCTCTGGACAGTCGCATACCCTGCCACAGTCCCAAACCACCACAGAGCCTCCCCCTCAGGAAAAATGACCACAACACTCACCCAGCGGGCCCATACCTCTGTCCCCAGGACTTGTCAATCAGCAGTGTGTCTACCACTACTGGGACCCCAGGCAACCCCACCAACCCAAGACAATCAGGGACCCGGGGTCAGTGGCAGTGGGCACACAGTTCAGGGGACAGAGGCACGGAACAACAGGGAAACTGGGAGGACTGCTGTGCGCTAGGGGCAGGACAGGCCTAGGGAATCCACTCTCCATGAGGCACTTGCAGGGATCCTGGTAACATACCACCATTCCCAGGAGTCCTTGGGCCAGATACTGGCCAAGTTGCAGGAGACCCAGCGGTTGCAGGAGGGACAGTACCTGGGGATCAGGGAGGACCTCAAATACATCCACACCATCCTGGTCACCATTGCAGGGTTGCTGGCTGACATGGCCAACACCATAAGGGAGGCAGTGGCACACCAACGGGCCCCTGACACTAGCCACACTGAAGAACAGCCCTTCACCTCCACCGGCACTAGTGGACAGGAGGCCCCGCCACAGGACCAACAGGCCACCAGCACCCCACCCCCTGTAGGAGGAGAACCATCATGCCAAAGGTCCCTGCGATCCAGGCAGAAGCCATAGAACATTGCCAAGACCCCCGCCAAGAAATAAGACTCCCCTCAATGTCACCCTTGTGTCTCACTCTGTCACCCTGTCCACCTTGAACTGCCATTGCTCCACTTCCTATGCCCCCTTGGACAATGCACCTGGGATACAAAGAGGCTGGACTCTATTTGGACATTCCTCCACCATCACCCCAGCCCATTGCACACCCCCCCCCCCCTCAACCTCTTGGCACTTAAATAAACACCCTTGGAACAAATACAACTATGGAGCCTGTCAATTGATTAAATTCTGTATTAGTTCAACAAGCTGTAAAAATTTCAAATCATATGTACAGTAATATATACATTGGTATGACCTGTAGTGGGCAGCACTAAACACACCAGGAGCCAGAGTGGGCCACAGAGATCTGAAAATAGAGATGCCAAAGGGTACAGTAAGTGGTCATAGACATAGGGAAATCAGGCTGCCATGTCCATACAAAACTGCAATGGAAAGTGAAGTTAAAGTGTCTTACCTGTGTGTCACTGGAAGTACTGTTGTATGAGTGAGCTTCTGTTGTCCGCATCTTCTTCCTCTGCCTCCTCTTCCTCACTGTCCACAGGCTCCACCGCTGCCACAAGACCATCTTCCTGCAGAAAAGGCACCTGGCGTCTCAAGGCCAGGTTGTGCAACATGCAACATGCAATGATGATCTGGCACACTTTCTTGGGCGAGTAGTACAGGGATCCACTTGTCAGATGGAGACACCGGAACCTGGCCTTCAGGAGGCCAAAGGTTCTTTCAATGATCCTCCTTGTTCACCCATGTACCTCATTGTAACGTTCCTCTGCCCTTGTCCTGGGATCCCTCACTGGGGTCAGTAGCCATGAGAGGCTGGGGTAACCAGAGCACCTGCAAATATTCGAGGGATACCTGTTAGACATACACTCACCCTTAGGGACAACCCACACCCATATACCTACATCAACTGGGTGGGGACCATGGGCTCACCTATTAGCCACACCTGGTGCCTCTGGAGTTGAGACATCACATATGGAATGCTGCTATTCCTCAAGATAAACACATCCTGCACAGAGCTAGGATACTTGGCATTCACATGGGGGATGTACTGGTCCGCCAAACACACCATTTGCGCATTCAGAGAGGGAAAGCTTTTCCTATTCCTAAACAGTTGTACATTCCTGCGGGGGGGGATGCTATATGTGTGCCATCAATGGCACCAATTATGTTGGGGATATGTCCCAAGGCATAGAAGTCAGCTTTCACTGTGGCCAAATCCTCCAACTGGGGGAATACGATGTACCTGCGCATGTGTTTCAGCAGGGCAGACAACACTCTAGTCAACACGTTTGAGAACATAGGCTGTGACATCCCTGATGCCATGGCCACTGTCGCTTGGAAGGAACCACTTGCCAGGAAATGGAGCACTGACAGGACCTGCACTAGATGGGGGATACCTGTGGGCTGGTGGATAGCTGAAATCAGGTCTGGCTCCAATTGGGCACACAGTTCTTGGATTGTGGCCCTATCAAGTCTGTAGGTTAGGATAATGTGTCTGTCCTCCATTGTCGCCAGGTCCACCAGGGGTCTGGACACGGGAGGATGTCTCCATCTCATATTCCTCCTCAGCGTTTGAAGTCTAGGGAGAAAAAAGGTGAGCAGAGGGACATGTTCATACATCTATTGAATTAATGATGCATCTCTTCCTTTACAGAAACAGTATGTGAATTCGAGAGTCAGTTGATTTGCCAATGTCTGCTGTGATGCAGTTAGGTGCCATGCCCTGTACCCCGCTGAAATGGTGGCTGCCTGACCTCTGTTGAGAGACAAGTGGAAATGAGATACTTCCGCTGGCTTTGTGCGCCATAGCGGTCGACGACTGCGGCGCAACTTCACATTGGTTAACATTGGGTCTATGGGTGCCAGGAACCAATGGTGATGTACGCCGGCGGTGATGGTACGCACCGCCGCAGACGTGACCACCATTTTCTATCTGTTCACTCACTTTCTACCTGACCTTCAACAGGAGAGGACCTACACTGCAAGTGCTGTTGTGACCTGTCCCTGGAAGCGACAATGACTCAAGTGTCTGGGAAAAGGGCCCCTGCCTTCACTTCAGAGGAGTTGGAGAGACTGGTGGATGGGGTCCTACCCCACTACACTTTACTCTATGGTCCTCCAGACAAACAGGTGAGTACACTGTGAGCATGATGCGTGGGCCATGAATGTTTGGAGTGCTGTGTGTGTCAGCCTCATGTGGGGGGGTGTGGGGTCCTGGGCAGAGTGCTGCATGTATGGTGGTCAATGTCTGTGCGTAAGGGGATTGGAGGGGTATGGTGGGCCATGATTATGACGGTCCGCACGGTATGACTAATCCTTTTCCTGCTGTCTTTTCCCTGCAGGTCAGGGCCCACCAGAAAAAGGGTATTTGGCGTGCGATCGCCAAGGAGGTGCGAACCCTGGGGATCTTTGACAGGCGTAGCACCCACTGCCGCAAACAGTGGGAGGACCTGCGTCACTGGGACAGGAAGACGGCGGAGGCCCAGCTGGGGCTGGCCTCCCAACGAGGAAGGGGTGCCCGTCGTACCCTGACCCCCCTGATGTTTGTTCTGCATCCTGGCGGTGGCCTATCTGGAGTTGGATGGGCGCTTGAAGGCATCACAGCAGCCACAAGGGTGTAAGCACAGATTCAGATTCCTGACTTTGCGCGCGTTAAGGTTTTACCTGGGTGGGGGATGTGGGCTGTGGGCCCCCCTAGGCCAGGAGTGAACATAGCAGGTTAGGTCCCTTGTTGGGCAGGCTCTGAAGCACTCCAACCCCAATAGTGTTAGTGGCCATCTACTACTGGGCAGGGTCCTGTGGGTTTCCGGTGTGTAGTCAATGGCGTTAGGCATTGTACCCCATGGGCTGGTGACTAGCTATGTAACTGGTAGTGCATGGCCTAGTGCATAGGGCTGCTCCCTGTGTGTTGTGGATGTCAACAGAAGTGGTACTACTGGCATTGACCAAGTGTATCTTCTGTCTCCCCCCTTTTTGTTTTTTCACCCTGTCCTTGTGTGCATTAGCATCATCTGGCAGAGGAGCAGAAGCACCAGCGACGGAGGGAGCTGCATCCCACATGGGCCTGGAGGCCAAATCCACCGACAGTGAAGGCACCAGTGAGACGGAGGGCGAGGGGAGCACTATGACAGAGACAGGAGGGGACACTACAGACAGCGACTCCTCCTCCGATGGAAGCTCCCTGGTGGTGGCGGACACTTCTGTGCCCACCCGACCAACAGGTACAGCCGTCACCCCCGTACCAGCACTGCCCTCCCAGCAGTACCTCAGAGTGTTTCCCATGCCCGCTCACCCAGGAGGGTGGGCATCTCCTTCACCCCAGGCACCTCAGGCCCTGCCCCAGTCAGCCCTGCTGCCCTCAGTGAGGAGGCTATTGACCTCACTGTTGGGCAGTCAACCATATTGAATGCCTTCCAGGGTGTCGAGAGGCATTTGCAACAAACAAACACACACCTGGAGGGCATTCACTCTGGTGTGGCGGCCCAACCGAGTGCATTTCAGGCTCTGGCCTCCGCACTGATGGCAGCCATTGTCCCTGTCTCCAGCCTACCCCTCCAACTTCCTCTACCCAGTCCCAATCCCCTCAATCCCAGCCTATCCCAAACACACCTTCAGACCAGCAATCACCCAAATCAACACACAGAAGTGGCTCAGGCAAACACAAGCACCACACTTCATCTCACAGGCACTCACACAAGCACCATGTCAATGCAGACACAGCAACATCCACTGCCTCCACTGTGTCCCCCTCCTCCTTGTTGTCCACCTCCCTCCCAGTAGCATCTCCATTCACACCAGCATGCACTGCATCCTCATCCACTACCTCCAGCACGCCTATCACTACACACCCCTCACTGGCAGTCACCACTCCCACATCCATGCACACGTCCCCTGTGTCCCCTCCCACTGTGTCTGTGACGCCTCGTCCCAAAGTACACAAACGCAAGCACACACCCACCCAACAGCCATCCAGCTCACAACAGCATCCAGCTCATGCACCTGCACCCAAACACAGCAGACTGACACCTCCTACAACCACTCCCTCTTCCTCCACTCCCAAACCTTCACCCTCTTCGCACCCCAATGTCCCTAAGAAGCTATTCCTAGCCAACATTGACCTGTTCCCTACCCTTCCACCCACCCGGGCCTTCACCTCTGGCCAGGGTGGCCAAACCCCAACCCAGCACCTCAGCCGCCAAGTCCACGTCCGCTGTGGTTTCTGCAGCTGTCAGAGGCTGTCAGGGGGCACCCGTCATGCCAGCCAGTGTGCCACCAACCCCTGCCAAGGCCAAGAAGATTCCACCACCTGGCAAGGTCAAGAAGGGGACAGCATCCAGCAAGGAGAAGGAGCCACAACCACCCAGCAAGGCTATGTTCAAGACTCCAGCTGGCAGACCCAAGGTGACACCACCATCTGCCCAGAGCAGAAAGGGGCACAGAACAGCAGCCAGGGCACTTCAGCCGTCCGAGCCGCCAGCTGCTCTGTGGCCAGCACCGCCACCTGCACCACCGCAAGCACTGCCGCATACACCGCCGAAAGCACTGCCGCAAGCACCACCACCTGCACCGCCACAAGCACCACTGTCAGCAGCAGCAGCCCCAGTGGACAGCAGTCCGAGGCTGCAGCGGAAGGGCTGGAGCTTCCCCTCGCCACTGGCAGCACCGGCACCTGCACCGCGGGCAGCACCGCCACCTACACTGCTGAAATTAGCAACACTGCCAGCAGCAGCATCCCCAGAGGGCAGGAGAGCTGAGGCTGCAGGGGAAGGGCTGCAGTCTCCCCCCACCGCTGGCAGCACCCCCACTAGCACTGGCACTACCACCACTGTGCAGCCGTAGCCACTGGCGGATGGACTGTGGTCCTGCCTTCATGGTATATCATGCATCCTGGTCACTGCAAATCTCGTGGCTCTGACACCCAGGAGAGGGACTGTGACCAGGCACCACCCAAGTGCTGCATCACTGGGCACAAAACCCTCTGCAGAACCAGTGGAAGAAGGCATCCACTGACCCTATCCTTGGCAGGATGAAGCACACTGGGCAGAAAGCCCCCTCCAAAACCAGTGGAAGAAGGCATCCACTCACCCTATCCTTGGCAGGATGAAGCACACTGGGCACAAAGCCCCCTCCAGAAGCAGCGTAGGAGCCACCCACTAGAAAGAATGTGGCTTTGCACTCCCCAGGACCAAGCAGTGGGCAAACCACCCACTTGAGAGACTGTGATCTTGCACTCCCCAGGACCAAGCAGTGGGCAAACCACCAACTTCAGAGACTGTGGCCTTGCACTCCCGGGGACCAAGCATTGGGCAAACCACCCACTTGAGAGACAGTGGCTTTGCACTCCCCGTGACCAAGCAGTGGCCATGGAGACCCCTCCAGGAGCAGTGGCGTTGTCCCATCTTCTGGCTGAGGTGCCCCCCCTTCCTCGTCCCCCTGAGGTGCCTGTATGTTTTTGACCTAATGCCCCTGCTGTGTTCTCTCCGTATTGAGGCAGGAGTCAAGTGTGGGCTTGGCCTATGTGTTTTGGCCCAGTGGACCACAGACATTTTGGGTGGACATTGTCCCGCTTTTTGTAAATATTTTATATTTTGTAAATACTGTTTTTGAGTTGTAAACGTATTTATAAATATTTCTAATATGACACTTATTTGACTCATTTCCTTTTGTCCTTGCGTTATTCCTGAGGGTTATGGGGTGTATATGTAATGTTATTGCATCTGTTTGTGTGTATGGTGTTGGGGGTGAGGTGGGGGTGGGGGTGGGTGTGTTGCGTGTCGATTGTGTGTGTCACTCTCTTTTTCCTCCCCCCTCCCCTGTGTGCTAGGTGCAGTACTCACTGTGGTTGTCGTCGTCGGCGTTGGTACTCCTGGTATATGAGCGGATACACCAGCATGGGAAAGACGTGCAGCTCGGGCTCCGTGGCGTCCTGGTTCTTCCTTGAGTGTCGAGAGGTGAGTCAATTCCCTTCAGAACACTGTTTCCGCCATGCTTTTGATGGCATTGGTACCGCCCCGGAAAAGGTGGCAGATTGGCCTCTCATAATACAGTGGGCGGCACATTGTCTTCCTGGCTGTTGGTGGTTACCGCCGTGGTGCTTGTTGCTACCGCCGTGGCGGTCGGAGTGTTACAGTGGCTGTCTGTGTTGGCGGTTTCCGCCGTGGTCATGATTCCATTTTTTTTTACTGTTGGCGGTGTAACCGCTGCTTTACCACCAACCGCCAGGGTTGTAATGAGGGCCTAAATGTTCTATGTTTCTTCTTAGCACATGTGTCTCCCTGACTCACATTTATTCCATGTACGAGTGCCACTCCAACCCACATACCATCATGCTCAAAGCTACATTGCAGGTTTAGTGCCCCTACTGCTGACACACCAAGCAATCCAAAGTATTAAGGGGTGATTAAAATCTAGGTGAACGGCACACCATTCCATCATGGGGAAGGACTTAATTACTCTGTCCTCATAATGAAGGGACTAACCTCTTAATTTATAAATGACCACTAAGCAGGCAGCCATTTACAAAAACATTGGCAGGAGTGGCCATCACAGCGGTTTCTGCTAATGCACTGTATTTAGTGCTACAGGGCTATGTCAGCAGGAAGGTGTCCTATAGCAGAGGGGATTTTGTTTTTGTAAAGAAAAAACATAATGCTCCCCTCACCATGCGAGTCTTGGCAGGGGCAGCATTATTACAATTTGACTGGTCAATACAACCGGACCTTAACTGGTGGTAAGAAACTCTAAAAACATGACTACATGTCCACCCATCTAAATTGAGCGGAAGGACATGTAGTCTCCACTGTGGCCAAACTCAAGGTCTGCCCACATTTAAACTGGGTGGGTAACATTCATGTTGGGGGTATGTTTACTCCATCACCTTTGCACCAGCTTATACATACTGTTAACATATAGATTACCCCTTCATTCTGCGCATGTTTTTTTCCCAGAAGTGTTGTATCATATGGAATCCTGTTCTGTTTTCACGAACTATTCTCACATGTAGTAATGGTGAACATTGTATTCTCAGCTAGGGTTTCATATGATGAAGGTGTGATGCATTAGTTCATAGCCCTGTAAATTATAGTGTTGAGTGGTGATGATAGATTGAAGAGTTTTGTTTCTGTTTAGTGTTGCTGCTATACGGTATCGTGTAGTGTGAGGCAGCTTTCGATTATGTCTCTTAGGAGCTGCCTGAACAACTCGGAAAAAAACCCGCTTCCTTCTCCCATGACACTACGTAACCTGTTAAAGTTGTTTTTTATAAACATACGGGGCCTCCCACCCTTTCTTTTGCTGCGAGTGAAAATCATTCAGCCAAAGGAAAATAGGAAATTGCTAATTGCAATTCCTTCTCACTTAAAGCATGGAGAGAATTCGGTGCAGCCATGTGGGTTCAGGATGCTCCAGATGAGGGTAAAAAAAAAACCTGTGGGAGAGTAAATCAAATGTTTTCACCCAGTTGTTCTCCCAGTCATTCATGTCTAGGGTGGCTCCTGGTCCCACATGTGCTCCCTATTTTTGGTGCAGAGCCGATAATAGCCTTATTGCCCTTATCGTCAGGGCAGTACCTGCTATTAATAGGCCCTCATTGTCAAGCACCCTCACCTGTGGCTGGGGAATATAACTGCAGGGAGGGTAATTGCCTACTGGCATTGCCAGCAAGTGTGAGAAACAACACTTAATTAGAACACTGGGATTTTGAGAGCCCCACTAAAGGCAAAGGTGTGGCTCATGACCAATAATGGCTGGCATGGAATTTCTACTCCCATATTTGAATTGTTGTCTTTCTGTTTCTTTCATCCTTTTAATTCAGAACATTGTCTCCAGGCGGGATATCCACTGCCATTGTGAGGGAGTAGCCCATCTGCTGAGTTGTAAATCAGAGCCTTAAATTGTCTAATTATCAAAAAGACATGACATGAGAGTTAGTCAAAAAGAACTTTAAATAAGCAAGTCACAGAAGGCAGACTGCACAACGGGAGGTTAAGCAATGTGCCCAGAATTATAGCATGTTAGCCCGAGGCCAGGCTTCAAACCTGGTGCCCCTGTTCTAAGTTGGCACCTCTGGCTGCTAAGCCATATCTCCTCAGTTCCTGATCCCTTAATGCTGTACACATAGCGCATGCTAATGCAGCTTCTAGGCAGATCTGATCTTGCTGTCTGGTTTGCTATTTATTTAATGACCCAATTATTAATATAGAAATGTGGTTTGCTCATTCTCTATGAATGTTTCAGTAAAAGGAATCAATTGAATTTGGCAAAACGTCTCCACTATGCCTTCTTTTGTTTTGTTCTTGCTTTTTTCATACTCTTCCTTTTTTCTTTTACTTCTTTCTTCCTTTTCATTCAATGCTGTTTGGTTCAGGGGTTGCCCAACAAACTGTAACAAAGGAAATGTTAATGGGAATAATTTTTCACAAAGAGCTGTGGGTGCTATTAAACTGAAAGTGTCCAATTGTAATGTACGAGCAGCTATTAAATAGAAGCTATCCAATATTCATTTGAAACAGGCATGCGTGTTGTTGGCCATCGTTAGGTTTCAGGTGATTTTTACATTTTTAAACAGAGGTATTTGTCAGCAGTGACTCTAATATACTGCCACCGGCGATCGCTCTAAATGAATAGCAGTCAATGGTACATATGTTTACTATAAATACATCAGTTCTCTTGTTAAATATTTCAACTACGGCACAGAGGCATAGGTGACTGTTGAGAAGCAGCTATATTATGAATGTCATGCATTAAGCAATCATTATAAATAGATCACTCCACTAAGTGATTTCTGGGGGCTTGTTATTTAGGTCATAAATGTGACAATTCTGTTTTTTATTGGAAAGAAATTAGGTTAAAAAAGAGTGAATTGTGAAGCGACTGTTGTGGCGATGGGAATTCAGTTGGTTAAATTGATACAGGGACAGAGGAGAAGGAAGGGAGATACCTATGGCCCTGTCATCTCAATGCTTACAATACTTACTTACTGGAATAATGTTTGGAAGGATGAATGTTTCTGACCACTTGTGGTGCTGAAGCATCAGCTTCTGGTTTTCTTTTGAGCTTGAAATTCCTATTTATATTTCCCTTCTCTGACATGTTTTAGGGCCCCTAACCATAAGACATCCAGAGCTATAGAGCGTGTTATGATAGGACACTTTGATGTGTCCTAATATTGGTGTGACGACAAGTGGTCTGGCCAGCCTGAAGTCCTGAATGGGTAGCCACCATTGGACCCAGTGCCCCAGTCCAGAATGTGAATTACAAACTGATTCCAGTCACCTTTGATTCACCTGCCATTAGATTTACCCTTAAATAGTGAGTGTAAAATGGAAGATGGCTGCTGCGCACAGAGAAACAAAGACAGCATCCTACCCTATTTCTTCATCCACTCTGCTTCCTTTGTTTACAGGTAGTGTCTGATGGGAGAGAACCTGGGAGAGGAGATTAGAAAATATTTCTTCTATCATGTTGCTGAATGCTGAACTCTAAGCCATTTTTGTAATATTTCTGCAGTTCATGATCTATTAGTTCAAACCATATTATAGGAATTGATGTTCCAAGATTGCAGTGCTTTGTGTTCTCTGTGTCCTATAGAAAACACTGCGTCCACCACCTGTTAGTGACCATGAACAGTACATAAGTTATTTTGTTATTTTCTGACGTTAATTTATTTTTTGTTCCCGCAGAAAGCCCCCATAGCATTGCAGGGGGGAGGCCTGGAACCTGGGATGCCCAGCCAGCCTACCCCTTTGCCTCCAGCTGCCAATCAGAGATAGGGTTGTGCCGGAGCTCCAAGAGAGCATCTCCTCTCCGGAGCCCAGCAATTTCGAAACCCTCAATAAAACTCTATGTAAACTGATACATCAATAAAGAAAACATGATTTGACTTACCCTCAAAATGGTATTTTTTTCAGAGCCTTCTGACGTCATGCTGCACCAAATCAGTGCCTTCATTTTGAACCATGATTTTCAACGTTTTATGAAGTCTAAGATGTTTCTGATTGCATTTGTAAAGAGTGGTCAGAGACACACATCAAAAAGCAGATTATACTTGAAAATAAGATCTCCTCGTGATGCTGCCCATCAAATGAATTGCCTTACTACTGGATGTCTGAGGCTTACCTCAAAGTCAATCAAACTGAAACAGAAATGCCCATGTCACACCCAAAACTAAGCAAGACTAAGCATCAACAAATGAGAGAGCGACTGCCATCGAAAGGTCTAGCTGCTTTGCACCCCCATTGATCAATAGTGCCAAGTAGTTGGTGTCCACATTGATACCTCCCTCAATTTCAAACCGATTAAAACGTCAAAGCCCGATCTACCACTGTTTTGAAAAGCAAATTCCTTCCTTCCAGTTCCAGCCTTCAGAACTGCCATTCATGATCTGTCCCTAACAACTGAGATGAAAGCAATGCCCTGACAGAAGAGTGTCTGAATTCAACCTCACCCTGCTGAAAAGCATCCTCATTTCGGCACGCTGCTGCTCATGAGTTTCTGGATGTTCAAAAGAATCATACTGCCCATGCTAAGGTGAACCCCTGTAAATGTGCATCATTAGAAAGCACTCCACACGAACCCCCCTACTCAACTGGTCTACAAAATCAGATACTCTTGGGGCACCAACAGTTCCAGCTGCAGCAATAGCACAAAAATGGAAAACAAGTAATAAAATAAAGTAAAAGACAGATAGCAAGCTTTCACCTGCAAAGCCCCGAGAAGCTGGTACAACATCACGGTCCAGATCCAGCAACCACCACTCTTTTTGCACCTCTACACACCTCACTGTTTACTAGGTATTTTCCTTCTAGAGCTCTGTGCTCTTCCACTTCTTATTGGGCTGTGTCCTATAGTTTCATAGAGCTTGGATTGAACGATGGGCCTTCTCTAGGACTGCTGCACAAACCTGAAACACTCTCACTCTGGTCATTCGCTTGGAACCACACTTTCTAGGTTCTATAAAGCTCTGAAAGCTCATCTGCTTCAATAACATATAGTTCCCTTGCATCTTTTTTCAGTCTTTTCATTTACATTCTGCAGCGTTAGGACCCACACATGTATTTGTGCGCTATACAAAACACAAAATCAAATAAAATCAATTCAAATAAAATCAGTTCAAAGGAAGACGTTTTAATTGTCACTGCATCTTGCCACTACAATCATCCCACTTCCCAGGCCTCCGTACTTACAAAACCTCGAAAAACTCCTTCTCATGTGTACCACCCTTTCTGTTGTGACTGCTGTCTTGTACACCATCAGCTTTGCATAGCGCTGTTCTTTTGTGGCCATGTCTTTGTTCCATAAGTCCCATACATAGTTATACATGTAACCACAAGCATCTTCATGTAACAGCTCTACATTTAAGTGTTTGAGCCGCTGGTGTGCTCTGACTTATCACTAAGTGGTGTTGAAAAATTATCCAATGTAATGATTATATTTTAATTCCTGAAAGGAAACAGTCAATGGGAACTTCCTCCACACGGACCTTGTATGGTAGAGAACAATCCACCAGTAGGTTCTCTTCTGTGTTCAGCACTCCCTCCAGAAATGGATTTTCTATCACTACCAAAATCATGGACCTTGGACCTTTATCTTTCTTTTTATTGATTTATTTGTCATACTAAAAATTAGATTTCTCAATTTGACTGTAGTTACTGTCAATGACAATGGGACCCTCAGCACCACACACACGCATGCACACACACACACACACACACACACACACACACACATTCGCCTCTCACCACCCTCAGACTCACAAGGGGCTTTCTTTCACATTTAGTTTAGGTGTAAGCTCCTGTAGCATGAGCAGGCCGGCGAGCGTAAGATGCCAACAGAAAAATAGGAGAGGTTTGGATTGACCTTCACTGGGAAGCATTTCCGCAGAAGCATGCAATCATTTCGGAGTGATTGCAGCACCTTAAGTTCTCATGGTTTCATTATTTCCGAGCACTTCGTGAAGCCCTTCGATGTGATCGCTGAATGGGACTCAATCCCAGAACAGCGAGGTGGATCAATTTACTGCTTCCACAGCTGCAAGAGTATTACATGCCTCTGCCTCCGTGATCACTGTACTGTGTCTAACCACACACAAAGCCAAGTGTCAGATGGAGAACTGGCAAGAGACTTCTCCCTCCCTCAGGCAGGACACTTGCACTCCAATTATCTGCCTATCAACCTCAAATAGATTTTTTAACCAGCGTTAACCCTTTATGTTGCACTGTTAATCGGGGCTGTTAAAGGCTTACACATCTACAGCACTGAGAGAACGACTTTACATAAGGAGACATAAAAGAATGATTGTGTTTGCATAGACCCACATGGATACTCATCCCATACTCTTTAACTCCCAGGTGATAAGATACCTGCTGTTAATGAATAGATTGGAAATGGCTTTCCAAACACAGGCATCCCAGAGGGGGAAAGGGGCCTCGTTAATGATCTTCAAATATTCAACTATTGTTTGCTTTTGAGTTCTCTTTATAGTCAGTAAAACAAAACCTTTCTTTCGTTTCCAGGCAGGAACAAAACAGAACTTAACGGCCGAAGGCAACCGTTGATTGAAATCGAAGAGTTTTTGATTGAGCTAAATGTTCTACTGCTAAAATAATAATATATATAAGCGCGCTGACTCCTCGAGTGGAAATGCGCATGGAGAAAGAAAAGAAGAAGTGAGGAAAGAACAGGCAAAAAACATTTTGTTACTATGGTTAAAAAAAAGGCTCCCGCAGCATCCTGACCTATGTGGGTGTAGACTTCATATTGTTTGGGATGGGTGCGGACTTCTCTGCTTGGTAGTCGCAAAACATTTACAGTTACTTCCTGGAATGCTGTACCAGTCACAGCTTTGCAGGAACAATTAAGAGATGTGAAACTACAAGTAGATATTTTCATTCTTTAAAAAACACTTGCTGTTTTTTTTCTTTTGTTTCTTCCACCTGGAAAAAATAGCACAATACTGAAATCGCGTCTCCTACTGCTTTACTAATTTGGGGATGTTCATTTCACGTTCCTACGCTGGAAAGGGATAACTGCTGCCATTGACATGCGTAAAAATCTCTGATCATTTCCAGAGGTGGGAACGAGAGACATAAAATGCTTTGTGAATACCTGCAAACAGATGTTCACAAACGCCCATTGCACACCCACCCAAGAACGCCCACTTCTTCACAAAGGAAGACATTTACTCACATGAAAACATCAGCAAAAATACACCAGTGATGGCATGGCCTGGTCTAGTGTCACGCCAGTGAGTGGTCGTGACTGGTGACCCCGATGCCAAGGAAGGACTTCCTCTGGCCAGGAAGATATAAATAAATGGGGAGAACCGAGTTTGTGGTTCTTATGACCCGACCTGAGCACCTGTGTGGTCTGTGTTTTTATCGTCGCAGCAAGCACGCACACACGCCTAGTGAAGTGCCCCAACACACACTGTCCCCCTCCAACACATCCCGATATCTGTTTGCCGCCGGACAGAAGACCGTGCACTGGCCATCAGCCGCCCAGCCAGGGGCGTAGGAGACACTAAATTTCTGGAGGGGACAGGGACAATCTTGAGGTGGGCCCCCTGCACAAAGTTTGCACACAGAAGGGTTGCTTGGGGGGTGGAGGTGGGTAGATAGGAGTAGGGGATTCTGTAAGAATGACCAGCAGGGTAAGACACTCGAGGAGGTTGAATGAAAGCAGGTTTATTTTGAAATAGGTCGTATAACAAGTCCTACACCAACCACGTCCTTATCTCTTCATGCCATCTCTCTCTCTCGGTCTCAACGGCCTCTTCACTCACGCCTCCCACATTCCATTTACCAACATTCCACATTCTCCCTATTCTTACGCTCGTTCTGACTTTCACATTCTTATGCTCGTGCCAGAGGAACCCACATAGAGGATACCACACCATCTTCCTCATATCAACTCGAAAAGAAAGAAATAAATAAATACATAAACAGCGTATTAACGGAACTACTCATTATCAACACCTAAATATTAATAACACTTGAGCAATAAGTACATTATGTTACATGCAATCCGACACAACCCGCCTGAAGTTAGCATCACAAAATCCATGAAGAAAGTGCAAAGCTCAATGTTCACGTTACATAGTCTTTGAACCATAACGGTGTTGATGCATTTCTCTTCGGTCGAGTCTCAGTTGGATCTCGTATGCTAGGAACACTTAAAGCATTTCGAGCCTCTCGAGCAGTAACATCTGTGTGACCTACAACAGGCCTCAAACATTTGGCCACTCTATTCAAGTTCCAAATCCTGTGATCTTCTGTTTTCACAGCATTCTTGAACAATTTTATGACTTTAAAAGGACCTTTAAATTTAGATGATTTCCCTTCCTTTCTAGGGGACTTTATTTTAACATAATCACCTTCACACAACACTGTCCTCTTTACAGCTTTACGCTGGTCATACCACGACTTTCTTTTCGCTTTCACCTCTCTCTCTCTCTCTCTCCAACCTTCAATGTTACCCACCTGATCACTGACTTCCTTTCTTTTCTCCGTTACCCAACTAGGTTCCATCTCACTGTAAGGTGCCCTACCCTTAAACAATTGAAAAGGAGTGACCCCTGTGGTGGAGTGTGGCGTTAAACGATATTCTCGAACTTTTTTCTTCACATCACCCTCCCACTCAACACCATTAACTAGCGCTAATTGCATGCATTGCTTCAACACCTTAATAAAGCGTTCAACAACTCCATTGGACTCAGGGTGATAAAGAGCTGTTCTCTTATGTACTACATTTCTTTCTTTCAAGAAGGACTCCGTTGCTTCAGAAACAAACTGCACTCCATTGTCAGTTAACAAAGTACAGGGGAAACCCTCTCTTTCAAATAGATCATCTAAAAAATTAATGATGTCCTTTGATTCAACAGAATTCACGAATCTGACTTCTGGCCAACGTGAAAACATATCAATGCAGACTAATATATATCGGTCAGTAGAATTCAGTCTTATTGGACCTAAAATGTCCAAAGCTATATCAACCCAGGGACCGGAGGACTCTTCACGCATGACCATGGGTTGAATCCTACACTTCAATACTTTATCCGAACACCCACACTCTTGACAATTCCTCACTGCCCTTTCTACCATCATGTCCATGGCAGGCCACCAATAGGCATTCCTTAATCTCTCCTTTGTTTTGGATATGCCCATGTGACTAGAGTGAGCACAATTTACAAGTTCCATTCTCAAGTTATTTGGGGGAACCAACTTACTGCCTCTCATTATAAGCCCTTTCACCACAGATAATTCATTTTTAACCTGCCAGTAACCTGACAATTCTTCATCTACATTTTCTTTGACACCCCAACCATTAATGACCTTATCCAGCACTAGCTGCAACGTGGTATCTTTAGACAATTCATCCATCCATGTTGATTCTGAAATCACTCCCTCTGTAACTAAACAAACTTTTATCTCCTCATCAGCCACTATGTCTGCAAAACACCCTCCTTCGAAAATCTCATCTTCTTTTCCTGTGTTTATACAAAGTCTTGAAAGACAATCCGCCTGAATATTTAATGTGCCAGGCATGTAGGAGATCACAAAAATAAATTCTTGCAGTGCCACTACCCACTTTCTGATCCTATGAGAAATCAACTCTATTCCTTTTTTAGTAAATACCTCTATGAGAGGCTTATGGTCCGTCACTATCTGAAATTTATGTCCCCACAAAAATTTCCTCAGTTTCCTCACTGCCCAAAAGACACTAAGCGCTTCTTTTTCAACCACAGAATAGTTGAATTCTGCTTCCTTCAAACATCTGGACACAAAAAGAATCGTTCTCACTTGACCTTGTTTTCTTTGCAATAAAACTGCACCAAGCCCTTTTGAGCTAGCGTCAGTCATCAGAATGATATCATCACGTGCATCAAAACTTCCTAAATCTGCTGCTTTATCTAGGCTGGCTTTGATGTCTTGATACTCTCTTTCACATGCCTGATCCCACTTAAATTCTGCTCTTTTCTTTAATAACTGTCTCATGTTATAAGTTCTTTCTGCAAAGCATGGGACAAATTTATTATAAAACTCCGCCATCCCTAAAAACTTCATAAGTTCTTCCTTATTTTGTGGACTTGGTAAATTTTTGATAGTATTGACTAAACTTGTCTTGGGACGAATTCCCCTTGCCGAAATTTCATGACCCAAGTATTCAATGTTGGGAATGTTTATCTTGCACTTCTCAGCCTTGAGTGTCAGACCATTGTTGCGTAGCTTCTCTAAGACCATTCTCATTCTCGTATTGTGTTCCACTAGATTGGTCCCTGTGACAAGTAGGTCATCCTGATATACTTTCACCCCTTCCATGCCTCCCAAAATTCTTTCCATGACCCTCTGAAAGACTGATGCCGCTGAAATTAACCCAAAAGGCATTCTTAGGAATTTAAAGGTACCAAATGGTGTGATAAAAGTGGTCAGTTCCTGAGAAGACCTATGCAAATTAATCTGATGGTAAGCAGAGGTCAAATCTAGGGTAGAGAAGTGCATTGCTCCACAAAGTGAACACAACAACTCAGTAATATTTGGGAGTGGATAGTGATCTATTATGACATTCTTGTTTAGATCTCTAAGATCAACACAGAGCCTAGCGTCACCATTGGCTTTCCTTGCCATCACCACTGGTGCCACCCATTCTGAAGCTTCCACCTCCTGAATAATTCCACTCGCAATGAGTTTGTCTATCTCAGCTTTCATTTTCTCTCTTACCAATAAGGGAACATTCCTTACTTTCGCTGGCCTCGGCTGTGCTCCTGGTTTAAGTCTGATTCTATGTATATAGTTCTTAAGACAACCTAAATTCTTGCTAAATACATCTGGAAACTCTTCCACCCAACCACATAGGTCTTCCGACACAGATTGAACCATATGATTTTCCTTAAGTCTTACTGGGGGATCTTCATTTGGATCAAGCAAAATTCGAAGATCACGTTGATGAAACCAACTAATTAAAGAGTCTCCTTTTTCAGAAATGTATATCTTTGCAGGAATTAGGCGTTCTTTGAATTCTATACTTCCCCAAAAGTAACCCAACAGTTTTATTGGCTCACCACCATATCCCTTGGGTATCACGTCTGGTTTGAATAGCTCAACCGACCCTTTTAAATTCTGATCATAAAATGTTTTTGGTACTAATGTGATTTTTGCCCCAGAGTCAAAGAGAATTTTCAGAGATTTACCGTTAACCAAGATTGACTCCACGGGACCACCAGAAGACCCAACACCCATCTGCAAAACCTGGACCACATTCACCACTTCCTTAACATCTGTGTCACTATCACACCACACTTCTCTTATTTTTTTTTCATTATTCTTCATCCTGCAACACTTTGCCAAATGTCCAACCCTACCGCAACTTCTGCAGAGCATTTTTAGGGCAGGACAATCTTTGTTATTGGCCATATGGCCGATATTCCCACACCTAAAACACTTCCCAGTAAAAGTTTTCTTCGTCAATGTCATTGCTGAATCTCGAGCACCTTTCTTGTCAGTATTATTGCATCGTATCACTTTCACAGAAGCTCCTTCTTCTCTTGTTGTGTCCGACACAATGGAGTCTTTACGAAGGACCTCAACACATTTCTTGGAGTGTTCACAGGTTCTGGCCAATACTAGGACTTCATCTAGGGATGGATTATCTTTCTGCCACATGCTCTCTTTTGCTTTTTCCAAGGAGCACCCTAGCATGAATTGATCCCTTAAACGTTCTTCATAAGTACCTCCAAACGCACAAGTGGAAGCAAGTCTTCTGAGTTCTGTTATATACTGTTCCATTGTCTCCCCTTGACGTTGCATCCTCTTCCCAAACTGGTACCTTTCTAGAACAGTACTCACTTTTGGTAAAAAATGTAAGTCCAGTTTTTTCAACGAAATCTCAAACTCATTGAGACCATTTGAATCTCCATCAGTGAGCTCCGGAAGATGTTCAAAGACTTCTTGGCCCTCAGTCCCTAAACAATGCATTAACAGTGATGTCTTCCTTTCCGCACTCAGAGAAGTACCACACACCCTAGCATAATTATTAAAAACCTTTTTCCACTTCTGCCATGGAATTGGTGGATCCCCTGGAGAGGTTAAAAAAAACGGTGCAGCGGGTACGTTCTGCATGACTTTGGATTAGAAATCAAGTAGTGTGTCAAAATTCAACGTCTGGTGACTCCTCGAGTGCTGCAGCACAAGCGCAGACGTATTGCTCTGAAGAAGCAGCGCACTAAGAAGAACAAGGAGAAGGCATCTGAGTATGCCAAACTTCTGGCTAAGAGGATGAAGGAAGCCAAGGAGAAACGCCAGGAACAGATTGCGAAGAGACGCCGGTTGTCTTCACTGAAAGCTTCCACCTCCTAGCTCCGAAAGGTGCTCAAAGACACAGCATTCCCAAATATTTTATTTTCAAAATCTTAGTGAAAAACGTGTTGAATCAAACAATGTTACAACATTTTCCTGGAAAAAACAGTTGCTGGAACTGAATCCATTAAATTTCGTGCTTCTGCTAAGACGCGACGGCCCAGCGTGTCCTAGTTACTGTTGCTAAGTGCGAGGTTCGTGCTTACAACACGAAGGCTCAACGCGTGATGGTTACCGTTGCTATGCGCGAGACGTGTGCTTCCTGAAAGACGCGTTGCTTAGCGTCGCCTGGGCCGCGCATGAAAACTCTCGCGCCGTAACAACTTACGGGCGGAGAGCGAAAATTATATACAGGTACAAGCGTAAAGTACCTTTGGTGACTGAAGTCTCACGGATCGTGTTGTCAGGACTGCAGAGACCTGTTCTTCACCGTTAGGAATTTGCCTCTCTTCATTTTCTCGGTGGATCCTCGTCGCCAAAATGTAAGAATGACCAGCAGGGTAAGACACTCGAGGAGGTTGAATGAAAGCAGGTTTATTTTGAAATAGGTCGTATAACAAGTCCTACACCAACCACATCCTTATCTCTTCATGCCATCTCTCTCTCTCGGTCTCAACGGCCTCTTCACTCACGCCTCCCACATTCCATTTACCAACATTCCACATTCTCCCTATTCTTACGCTCGTTCTGACTTTCACATTCTTATGCTCGTGCCAGAGGAACCCACATAGAGGATACCACAGATTCCCTGTCTGCTGGACCCTTTGCTGCCTGTTAGACAGCGACAGGCTCTGTTTTCCATTGTCCAGTTTCGTGCCAGAGTAGGGGCAGAGGTCCCTGAACTGGTACAGGCTGGTTTATGCAAGGAGGGCACCAAATGTGCCCTCACAGCATACCAGTAGCTTGGGGAGGCTACCCCTCCCAAGCCTTGTAACACCTATTTCTGAAGGGAGAGGGTGTTGCCTCCCTCTTCCAAAGGAAATCCTTTGTTCTGCCTTCCTGGGCATGAGCTTCTCAAGCAGCAGAAGGAGGGCAGAAATCTGTCTGAGGGGTTGCAGCAGCGTGAGCTGCCTGGAAAACCCCAGAAAGCTGGTAGGAGCAATGCTGGTGATCCACTAAGGAGCCCCAAAAGTGCATGGAATCATACAATCAATACTGACAATAGTATTGGGGTATGATTTTGACATGTTTGATACCAAACATGCCCAGGTTCGGAGTAACCATTATTTAGCTGGACATAGGTAGTGACCTATGTCCAGTACACACGTAAAATGGTGACCCCGCGCTCACGAGGTCCAGGAAAATGGAGCTGGAGTCCGTGGGGGCACCTCTGCTCCTGCAGAGATGCCCTCACACACAGGTACTTGCACCCACCCCTCTGGGCTAGGAGGGCCTACCATTTGGGTGACTTACAGTGACCTGTAGTGAAAGGGTGCATGCACCTTTTCACGCAGGCTACAATGGCAGCCCTGCAGACACATTTTACATGGGCTCCTATGGGTGGCATAATACATGCTGCAGCCCATGGGGAACCCCTGATCCCCCAATGCCCTGGGTACCATATACTAGGGACTTATAAGGGGCACCAGTATGATAAATGTGGTGTGTGTGTGTGGTCCAAGCAACCAAATTTAATGGGACAGAGCACTGGGGTCCTGATTAGCAGAATCCCAGTGAACACAGTCACAACTTATTGACAACAGGCAAAAAGTGGGGGTAACCATACCAAAAAGAGGATACTTTCCTACATCTGACAAAAGCAGTAATCCACTGACATATTCACATTATATGCACTTTGTGATCTGCATGTAGACGTTCTTGCAGCAGGCATAGTAATCCTGTACGTTATGATGAGTCAAAACTTCCACTAGACAAAACTTCAATCTCTCTCCAGGAAGACCATTAATCACCGGAATTATCTTGAGATTTTTATTGTTGCCTGAAAACTGTTGGTGGCAAGGAACACCCAGCAGGTGCTTTTAAAGCCACAATATACTTGCAAACACAGCGCCCCCATCCTAAGTAAGCCCTTGGTGCCGTGGTACCAGTTGCTTTGCCCTAAAGCTGGCCCTGCTGACTTACCTGGCCCTGTCCATCTCTCAGCCCATCTGGTTCTTTCTGGGACCCATACTGTGTGCTGGTCTCTCCGCTGTCTATCCAGCAGTGTCAGGCTCTGTTCCACCACAGCCTGTGAAGTCCTGTAAAGCCTGTGAGCTGCCCCAGTGCTGGCTTTGCATCTACAGGCCATTGGCAGGAAATTAGATTTACAGACAACCCTTGGCCTTCAGAGTGGGCTGTCACAAATGCCAGGATGGCTGAGGGAGAGACAGGAGACCGGAATGTTGAGGGGGCAGGATGTCAACTTAGGGGACAATAATTAGCACTGGGGCAGGCAAGCTGAAGACAGAGGAGAGAAGAGAGTGAGAGAGAGACGACAGAAATGGGGGCCCTAACAAACATTGTCGCATCAGCACGTTAAAGCCTGCCCTGCTTATATCTCACAGTAACTCAACAATAATGTATTTAAAAAGGGAGATACTCGGCAACACAACACTATATTTAAAAATAAGGGAAGATACTTGGAAATACTTTATTTATTGCCCAAACCTCCTAACCTCCTCAAGTCTTGCTGCTGTCTTCAGGGTTCCATCTTCAAGGGACAGGAAGGGTCGGGCTCAGGAGGGACGGGATGCAGACAGCGATCAACAAAGGGCCTCTCTCATCTCCCTTTGTTCTCAGAAGTGCAGACAGCAGGCAGCTGATGGCAAGGTGAGAATGAATCCCTTGTGTGCTGCAGCACAACAAAAGGGCAGAGGGCGAGTGTCCTGGAGGCAGGTCACAGGTCAAGTGCAGGACCATTATAGGTAGCGTTTTCATGCGCTAATGGCCCTGCGAATTACGGAAGAGAAGGGAAAACTCTTCTGTCCCCTCGTCCCCCCCCACCCTTGTCCCCCGTGTCCCCCCTACTCCAAAATCTGGGGGGGACATATCCCCTGCGTCCCCCACACTTCCTACACCCATGCGCCCAGCCCCGCAACACACCGGCACTGCCTGCCTCCTGCTTGCAACAGCTCATACAGTCTTTCCCAAAGCCGGCCGCGGCACACGCGAGGTGCTGATCTGATGTCCCACCCACTGACCACACCCGGACAGCTCTCCGAGGCCTGCCGAGCTACACGCTCGTACCATTGGCCTAGAAAAAGAGAACATGTGAACAAATCAAAGCAACAAAAAAAAAAGAACAGAAATAATAACAGAAAACAAGGCACCTTATACCTGCTGCCACCAGCATTTATCCAAACAAGACAGCAGCATGACCATCCCAGTGTGCCTCCTTCACCTGCTCGACAGTGATCTGCTGTCCCTAGGAAAGAAGCATGGTTCAGTGGGAGAAGAACCGCTTCACAAGTGAGTTGCCTTTCTGCCACAAAGTGATATAATCCACAGATACTGTGCCACCCATTTGCCCCGTGCGCTACCAGTGCAGCCCAGCAGCACCACACAAAATCAAGTATAGCGCCATGGAAGCGGCAAGAGACATTGCACCAATCAGCCCACTGACTTGAGAACTTTTGAAACACACAGTGGCAGATGACCAAGCACCAGCCCACAACCCACCGCATCCTCCCAGGCAACAAACTATGGCAGGAGCTCTCCCAGCGTTCAGAGAGCTGGCTGATCCTGCAACAGTGACCCCTCGTTAGAGAATCTGGAGATATATATAAGTTGTTCAGACATCTCCCAAACACAGGTGCTGTTGATGACTACAATGCAGCAGTAAGAGCACTGAACGCACACTACGTCCCACAATTAAACCCAGACTTTGAGCATTTTAGACATCGCCAGGCACGTCAGAGGGAAGGGCAGTCCATCAACCAATTCTATGCACGGCTCAGTGAGCTTGCGAGCACGTGCACTGACGATAACCAGCCCAAAGAAATAAGAGCCTATATTATCCAAGGGTGCCGAAACAAAACATTAACAACCTCATCCTTAGGCAGCCCAACATAAGTCTCAATGATATACTAATAATGGCACAATCACACAACCTCTCAGCAGCCCGGGCAGCTGAAATGGACCTAGCCATAACCCAAGCACCCGAAAAGGCCCCAGTGATAAAAATGGAACGGGCGGATGCAGTACAGACATAACAGCCCAGAAGAAAAATGAGAACTTATGCCCCAACCAAGCAAGGAAGACTGCGAGTATTGTGGAAGAGAGGAACATAATCTAAAGGAATGTCCAGCCCAGGGCAGGACATGTTCTAATTGCAGGAAGCTAAATCATTTTGCGACCATCTGCAGGAGCAACCCAAGAGGAAGAGGTGCAAGAGGAGGGTGCACCGCCCAGAGGACAATCAAACAATTGTTGCTAGAAGAACCAACACCGTATGCCACACTCTACCAAACCACACACAATGTCGCTGAAGACTCGTCTCCTGAAGAGGAGTATTTATTCCTGATATAATTTACAGACAACCCGAAGAAGCACAGGCGACCCCAGCCAAAGTGTGCAGTTGAAGTGGCAGGATCCCCAGTAAAGGCTCTGATAGACACAGGTGCCTCAGTGAACATAATGGGCCTACAACAATATATGCACCTTCAACCCCGCCCAGCACTGACACCATCAGCCACCAAAATGTTCACCTATGGCAGCCACACACCCCTACTGCTGAAGGGGTGAACAACAATAAACATCAGATCAAACAACAGAGAAATGCAAGCCACCTTCCACTTGGTGAGCAAGGAAGCAGACACAATCCTTGGCTGCCACTCAGAAGAAGAACTGGGCCTAGTGTCCTTTGTGAAGAGTGTCAGAAAATTCCAAGTGGATGAGCTTCTGAGACAGTTTCTGAAGCTGTTCACCGGTGTCTCCCAACCAGCTACACATCGACAAAGCTGTCAAACCCGGGGCCCTGCAGCACAGAAGCATCTTATTCCAACTCCGCCCATTGGTGAAGCAGGAGTTAGACAAGCTTGAAAGTCAAGGGGTGATAGAGAGAGTATCAGTCACCATCCTCTTGGGTATCACCCCTGGTAATCCCGGAAAAACACAGGCAACCCAGGTAGATCCGGTTGTGTATCAACATGCGCCTTTCTAACAAAGTAATCAAAGGAGAGAGGCACATAACGCCCACCACTGATGACATCCTCGCCGACTTGGACGGCTCTAAGTGGTTCTCAAAGCTTAACTTAAATGCAGACTATTATAAACTAAACCTAGCAGAAGAGAGCAAGTATATAACCGCCTTCTCAACACATCTAGGCTATGAAGATACAGGCACCTAAATTTCGGCATCTCATTAGCCAAAGAGGTGTTTCAAGATGTCATTTGCAAGACCCTGTCCAGACTACAGGCAGTAATGAACGTTAGTGATGACATCTTAATCCACTCCACCACAGTGGAAGAAACACCATCAACATCTGAAGGCTACACTCAGACGCCTGTCAGAGCACGGCCTTACTCTGCACAAAGAAAAATGTTCCTTCTTTCAGATGTCAATTGAGTTCTTTAGGTATGCCTTCAATCAGCAAGGGATCCAGGTTAGCACCAGGAAGTCCCAAGCCATTAAACAAGCCCCAGCACCGAAAACAGTGACCAAGGTATGCAGATTCCTGGGTATGACCACTTACAGAGCCAGGTTCATTCCAAACTTCGCCACCCTGTCCGAACCACTCTGGGCCATGAAAAAGACAGAACCCTTGGGATGTGGGGTGCCTGTGAAGAAAAAGCCTTTCAGACACTCAAGGAAGCGCTGCTGTGTGAAGTCACCATGCCCTACTTCGACACTCAAAAGAAAACCGAGCTGGCAGTTGACACCAGTCCCGTAGGTCTAAGGGCAGTCCTAAATCAGGAAGTAGGACCTGGCCACTGGGCCCTCCTCGCCTCCACCAGCAAAGCCTTGACCCAGATCAACCAACGTTATGCATAAATAGAAAGAAAAGCCTTGGCGTTCAAATGGGCCTGTGGGCACTTCTTATTATATCTCCAAGGAAGGCTATTCAGGCCTCAGGGGTGAGGGGGTCCTTTCATCTATGCTTGGGGGGGTCCTTGGGGGCGGACTTGGATGGGGGGTCCTTGGGCTTGCCCTTGGAGAGGTGGGGTTTAGCAAGGGGGGGGGTGGGCTTGGCCTTGGAACTGGAGGGAGTGGGCTTGGCCTGGGAAGTGGAGGGAGTGGGCTTGGTCTTGGAAGTGGAGGGAGTGGGCCTGGCCTTGGAAGTGGAGGGAGTGGGCTTGGGCATGGGTTTGGCAGCAGGAGCAGTGGATGTGACAGGGGCGGAAGTGGCAGGTGGCGGAGGTGCTTTGGAGGAGGCAGTGGCAGATTGGGAGGCAGAAGGCAGGGGCATTGAAAGGGTTGCAGTGCGCTTGGGGGGAACAGGGACTGGGTCAGTGGTGGAGAACAAGGAAAACTCATGAGGGAAACATTTTTTGGGGACACATGGGAGGTCAAGGTAAGGACATTTAGGAGTGGAGGGAGTGGGTATGGTTGTAAGGTGTGTACGTGGAGGAGCCTTGGGTGCAGGTGTGTGGGTGAATAATATGAGTGTGCTTGGTGACTGTTGGGTGAGTGAATGCGGATGATTAGGTGCACTGGGAGGAGGTGGAGAGGAGATGCAGGGAGATGGCAAGGGGAAGGAATGAGTCTATGTTAGGGTGGTGTCTGCAGATAGGGTTGATGTGCTGCATGTGGGTGTGTTGACAGTTGTGGTGTATTTGCCAGTGGTGTATGGGATGCATGAATGTGGGTCAGAGGATTTGGTGACAGTATCAGTGAGGGCTCATGTGGCTCATTCAGTGACTGATGTGGTGCAGACTGCAGGTGTGAGTGGTGTGCCGACTGCGAGGGGGAGGTTGTGCGGGGGTAGGTGCAGGGTATGGATGTTGTCATGTCTGCATGTGTCAGTTGAGTGTGTGCATGGTTGTGGTGGTGGTGGTGTCTGCGGTGCTTATGTCTGTCCCTGCGTACCGTGTCTGTTGATGTGGATACATGTGTGTCAGTGGGTGTGCCTTGGA
This sequence comes from Pleurodeles waltl, assembly GCF_031143425.1. Classification (NCBI taxonomy): domain Eukaryota; kingdom Metazoa; phylum Chordata; class Amphibia; order Caudata; family Salamandridae; genus Pleurodeles; species Pleurodeles waltl. Next base: position 1,273,470,673 of record NC_090444.1, read on the forward strand.
TGGGTGAAAGTAGTGGGATGTGGGTGTGGGAAAAGGTAGCTGGAAGGGGAACGGAAGTAGAAGGGACACTGGCTGCCATCAAGGAGGAGGCCAGAGCTTGAAACAATCTCTGCAGGCCAGACAAGGCATTGTGAATGCCTTCCAGGAACGCATTGCACTGTTGCATCTGGGATGCCAGTCCCTGGATGGCATTCACAATAGTTGTCTGCCCCACAGAGATGGACCTCAGGAGGTCAATAGCCTCCTCACTGATGGCAGCAGGACTGACAGGGACAGAGGTGCCTGGGATGAAGGTGATGCCCACCCTCTTGGGTGAGCGGGCAACTGGGTGGAGAGCTACAGGGAGGGCAGTGATGGTAAGGGGGGTGGCGTAAAAGGATGATGCAGGCATGGACCCAGATGGGTCCACCACCGCCAGCGTGCCACCATTGGAGGAGGAATCTGAAGATGGAGTGGCCAATCCTGTCTCCCATGTAGCACTCCCCTTGCCCTCCGTCCCACTGATCCCCTCGGCTCCGCTGGTATCAGCCTCCAGGGTCTTGTTGGCTGCAGATTCCCAACTGACCAGTGCCCCTTCTCTTTCACCAGATGATGCTAATGCACACAAAGACAGAGGAGGAGAGGAAGGGAGGGTGGGTGGGAGAGAGAAACAGGGTGCACTCAGTCAATGCCAGTACAGCAGTCACACAGAGTAACTACTTCATCTTCTGATGCCATGCCATGACACACCATGCCCTCACCTACACATGCTACAACAATGGAACACTATGGGGGAAAGCATAGCTATGCACATGTGTACCGCTGATGCTGATACATGATGAGAGGCATATCACCACACCTGCCCAGTACCTGCCCACTTCCCATGCCCGTTGAGACACACAAGTCCTGGACAACCGAATCTACATAATCCTGCATGGGTAGTTGGCATGCCTACTAGGTCATTGTCTAATTGCACAGTGACATCTTGTCCCACCTTACCTCTCAACACACAGTACCTGCCAGCAGACTGAGGACTCAATATTCGCCCCTGGCACATTGATTGGCAAAAACTGATTATAATGGCCTGACACCCAAGATGCAATCATCCTGTTGGCATGATCTGCCTAGCCCTTTCTTGGTAGTAGGTGACAGCACAGATACCACATTGGAGGTAACTGCCCCTCTATTCACCGACTGCATGGCCACACATCTATTTATGCCAGTCCTGCCCAGTTGTCTAATACTCATAGTGGACATGAATCCACTTAGTACCCACGCTACTATTCCCCAATAGTGTTGACCCCGAGCCACCATGGCAGCACAGGTTGTAAGTGAGAGTGGGTACTCACCACCTTGTGGCTAGTGTGCTGCCCTCAAGCGCACATCCACCTCAAGGTAGGCCACCGCCATAATGGGGGCCATTTGGGGATTCAGGGTCCGGCGGGCACCCCTCCCTCGTTGGGAGGACGTCCCCAGCTGGGCCTCCACGGTCGTCCGGGCCCAGCGTCTCAGGTCCTCCCACCTCTTTTGGCAGTGGGTGCTCCGTCAGGTATGGTCCCCAGGGTCTGCAGTTACTTGGCAATGGCACGTCATGTCCCCTTCTTCTGGTGGGCACTGACCATCAGGATGTCTGGTTGGACATCCTCCCCGGACTTCCACACCATCAAACGGAATTGCACTCAGGATACAGGCCACCTGATCAGATGTCAGATCAATGATAGGATTGGCAGACACATCCACAGTGCAGTAGTGTGCAGCAGCTTCATCCGCAGACATCTCCGTGGGACCAGCAACATCCATAGTTCCGAAGAAGGCCCAGACATCCACCAAGGGTGGCTCATAATTGGCCTTGCGAATCAGCCTTAGTCTTAAGGGGCACAACCGTGAATGGAGCCTCAGTGGGGAGATCAGAATCTCTTGGTCCATAGGAGGCACTGGCGGAACAACTAGGCACACCGTAGTTAGATTTTCAAAGTGGGACCATGTGCAGTGAAAGACAGCCTGTACACACCATAGGAGTGGTCGGAATGACAAGGACCAGTCGTTCTCCAGTTCCTCCAGAAACAGAGCTCCAAAGAGCTGCACCATGTGATCACAGAATAGCTGGACTGATGGTAGTGGCTCCATTACTCCTCTTCGCTAGAAAGCCACAACCACTGCGTATCAGGTACAACAGCAGTAGTATTGTTCTTATTGATGCCAAAGTCACAGGATATCTGCAAAACACATTTGATAGGAGTGATTGATGGCTGTAGGAATGAGTCCGAAAACAGTATGGAAGAGGGACACAAATCCAGACCCAACAGATTTACAACATTGCGCAATCCCTGTAGTGCTTACAGCATTGGTTGTACTGGATAGTAGCTCTCCAGAGTGCTTTGCGGAGTTGGAATGTGATGGGGATAGTGTGTCGGCCGACGATCTTGCAATCTGGTGAGTACACAACTCTCTAGCCGAGGTCAACGTGAATTGTTACTGGAACAGTAGCGCCTTCAGTCTGCTCAGCTTGTCATTGGTTACATTTGTGGTATCAATGTGGGGCCACCTTTCTGCTACTTTGATCTGTCATGTCTGCAACACATTACAATCTTTGAGACTGTGATCGTGTAGGCAACTCCTGGTCTCATTGTGCAACAGCTGTGGTCATTCAGGACTACATAATTTCCATTGTAAGTGTTTGCGACACTGGATGTATCAAAGGGTCAGCAGTACCCTTCTGACAACAGACCAAGTTTGCAACCCCCGCATTGCAAAGGCTATGAAGCGACACCTGTTTGCATATCATTGAATGACTAACAGTAAGCTTACGTCGCTCCCGCTGTTTCGCCGTACCACCATTTATATTTATTTTGCAAGGGCAACTCCCACTCTACTTTCACATAGCTATCTCCAAGCCACTCCTCTTTGCCCACTGCAAAAATTGCTAATTAAGTTGGAAACACAAAACGTGGTAATGGGCAGATTGATGATTCCATGCACAAGGCATACTGTAGGTAGACTCTCGGCAATCGCGAAAGGCCTGTTCACTGATTTTTCTATGTGACATTGGCGAAACTCTCTTTCCTTCTGGGACCATCCCAGCAGCATCCTTGTCTGCCACCTCCCTTACCAGCACCACCCTCTCTGTAGCTTCCCACCCAGTTGCCCGTGCCCACTCACCCAGTGAGAGTGAGTAATTACCCACATGTGGTTGCTGTACTGCCTTCAATCACCCATCCACCTCAGGGTAGGCCACCGCCAATATGCGGGCCATTAGGGGAGGTCAGGGTCCAACGGGCACCACTCCCTCATTGGGAGGGCATCTCCAGCTGGGCCTCTGCGGTCTTCTGGGCCCAGTGTCTCAGGTCCTCCCACCTCTTTCTGCAGTGGGTGCTCCACAGGCAACCCCAGAGTCTGCAGTTGCTTGGTGATGGCACACCAAATCCCCTTTTTCTGATGGGCACTGTCCTGCAGGTGTGACACAGACAGAAAGACACAGTCATGTAGAGTGGCATCTCTGGGGCAGTAGTGGACAGCATACAACACACTTCCACACGCACATATCACCAGCCAACGTAGCCTTAGGCCCCTCACCCATGTCCATGTTCCATACACACTGCCACCTACCAAGACACCCATCCACATGGGCACAAATCACATACAGCACAATGACACTGGGCTCACCTGCTGCTCTGGTGACCCATACAGCTGTCCATACAGGGTCAGGACCCAGTCCATGAGCCACTCCAGCTCTTCCTGGATGAAGGCTGGGGCCGTGTCTCCTGCAAGACGTGACATCTTGGTTACCAGAGTCAGAACACATCAGCACACGCAGTGGAGGACTTCATTGCACGAGTCAAGTGAGCATGAGCACATGAAATGGCAGTCATGGCCGCCGCAGACATCACCGTCACCACCGGTGGCAATCACCATTGGCTCCTGCCTCCCATAGGCAACAATGTTAACCAATTGTGAGTTGCACGGCGGCCCTGACCGCTTACCGCCATGATGTGTCACGCCGGTGTGATGATCTCACTTCCACCTGTCTAATGCATTCAGACAGGCGGCTACCATTTTACATATCCAATGTGTAATGTGTGTGAAAGTTTGTGCGTCATGGGTGACATAAGCTGGCCTGCAGCCACATCAACACCGTTGACACAGTCTATGGTGCACAACATTAAACCAACTCTCTCCTGTTCCGAGGTACAATGGATGGTTGAGGATGAGGAATGCACCAGTTTACAGGCCCCTACTAGACCTTGCCACCCTGGAGGAGAGTCACATCATTCAGACCTATCCCCTGAAAAGTGTGACCATAATGAACTAGTGGCTGAGTTGGAGACGGATCTGTTGCCTGCCATTCGCAATCCCAATGCCATCGCTCCCACAGTGCAGGTGTTGTTATTCCTCCACTACCTTGCCTCATGCTCCTTCCAGGTCACAGTGGGCCTTGCAAGTAGGATGTTACAGCCCATGTTCAGCTATGTCCTGAGGGATGTACTCTGTACCTTGATAAAACATATGGCCAGCTACCTACGGTTCCCCCAAGATTCAGATTTGCTCACTGTCAAGGCTGTGTTCTATGATGTGGCACACCTCCCACATGTCATTGGGGCCATTGTTGGTACCCACATTGCCCTGGTGCTAGCCAGGAGGAATGAACAGATGTACAGAAACCTCAAAAGCTTTCATTTGGTCAATGTGCAGGTGGTATGTCTTGCGGAGCAGTACATCTCCCAGGTGACGGCCAAGTACCCAGGCTCTGTGCATGTTTCCTACATCCTGTGGAACAGCAGCGTCCCACACATGATGGCACCACTCCAGAGGGACCGACCCTCACTCGTCGTTATGTATCCCTGCATATGTGTGCTCCTTAGCTCACTGCACCCTTGTGTCCCTGCCCTATTGCCTTCTGGGTCTTGACATGCCTCTTCCCTCCATGCACACAGGTGGCTCTGGCTATCCCAACCTGCCGTGGCTCCTGACACCCGTGAGGCGTCCGACTTCAGCTGCAGAGGACCGTTACAATGAGGCCCACGGTCATACCAGATGGGTCATTAAGAGATGATTCGGCCTGCTAAAGGCCAGATTCTGCTGTTTGCATGTCTCCGGGGATGCCCTGCTCTACAACCCACAGATGTTGTGCCAGATCATTGTGGCCTGCTGCATGCCACACAATCTGGCCCTGAGGCGTCACCTCCCATTGCACGATGCAGGTGAGTGGGTACCTGTAATATACAAAAGGTTCACTGTTCCAAACGTGCTCAAATAACCTAGGGCACCCGAGGTGTCAGGAGCAAAAACCCTCAAGCATCACAATGGACGGCTGGCATCATCATTGGGAATTGCTCCTCGCCAGGCCGGCGCTGCAACGCCTGACGGGATTCCCTAAAAAGGGAAGCACTCAGCCGTACTGTTCTAATGGTAACTCATCAGACAGGTATGCCTATATTCAGGCACCAGCATACTTGATGCTTGAGGGTTTTTGCTCCTGACACCTCGGGTGCCCTAGGTTATTTGAGAACGTTTGGAACAGTGTACCTTTTGTATATTACATTATTGGGAGACTGTACACTGGACCATAAAAACTCCCGGTCCCTCTCCTTTGCCTTTAGAGTGGGTACCTGTGCCAGTGGCTGACGAAGGGGACATGGGAGTGATGAAGAGGAGAATGATGAGGATGCAGCTGACTCCAGGGCAGAGCTGATTCAACATTACTTCGGCTGAGAAGCAGGTATGTGAAAACTGTGTGGTATTTGTCCTCTACAACTGTCTGCCTTGTCCCTGATGCCACCTGTTGTCTGTGACCACTGACGGTATTGGTTGCAGCTCTGACTCCGGGTGGGTTGGGAGGGTGTCACATGTGCCCATGACTGAGGTAGTCACAGTGTATAGGTCAGGCAGGTGTTGTGCTGGTGCACTAGTGCCATCAATGTGCATGTAGAATGTTCCCTGAGTTGCCAGTTCAAGTGCTATCTGTGTGCCACACAGGGTTGTTGCATCTGTGCAGCATCCATCATGGGAGTCAACATTTGGTGGCAGTGCAACATTGTTGTTGGTGGCAGCTGGCAAGGGGCAAGGTCTGGCATTGGGTGCTCTGAGGGTGGGACCATTGGGTTGGTATGTGTTGTGTTTGTGTGTTGGTACTGGCCATATGGTTGTGGACCTGACTGGCATATCTGCCCTGGATACCTGTTCCTACAGTGCATTTGTGTGGAGTTGGCATCTGTGACTCCTACAGTGATTGTTGTCTCTGTCTTGCTATCCTTTCAGGACAATGTTGTGGTGTTCTGTGCTCCCTGCCTGGGCTGTTGCCACCATTGACACATATCTCCAGCCACTGCCTGCTCCATGATCGACCTCCCAGCATTTTGCTCCCCCTCTGTCACCCTCCCATGAATGTGCTGGGCGATGGGTTGCCACTTGTACATGTATTGACAGTTTCATACATACTCATGGCAAATAAACACGTAGACATGAACTGTGCTCAATTGTCGTTTATTTGGGATGTACAAGTGTAAGGCGTGATGATTGGGGCCATGGCGGCGGAGATCATCAGAATGGTAAGGCCAGCTGTAGGTAGTCCAGGTACAGTCTGCTGGCCATGAGTAGATGGAGATATGGGAGTAGACAGTCAACAGGGTGTCACAGTCACACACAATGGAAAATATTCAGGAGAGGGTCACTTCCTGGAGGTGGTTGTGGTCTGGGCATCATGTTCGGCTGGATGTTTACTTGGATGTCTTTACTTGCATGGGGGTTCCTCAGCTACGGGGGTAGGGGTGCTGGTGTGGTGGGGCCTCCATGCCATTGGTTGCCACTGATGTGGAGGGCTGTGATGGGATGTGGCTGGTGGTCGGGCCTGGTGGTGGGTGGTGGACTCATGCATAACAATGGTCAGGTCCTTGAACACCCCTACTATGGAGGCTATGGTGGTATTGTGGGCCTGCCACTGTTGCTTGGCCTCCTGATAGTATTCCCCTGCAGCCGCTGGGTCTCTTGCACAGTAGCAAGGATCTGGGCCACTGTGTCCTGGGTTTGCTGGTGTACACCCAGAACTTGGTTGAGACCCTCCTGGGCTGTCAGTTGGTGAGGCTGTCCCAACCCTTGGGCCATAGTTCCCCTTCTACTACCCCGGCCCCTGTGCCTGTGCCCCTGGCACAGTGTGCCCACTCCCAGTAGCAGTAGGGCCGTCATTGGGGGTGTGTGAGTAGGAATGGTGGGAGTGGGGTGGTGTGGCATGCAGAGGAGGGGCGTGGGGTCAGTGGGATGGGTTGCAGTGGGTTTGAGAGTGGCGGGGAGGCATGCTGGGCTTGGGTGGTTGGTGCTTGGTGGGTATTGCTGACTTACCAGTGTCGAGCCCTCCGCTGATGCCAGTCAGGCCCTCAGGATACACGATGACCAGGACCTTCTCCTCCCAGGTTGCCAATTGAAGGGGAGGAGGTGGGGGCCCACCTCCAGTCTTGTTACTGTCTATCCTCTGCCTCTGCCTGGACGCCATGGAACGGACCTTTTCCCTGAGGTCATTCCACATCTTCCTGCTGTCCGTCCCTTGTGCGTGGGTATGTGCCTAGTGCGTTGACCCTGTCGGCGATCCCCTGCAATAACTCTGTCTTTTTGGCTATGAATGTTTGTTGTACCTTGACTCCCATGAGCTGTGGCTCTACTCTGATGATCTCGTCCACCATGACCCGCCACTCATTGTCTGTGAACCTTGGGTGCTTCTGGTGTGACATGTTGTGGGGTGGGTATGTGTTGTGCGTGTCAGGTGCACTACGGGGTGTGTTCTGATGTGGGGGTTTTGGGCTGAGGGTGCTGTGAGCTGTGGTGTTGATTTGTGCAATGTGTGCTGTGTGACATTTGTTTGCTGTGTTTGGGGTGTGCTTAGTCTCGAGTGTGGCTGTGGCTGTTCGTATTTGTCACAACGGCTTGTTGGGGGAGTTATATGGTGGCATGATCAGGTGTGCATGGTGTGTGTATGGCTATCAGGTGTGGGATATATGAACTAGCCAATGTGGTGTTGGCTACTTTCTGCAGTGCTTTCTTGTTCCGCTGCAGTGCAAACTGCCTACGCATGTTCCACTGTGCTGGACGTTGATTCATAATATGACGGTCAGAATGGTGTTGGTGTGGCAGGGCCGGCGATTGATCAGTCACGCTTTCACCGTGGGTTGGCCTGGCGGTGTTGGATTTGTGTCTGTATTAGGGTGGTTTGTGTTTTGTGACTCATAATTTGGCAGTCATGATACCACCACCACTGCCGGTATGGTGGTGCGATTTCATACGATGGTCTTGCCCAAAAAGCACCAAACTCATAATGAGGGCCTTTGTGTGGTGTTTATGGTATTGAGATCAAATGAAGTTGGGAGGGGATGTAAGGGCATGCCACGGTCTAATGTCACACCAGTGAGTTTGTGGTTCTAATGCCCCGCCCTGAGCACCTGTGTAGTCAGTTGTAGCAAGCATGCAGCAAGCCTAGCGAAGTACCCCAGCGCACGCTGCCACAACATCCTTTTGCAAGGGCAAAACTGGCAGTGAATGCAAAAGTCATTTTGCACTTGTAACAAAAAGGCTACGTGTACAAGTATGTAAGATTTTCACATTCAATTAGCCTTGGAAATGAAGCTTCTTGTGTACAGTCTCTGTGTGTAATGGCCAAAAATCCACTTGAATACTTAAAAAAAAAGTTCTACTATTCAACAAACAGCATTTGCCCTATATTGAAGACATTTTTCCACTTGAAGTCTCATCTTATCTTTTACACTCAAGAAACAAGTATTGGCAATGCCAATTGGTCTGACTTTAAAGGAATGTTGTATGGTAAAAACATGGAAGTAAAGAACTGTAGAATAATATTGCAGTAGGTTAAAACATCAGGTGACAGTTGTACTGTCAAGTCAAACCTAAAAATCCATGTGCATTAATGACCGCCAGTCATCTAAGACACTTCAATGCCCTTCCAGTGAAATGTGCGTGCCCCTGAAAGTTGAAGCTTATGCAGCTTTATAAATAAACAAAATGATTGCAGTGAGCAAGCACTTTTTTGTGAAAGTACACAACTTCTGCCCAATCAAAACATATACTCCTGGATACCAAGATGTAGGCAGATGTAGGCAGAGTCGAAGGCTCTCTATAGTGATGCTTACATAATTGTCTGTCAACAGCTGCACTATCAAGCCTGACCATAAAAAATGGGACCATTCTTTTAACTTTTGGGCACTTTTTTGTACATTCAAGCTGAATGTTGTGTTATTAGAAGTGCAGATATGTGCGTCAAAAGCATTGAAAATGTTTCTAAGTACTCACAAAGTTATCACTATTGGCCTACTATAAGTGGAAAGGCTTAGTATTTCCCCAAAGAACTACTAATAACATGGGCGTTCATAATTCAAGGAGAGGGTTACAACTGTTTATAAGTTAATGGCAAGTAACATGCAGGAAACAACACTATTTTTGGCAGGCGGTTCACCTGGACTTTTCAACTGCTTTCACCACTTGAAGTGTTGAGGTAAAACAACTCTGAAACCACTGTGATTTTTAATCCTGATGTGGCAAGTAACTTTTGTTACGCGCCCCATAATTATTGAAAGGGATACTCATTAAGACCCTATGTGTGACATACTATTTGAAATAATTATGTAGGACAGGAAGTGTAACACAGCTTTAGGACTCCCCTCCAACTTCACATTTGAAAGCCTGAAGAATAACATGTGAACAAAATAACTGGATACTAAAATTAGTTTGGAACCAGACACATTGAAAATACAACACCAATATTAGGTGTAAAATAGACAGCCAACAGACGTTTGGGGGTATGACCGGACAAAAACGTTTCAATCGGGCAATCATGTGACATCACAGTACGGATGCGGAAGAGCTGCCATACAAAGCAGGCATGGTAGAGCTTAGCGGTAAGTATCCCTCCATCACAGCGAATTAGCCCCAGACTAAATGCCCTCTCCTATGACTGGCATATCCCTGATTTCAAAGAAGGAATTGTAGATGTCAGTAAAGAGGTGAGGGAGTGTAGCTCTTATACTCAAAATTAACATGAAATGTTTATGAACTAATGCATAATAATGCCGCATAGAAAATGTATTAATGTGTTATTGCTAAACACGCGCTTGAAATGTGCCCACGGGGAGTGGCCATCAAAGTATGGGAATTAATGAAACTGACTAATAATAATGAAAATAAGATGTTAAAGTATGATTTTACACTAATATTAAGAGTTATACATAAGGATTTGCTAATAAATCATTAGACTTTAGTTAGCATGACTCGAGGCCTAGCTGCCCGGTTTTCATATTAGATGTGTTTTTTTAACGTGCAGTGTGCTGACTTGCTGCAGGACATGTACTCGTATTTTTCCAAAGCTAAAGGATGAATGTAACCGTAGTAGATCCATTCTCATGAAATTCGACTTACTAGAAGAAACATTTTTGCTGAATGCAACACTGTAGACTAGTTACAGGTACAAGGTTGCCTGAACCGGTACAGACAATGGACCTACTGACTGAAGATGCGAGAGGACCACAAGAGTATGAAATCATACCAGACATTCTGCCCGCAGGAGACGTCAATCATAAGAACCAATAAACTACGTGAGAACTGTTATGGGGTGACAAAATTTGGTACTAACACTGTAAACCCATTGGATGAAGATAGAGGGGTGCCAACCCTATCCAATCAGAGATTAGGGGACTGTACAACAGAAAAGGGATAAAAACCTTTGACACGAGGAGCCATTAGGAGATGCCATTGCAAACTTTTGTTATGACCCAGACACTTTTTCACTCTGCATAGAGACTTTGCGGTTTGGTTCTTCGAACCATCCTTGCCTTACCTTGCTCGTTATATACTTTTCCTCCTTATGAGGGAAGTGTCCCTTTTTACCCATCTTGCTAAATTTCCTGGATGATGGCGAATCAACTGATGTCCTGAGGACGAAGACTGAATCTGTATGCTGACCCATTACGGAGGGTAAGTATATGATGATGAAATTGTAATTGTCTGATTGCCTTTCCTTTCTAGGTACCAACTGCTTCTTTTGACAGAGACCATAGTTAGATGTTTCCCAAATTAGTGTTACCAAATTGTTTTGCATGAAGCCCAACATGCCAATGCTAATTCGAGGTTAGTTAAGGGGTTGACTGAAACGGACGCAAATAGACAAATGACTGGTTCAATGCTTTGTCGAATAATGCTCTAATGATACTCTGCTAAGGATAACCTATGTTGACATCGTGCTATGTTCTAATATTTGTGATCTTTGCCTTATTGAAATCTTATTCGAGTTGCCATATTATGACAATGCTGATTTGTTTCATGATTTTGAGACTAATAAACTTGCTAGTAGAATTGTAATCAATAGGGAATAAACATCACAAAATCATACTAAACTGGTGTGGTTATTCATGACTGAAAGGTCATGGTGGTTTCTGAGTCTAATTGATGACGTTATTGACTTGTTGATTGACATGTTGATCAGTTATCTCGTCCTAAGGTTTCTTCAATCAGGGTCAAAAGATTCATTTTCCTAAAAACGAGTCCCAGAGTGAATAAATTAATTAGATTGGGATGCGTTAGCAGAGGGAAAGTCAAAATATTTTGTTGCATATTTTGTTGCATACAAAGATACCTATACAAACACCAAAAGTACCCACACTTTGCCATGAGTGCAATTTTGCAAACGAAACCCCGCATGTGTAAATATGTGATATAATTGTATACTGTTGACCTATTACAAGTTTCTTAATCCTACTGTTGCAACAGTGCATTATCCAAGTGTACGGTCAGGAAAATAATTCATTTGCAATATATATAGATATATATATACACACATATATATTAATTTTCAATTGTTTACATTTTTTTTCTTACTATACCTCTATTTCTTGTCTGCCTCTTGAATATTCTGTATGGATTGCTGTACGTTACTGCACCTTCCTCGTCTTAAACAACAGGTAAAAGTGAGATTATGAATCCTGCTCAGAAAAGAGAGCAGGGGCTTTTACTTAAAAAAATACTTGTGCATATCAAAATGTTGCAATGACATAGGTTTACATCAAATCGCATTAGATGTTTTTGGGCACATCTCTGATGCTCCACACTTTTACATGTTTATGCATACACATGGTAAGGCTATCTTATTCCTGGAAGCACATTGGAGAACCAGCCATTATCTGTAAATTAACTTGCTTTTTTTCCTTTTTTGAAGAAGTAGGGGCTACTGACAAGAAAGTTTCCCTAGCCCATTTTCTGAAAAGTATATGGCCTTGTGTTTGGTCAGCTGTGCTCTGTCCTGAATTTGAGCACTAATTATCTGTTGAGCTAGAAATGTGCCTCTTTTCTGTAAGGCTAATAATGATACTACACTACAGCTAATTCTTTGGTTCGCTTCTCGTGAGGTTTGCTTGTCAGCACCATATTCTACTCTCATTGCAACATATGATGGCATGAGAAAATAGATAATGTAAGGTAAGAATGAAGTATTTGTGGTTTCTAGTAACGTGGCGATGAGGCATGCGAGATGGAAGAACATTAAGGTTTTTCTAATCAATCAAAACAAGATTGGTAAAGGGATGTCTGATACAGAACCAGCTGGGAGGAGTTTAATAGCTGGGTGGCGGGATGTAGCAGGAGACATGTGGGTTTCAATGCATATGGTGCCATATCAATATTAAAGCAAGTTTATACAATTATGCTGATTGTGCAGGTCCTGGGCCACTTCAGACCTCGGAGCTATGAGTGGGTAAATTCAGATGATTTACAGATATAAGTGTTCAAAGACTTCCAGCTTTCTCAAGTTTCCTAGGTATATTCATGAGTAACTCACTCAGTTCAGGGTTTTGCTTTGCATTCTGGGACTTGTAGTCCAGGTTTTTGGATGACATAAACTGGAATACAAGAGCCAGAATGCAAACAAATCCTTATCTGAATGAGAAACTCATACTGGTACATGGGAACTTGAGCGCTTGGGAGTTGGGTACCTCTAGAAATGGAGATTGAATTCAACAGCTCTGAGAGATACATAGGGCCTGACTCACAAAGGTAAACCTACACGTTTGTACAAGTTTATGATTTTCTTTAAAAAATCCACCCACCCATTAACCTTTGCGCAAATTGTTGTTCAGCCTTCTTTTCCTATATCAGACTAGCCTTATCTTTATCTATAAGAGCCTTATCTTTATGTAATTATTATTGTGAAATTGTATTTTCTCATGTAATTGTAATTGCTGTTATACGTTACATGTTTTTTGCACCATCAGCAACTCAGCCTTCAATTCCTGTAACCAGTCAGCCCCTGTACCTTCCTGCTCTTTCCCCTGCACATTCATTGTCTGCACCTACCGCCACCCAGCTCCCCTCTCTCCAAAAGACCTACTTAATGGAGGCCACAACACAATCTCATTGAGAAGATCCTCACGCCAGCTTGTATAGCTTGGTCAGGCCTCGTAGACCCCAGCTGCCTGAGCCTGCTGACCTAGCCCACTGCCCTCCCCTCTCTCTGCTCCAACCCTTGCAGGCCTCCCTTCGCCCATTCTCGCCTCCAGGATCCAGCCTCTGCCCATAAAGGTCTGCCTTGGCGGTCCTGCCTGCCCCTTAACCTTTGCGCAAATTGTAGTCCAGTCTTCCTTTCTTATATCAGACTAGCATTATCTTTATCTGTATGAGCATTATCTTTATGTAATTGAAATTGTGAAATTGTAATTTCTCATGTAATTGTGTGATTGCTGTTATATGTTTTTTGTGCCGTCCTCCAGTCAGCCTTCTATTCCTGTAACCAGTCAGCCCCTTGAGACTTCCTGACATTTCCCCAGTACCCTTGTCAACCCTGCCTCCTACAGCCCAGCGCCCCTCCTTCCCCCAGTACCTACTTAATAGAGGCTGCATTGCGGCTGTGCGCAGTGGGCGTGACAAAGGCTTGCCGAAGGTGCACCAAAGGCAAACCCATCTGCACCCGTCCACACCTGGACCATGGCCAGCACCATGAACCCTGGCTCTCCTACCATCCACTGCTACACCACCTCTGAGATCCTAGCCCTGGCCCCCAGAGACTGGAATAATAACTGCTGCATCCCCTCCCAAAGATCCACAGAAGGACCCTTTGCCTGTCTCTGCTTCCAGTTCACATGGAACACCAAAACCCTTGTCGCACCTCCACAACTGACCTTCAAACCACCAGAACAGCTACAATGCACGCTGCTCAATGTCCGATCCCTCTGCAAGCACGACACAGACATCTGGGTCTCCATCACCTCTTCCACCCTCACATGATGTTCATCACAAGGCATGGCTCACCCCGTCCTTAACCCCTGACATTGCAATCTCAACGCCCCACGGCTACAAGATGATATACAGAGACCGCATCAACAAACACGGAGGAGGCATCGCCATCAACCACAAGGATAGCCTACAATGCACCACCACCAAAAGACGACATCTCAGCAATCATGGAAAACCTCAACTTTCAAATCCAAATCGACACAAACACAACCATCAGAGGAATCCTTGCCTAAAGACCACCGGACCCCCAACATGGCTTCTGCAATGTCATCTCCAAAGTTATTTCCCCCTGGCAATCAACTCCAAGCACTACATCTTCCTCGGTGACCTCAACTTCCACCTCAATGACCCCAACTACTCCAACTCTGACAACCTCCTGGAATGCATGGGAAACATCTGACGCATGCAACTAGTCACAAGCCCCACTCACTTTGCTGGGCACACCCTGCACTCAATCTTCACAGCGAGGGACAGAATAAAATTTAGCCACACCACCAAACTCACCTGGAGAGACCACAGCTCATCCACTTCTCCATCATAGGATCATCACAACCTACCACCATGCCCCCACCCTCACTCAGCACCGATGGAACAAAATCACAGAGACCACATGGTCTGCCGCCCTCGACACCACCAGATCGGACACCACCAAGAACCTTCAGCTAGTGTCCAAAACTTCTCTGACTGGATTTCAAACTGCATTAACACAGTCACCCCCATCAAAACGGTCAGCACCACCAGATCCAACAAACACGCCAGCTGGTTCACCCCTGAACTATGGGTCTGCAAATGTGAATGTAAACAACTGGAAAGACAATGGCACTCTAGCAGGAACCCCTCAGAACTCACGACCTTCAAATCTGCCCTTAGTAAACATCACCACTACCTCAAAGAAGCCAAAAAGGTCACCCTAACCGACTACATCAAGGCAAGGTCCAATCACTCTTTACCATTGTCAGAGAATTCTCCTTCCCGTCTGTCACTGAGACCACAATCCACCCTTCCCAAGCCCTCTGCGACTCCCTGGCAGACTACTTCCACAGCAAGATAGCATTCATCTTCAGCAACTTTGATCCACAGTAATGTGACTTCAACCACCTTTTGACACACACTGACAACTCCCACAGCCACCTGCTCACCAATTGGACACCACTCACAGTACCAAATACCACAGCCATTATGACCTTGAACAATTCTGGAGCACTGACAGACCCTGCTCCCAATACACTTTCAACTTGGGACAGACACTCATCAACATTCTCAACACCTCCATCACCACCTCCATGACTTCTGATGCATGGAAACACGTAGAGGTTAAACCTCTCCTGAAGAAGCTCTCCCCTAACCCCAGAAAGCTCAATAACTACATCCCCATCTTGCTGCTCCCCTTCCCGGCCAAGGTCCTAGAAAAAGCTGTCAAACGCCAGCTCAAACATCACCTGGAAGGAAACAGCCTACTCGACGTCTCCCAGTCTGGCTTCCCCTTCAACCACAGCACAGAGAATGCCCTAATCTCTGCAACCGACGACAACAGATCCATCCTTGACCAGGGAAAGACAGCAGCCCTGATCCTCTTCTACCTCTCAGCAGCCTTCAACACTGTATCCCGCCACACCCTCATAAACAGACTCCACCACAGCAGCATCAGAGGTAACACCCTCAAGTGGATCACCTCCTTCCTCACAGGATGCACACAGAGAATCCACCTACCACCCTTCAACTCCGAACTCAAGAGCTGCATCTGCTGCATACCCCAAGGATCCTCCCTCAGCCCCACACTCTTCAACGCCTACATGACTTCTTTGGACCACATTGTCCACTCGGACTCAACATCATCTCAAATGCCAACAACACCCGACTTATCCTCTCCCTCACAAAAGATACTGCCACCACCAGATCCAGCCTCCAGTAAAGCCATGGCCAATGTCACAGACTGGATGAAATCCAACTGCTTGAAGCTGAACATGAACAAGGCAGAAGTGCTCATCTTCTGAGGGAACACCTCCCTATGGGATGACACATGGTGGCCCACTGAACTCGGACCCACACCTGCCTCCATCAATCAGGCCCGCAGCCTCAATATCGTCCTGGACAGCAATCACTCCAAGTCAATGCAGTCGCCTCCACCTGCTTCCACACTCTCCACATGCTTCTCAAGATCTTCCAATGGTTCCCCATCAGCACCAGAAATTCAGTGACTCAAGCTCTCATCAACAGCTGACTAGACAATGGAAATGTAGTCTAGACTGGAACGACCACCCATATCGTCAAACGACTCCAGACCATACAGAACGCTGCAGCCAGACTCATACTTGGCTTCCCCAAACAGACCAGCATCACCCCCCAACTCAGATGCCTCCACTGGCTCCCTGCCCAGAAGTGCCAGTTCAAGCTGCAGACCCATGCCTAGAAAGCCCTCCACAACCCTGTACCCTCTCCACAACTCTGTACCCTACTACACAAACCACCTCCTGACCTTCCACCTACCGACTAGACAACTACAAAGCGCTCAGCTAGCCTTTGCACACATCCCCTGCATCTGGTGAAGCCACAATGGATATTGATTCTTCTCCTACCTTGCTGCCCAGTCTTGGAATGACCTCCCACTCCACCACTGCACCTCCCCTTCACTCGCTGACATCAGGAAGTGACTCAAGAGCTGGCTCTTTGACTAAGGCTCACGTAAACTGCAGCACCTGGATACTCCCTGGGCTGATAAGTCGTGCTTTACAAATACCGACTGATTGACTCCAATTCAGAAAGCAATTTTACAAGTAGTATATTTACGACTGCCTATCTTTTTATGTGCTGAGTCTCCGTCACAAGTGCAGTCTCTTCAATCGTAAGGATACCTCTCATAAAATTGCTTTGAGAAGGCATTTCATTTATTAGTTTTGTGCTTAAAATTCTTAAATTGCTGCTCTGCCACCCCTACAATGTAAGTATACAGGCAATATATTTATTTGATTGTCCTTCCAAACACAGATCAATTGCGTCTTTAATAATTCTTTTGACTTTGAGTGGAGTATTGGTTTTAGATATTTCCTTCTCAATTCTAATAAGTTGGGGTATAGGCAAAATGCATGTTTAGTTGTTTCTGTTTTGGGTGGCAAAGTTGGTAGATTGTTTGCTTTCTATCGATTGCATGCCAGGCACCTATAAATTGCCAATAGGAATGTAAAAAGGCTTGATCTTAAAAAATGCTTGTTAAAACTGTACTTAATGTTCCAGCTAGGTACCTTGATCTTTTAGATGTGGCATTGAACCATACTCTCACCCCAAAAGGGGCAAACCAGTCTTTCTGCCCAACAGGAGAAAGAGAGGTGGGTTGTCCCTATTTGCTCACAGGCCTTTCAGGTCCCAGCGGGAAATTAGAGGCAATCCCCCTCTCTTTCTCCTGGTGACAGAAATACTGGTTTGCCCCTTTTGGTGTGTGTGCATTGGCCCAGTGCCAGGATGGGACACCTGCACTTCTTTTCTTTTGCCTAAATGTAAAGTCCTAGGTGTCTAGTGGACTTTCCTCCTCTCCATGGTGGCATCTTGAGAATACTCATTCTCATTTGCCTTCCCAGGGGAACAGAAAGACTATATTGACTATTTTAGGAGTGAAATCATTGATTTATGTCACAGTGGGAAGCCCCCACACCTTTTCTTTTGATTTTTCTTGGTGTCAAGTCGCTTGAGGAAACACCCCCATTCTGTCCATGAGCGGAGCAGAAAGACTAATATTCCCTTCTTGGGGTGGGGCATGACCCTGTGCAAGGTGGATGTGAGCCTTCCCCACTCTCTGCCTTTTTTTGGCAAATTATCACTGGTGTCTAATGAGCCTATTGCCCACTCAAGAGGACAGAGTAGAGGCCTATCCCCCAGTCTTTACTCCTGGGAGTGCAAATGACTGCTGGGCCATTTTTGGGTATGTGCATGGCAGAATGACACCAGGGATATCAAAATGCATTAAAACACACAAAAGGATGTGGGAGGCCTACCCTGGCATTGAGCCATAGTCCCATCCCAGAAGAGGCATAGCGTCTTTCTGCCACCCTAGAGGAAGATAGGAGGTTTGTCCTGATTAGGGATGTTGTTCCAAATCTGCCAGCCCGAAGGATAGCAAGCCACTAGCCACCAGTGATTACCCATTTGGGAAAGAAAAGGAGTGTGATGTCCTACATTGGCATTGGGCAATACATTACCCCAAGATGGACAAACCAGTGTTTCTGCTCCCCCCAGGTGACAGAGAGGTGTTTTGGCCTAAATGTGCCACTTGGGGGAGTAGAAAGTTCACTAGACACTAGGGGGCATATTTAGACGCTCCTACCTCCGCCGTGCTCCACTTTAGCGTCATTTTTTTAATGCTAAGGTGTCGTTGAGGAGGCCATTTCCCCACGCCATATTTACAAAGTGGCACAATGCATGCATTGCGCCACTTTGTAACCTCATGTGCCATATAATGCCTGTGCCAGGCATAATGTATGCAAAGGGGGCGTTGCAACTCAAGGAAGCCCGAAAAAATGGCGCAGTGAAATTTACAAAATTTCACTGCACCATTTTTTGCATACTTTTTAATGCCTGCTCAGCGCAGGCATTAAATTGATGCACCCATTTTAGTCAATGGCCCGCCCTGTTCTTTGCTGCACTAGCGTCAATGTTTTTGATGTTATTGCAGCAAAGCATCATAACAGCATCAAAAATGTTGATGCTATTGTACTAACGACCTCCACAGTGCACTGTATTGTAAATAGGGAGCAACCAAACCATGGTATTGTTAGGTGGGACAAGGACGAGGCAAGAAAAGTGGCACATTGGGACCAATGCACCACTTTCTTGTAAATATGCCCCTAGGGATTTTAACAAAGAAAAGAATGGGAGTGCCTAACCGTACACGAAGCCACACCCACATTGTAGAAGGGACAATAGAGTTGTTCTGCCCCCCTCGAAAGAAATTGGAGATTTGTCCCCATTTTGGAGGTTGCCCCCAATCTGCCCCCAGGTGAGGGAGTGGAGAGACCATTAGACACCAAGGAATTTTCATTAGGGCAAACAAAAGAGGTGTAGGCTTCACACCATGGCATTGGGGCATAACCCCCACCCAAACTAGTCTTTCTGCCCCCCCCCGGAGTGAGAGAGTGGGATTATCTACAAATTGCTCAATGGGGGCAGAAAGTCCACTAGACATCAAGGATTTCAACATGGTACCTACACAACTGGGGTACAGTTTGTATCAGGAGATGTGTGGGAATGCTGGGTTGTAGGAAATTTGTGGATCGCCACAGAGTCCAGAACTTTCCCTTACAGAAATATGAGGAAGATGTGTGGTTTTAGCCAGTGTTTGAGGTTTGTTAAGGATTAGAAGTAAAAGAAAACTCAAATCAAATCATCCTTGAGTCCTCAGGATGTCTATTTCTCAGAAATCACTGGGTTCGGTAGAATCCCCTGGAGGCAGGCTGAGCTAGGGCCCAAAATACACAGCAACTCAAACTGCAAAAAGTCTTGAATTTGAGTGTAAAAATGTGATCTGTCCCTGTTGCATTTAGGGCCATTTCAATGGTGTGAGTTCCATCCACACAAGTGGAGTACTGCTTTTATTGTGAGATGTATGGGGACTCTGAGTATTAGGAAACGTGTAGATTCCCACAGATTTCTTAACTTTTTCAAATGAAAGGAAAAAAAAAAGTTCGTTTTTAGCCCAAGTTTGGGGTTTGGAAGGGCTTTTTGGATAAAAAGAACATTGTGAGATCTATGCAAATCACACCACCCTGAACTCCCCTGAATGTCTACTTTTCAGAAATATCCAGGTTTGGTGGATTTCCCTGGCCCAAATTCAGCAGTCACTTGCTCTGCTAAAAAACGATTGGTTTTGGAAAAATTCTGTTCTGTCCGGGTTGCTTTTTAGGCCCTTTCCAGAGTGCTTGAGCACCCATATAAGTTTTGTTAGATTTTGGGTTCTTGGTTGATGGAGGTGTAAGCCCTGGTCAAGCAGCAACCACAATCCTAGGTAAGGTACAAGTAAACCCTAAAATAACCTGTGCTCACCCTCTGGTAGCTTGGCACAGAACAGTCAGGCTTAAATTAGAGGCAACAAGTAAAGTATATGTGTAACACTTCAAATAATAATATAGTGAAAACAACGCACAAAAATATTCCACAGTAGGTTAGAAAAATAGATCTGAATTTAATAAATAAAACACGATCAAAACAACAAATATCCAATATGTAGAACTGGAGATATTCAATTCCAAAGTTTTAAGTAAAAATAGCATGATTGGGGGCATCTGTTTGCATCAGACTGGGACAAATTCAAAAGTTCAGGCACACCACGATGGAGCATGGTCCAGCTACAGGGACCCAGTTAGGCCAGCTGAATCAAAGTAATCCCAGTTGCAGAGCATTGCGTGGATTCATGTCCAAGATGAAGTGCCCAGCTAAGGGAATGAGTTGATTCCAAGATACAGCGAGGTTGCGGTGCAAGGTCCTCTGTGCGTCGACATCGAGGATCCTGTTGATGGTTCTTGGATTGTGAAGGCCAGTGCCAAGGGCGCATTGAGATGATGCATCAGTTCTGAAGAGCATAAAGGTGAGATGTGGAGTTTCAGTGTAGTCATCGAGGCTGTGTCAACTGGAGTTCTGAGGAGCTGGTGCTGAGAAAAGCATTGCGTAGTGGCGGTTCCAAAGGCGATGCGTTGAACCCAAGTTGCGGGATGTTGCAGTGATGCAAATCTGTTGTGAATGGTCCAATCCACTCATCAACCCATTAGTGGCGATGTGTGGGTCCTGCTAAAGAATGCACTACTCAGCCGAGAAGATGCAGCAGTTGTGCTCGGGGATCCATTGCTCAGCAGAAGATGAATTGGTTCTGCTGGTAAAACACCTTAGGCCCACTTGCAAGTGTCCGGGACTGGGATGGCACTACTTGGCAGGGTAGACTCACAAATGGCAGAGTCCAGGTATAGAAGCAGAGTGGTTGGCAGTCTTTTATGTCCCTAAGAATTTAGATGAAGAAGCCCTTGGAGTCACCGTGGGTTCTGGGTTCGAGAAATGCGGGCCCGTCCTTCTCACCTCCAGACAGGAGAGCAGCAGGCAACAGGTCAGCACAGCAAGAGTCCAGCAAAGCAGCAGTCTAGCAGAGTGGTAGTCCTCTGCAGCACATCAGTCCTTCTTCCTGGCAAATTATTTACAGGTCCAGAAATGCAATGAAGTGGTGGTGCCTAAGGTCCAGTACTTATACTCACTGGTGCCTTTGAAGTGGGAGAAACTTCAAAGACAGCACTTTAAAGTGCACAGAGGTCCTGCCTTTCCTGCTCTGACTCGATACTCAATGCAGCACTTTGTGTGTGGACAGGGCACAGCCTATACAGGTGTAAGAGAGGCTATGCCCAGCTCCTCCCTCCTGCCAGGTTGGCCCATAAAGTCACACCTAAATTCCCATGGTATGTGCCTGTCTAGAAGGAATACACAAAGTCCAGCTGTCACCCATCTCAAACATGTGATCAGAGACAGCCAGCAGGCACCAAATGGCTAAAGTAAGAACATGCCACCTTTCTAAAAGTGGTATTTTCAGAATTGCAATTTAAAATGTGACTTCACCATAAGTTAAATTGTGATTCCAGAGGCACAAAACTTGAAAAGTCTATCTCTTCAGAATTGGAAATTGCATTTATAAAATATAATAAAGTAATCACAATGTTATCCTTTGGGAGACATAGGCCTTGCAGTAGTGAAAAATGACTTTGGATGTTTTTCACTAACAGACATGTAAAACTTAAAAGTACATAGCCTGCCTTTTGATGACATAATTCCCTCATCTCTGGGTCGTCCAGGGCCCACCATAGGGGTGACATATGTATAAAAAGGGAATTTGGGGCCTGACAAAAGGGTTAATTTTCCAGGTTGATATGGCAGTGTAAAACTGCACACACAGTCTCTGCTGTGGCAGGCCTGAGCTATGGTTAAATGGATACTTAAATGGGCAGCATTATCAGTACTGCAGGGTCCCTAGCAGCATTCAATTTACATTCCCTGGGTACCTATAGTACAACTTTACTAGGGACATAAAAAGTAAATTAAATATTCCAATTGGGGAAGAACCAGTATTACCATGTTTTAAGGAGAGAGCACACATACTATTGTAGTAGTTAGTAGTGGTAAAGGGCTCAGAGTGCTAAGGCCAGCAAAAACAAATTCAGCAAAAATAGGAGGAGGAAAACAAAAGGTTTCACGATGGCCTTGCAGAAAGGGCCAGGTCCAATGCATTGGTACCATTTTTATCAGGAATTGTGTGGAAATAATGGGTGGTAGGAAATTTTCCCTTGTAAGAATATGTGGAAAGTGTGCGATCTTAGCCAACGTTTGAGAGTTTCAAGCACATCTGGGTAAAAATAACCTTGAGTGATCCATGCAGGTTGCACCACAATAGACTCCTTCCGGTATCTTGTTTTCAAACATGGCTGTGCTTGGTAGATTTCTATGAACTCTAGCTGAGCTAGGGTTAACCTCCACAGCTACCTGATTTGCAAATAAAAGGTTAGCTTTAATTGGAAAATGTTGATCTGTTCATGTTATGTTTTAGGCCTTTTCTTGTTGTGGGTGCTAGGTCCCATTCATATAAGTGAGATACTGTTTGTATTGGAAGATGAGTGGAAATACTGTGTGATTGGAAATATGTGGATTTCCCTAGATTCCTGAACTTTCCCTTACAAAAATGTGAGGAAATTGTGTCTTTATAGCCAAAGTTTGAGGTTTGTAAGGGCATGTGGGTAAAAAACCTTATGTGACCCAAACAAGTCAACCATCTTGAACTCCAATGGCTGTCTAGGTTTGAGAAATGTTGGGCTTGGACCACTTTACCAGTTATCACTTGAGCTAGGGCCAAAATTCAGCAGCAACCCTCATTGCATAAAAGGGTTGATTTTGAGCATGAAAATAAGGTTTGTCCCTATTGCATTTTATGATCTTCTACACAAGGAGAATACCGTTTTCATCAGGAGATGTGAAAATGATAAGAGGTAGGAAATCTGTGAATCCCCATGGATTGCAGAACTTTTTCTCACAGAAGTATAAGAATGTTTTTGCTGCCAATGTTTGAGTTTTGCAAGGGCTTCTCAGTAACAAAACCTTGTAAGAAAGAAGGCACACTAACCTGGAGTCCTCTGGGGTGTCAAGGTTTAACAATTGTCTGAGTATGATAGGTTTCCCTAACTACTATACATGGGGGTTACCCAATTTTAACCCACTTGAGTCTTGGGCATTTCGCAAAACCATAAACACATAGGCCCTCATTACAACCTTGGTGGTCTTTTGAAATGACCCTATTATGACTTTTCCGCTGCGCCAGCGGACGATAACAGTGTTACCGTCCGCTGGCCCAGTGGAAAAGTCACATCAACATTGCTGCTGGCTCATAATAGAGCCGTCGGCAATGCTGATGTGCAGCGGGTGCAGTAGCACCCATCGTGCATTTCACTGCCAAAAATTCGGGCAGTGAAATGCGCAACAGGGCTATGCCTGGGGGCTCCTGCATTGTCCATGCCAAGTGCACAAGCAGTGCAAGTGCCCCCAGGGGCACCCCAAGTCCCCCTTACCGCCAGCCTTTCCATGGCGGTGTTTACCGCCGTGGCCAGGCTGATGGTCGGGGACTCATAATCCCCAGGGCAGCGGTGCTTGCACCGCTGCTCTGGGGATTATGACCGCCATGCAAAAGCCTGGCAGTATAGTGGAGGGGCCGGCGGTATGGCCGTGGCTATTGCGCCACGGTCATAATAGCTGGCTGAACACCACCAGCCTATTGGCGGTGTTACCACCAGCTTACCGCCGGCCGCCAGGGTCATAATGAGGCCCATAGACTATCAAGGATCAATTGATTAACATTTCTTAATACATTATTATTGTCAGAAGAAAAGTTCACCATTTGATCCCTTGAGAGTCTATGGGCCTGAATATGATTTTGACAGATGGAAAAGCCCATCCACTGAAATCCTGACCGGTAGGTTGCCGCTAGTGTGGCATCCTCCCCGACGGGCCTATTACGAGTTTCCCAATGAGACAGCAGGCGGTACCTCAGAAGGAAACAGCCTACAGCATTGTCTCTGGCTTGTAAAGACGCCAGCGGCAATGCTGGAGTGCATAGGGTGCACCAGCACCCGTTGCAATGTTCATTGTCTGCAAAGGAGACAGTGAACATTGCGATGGTGCTGGCCAGGGGGCCCCCTGCAATGCCCATGTCACATGCATGGGCAGAGCAGGGGCCCCCCTTGAACCCCTTGCACCCCATCTCCGCCAGCCTTTTTATGGCAGTGAAATCGCTGGCAGAGAAAGGGCTTGTAATCCCCAGGACAGTGCTGCCCTGGCAGATTAGGGTCGCCACGACCGCCAGACCACCGGGATGACTAATACTGGTGGTGCTGGCAGTCTGACCGCTGCACAATCGGCACGGTCATAATGTGACTCGGACTGCTGCATTGGTGGCAGTCCAACATCCACTGAGACGTGTAATGATGCCCTATGTGTTTAAGGTTTCCTTAACTGGCAGCTGAGTGTAAGCCTAAAATGCTCAGCTACCAATATTGTAAAAAAGAGATTTCTGGGTGAAATGAAAGTCTCAAGGTTGCATTTTAGGGCGTTTTGTGTCACAGGCACTGGGCCCAGCCACATAGGTGGCATATCACTTTTATCAAGAGTCCTGTGGGAACACACAATAGTAGAACATTTGTTATTACTAATTGGATTTTGTGCATTTGTGGCTTTCAAATGGGGGCCAGTGTGCAAGAAAGAAGATATTTTGCAAAATACCATTTCAATCACATGATAGTATGGTTAACCACAAATTCAGAGGTACATCTGTTTCTGAACTCAGTATCCTGTGTACATTTCAGAAATACATAGGTTTTTTTTCATACCCATTTTTCAATCTTTATATTTTACCCTATGAATTGCTGTATAGTCAGTACACACTGTAAAATCATGGTAAAGTGCAGGACAGTTGTTGGCCCTGGGTATTGCATGTTTTGGAGAACCTACAAACCATATATGGCCTCATGATCAGAAGGGTCTGTTTTACGTAAAGGTGTGTTGCTTTTGTAAATCGGCCATTTTGACAAGAAGTTACATCTAAACAGTTCACTGTCCCATTCACCCATGTAACCTATGTCTTTAATGTACATCTTCTATTAATAAGGTAACAGTTAAAACTTTAGGTCACATGATCATTTATTGTAGCGATTACTTAGTCAAATGCAATGCCTCTATTACCAGAAACAGAACAATTACTTTTTTTTTTTAAATCTGCTAATTTCCTCTATTCGGGGTTTCTGGTTCAAAGTGGTAAGTGCCTACTTACTTGTACATCACTAGTAGTTTTATAAAACATTGATCTCCCTAGCTCAGGGTGGAGATGTTACATTTGGACTTTCATCATTTAACATTCTGGAAAAGTCTAAAAATGTGGCTAACTCACCAGAAAACCTTAATGGGTATTTACCTTCGTAAAATGTATGAAATCAATAAATAAATAGTCAGCTCTTATTTTGAAAACGGTGCATTCCAAAGTGTTACCCAGGAAAACCCACATTTTTATACCATTGAGCCCATCCTTTTCTTTATATATCACTTGGTGATTGGAAATATATTATTATGCCATTCTGTGTCTGAGTCATATTATGACCAACTGATTTTTAACAGTAAACCTCTAAAAATACAGGGGCTTATTACCAAGCCTCGTGCACCACCAGTGCAACACCTTTTATGACGCACCAGTGGCGCATAATGCAGAGCCATCTATACAAGGCCACAAGGGCAGGTGCAACAATGAGAAATATCTTTATTTCTCCTCATTGTTTTCTCTTTCCATGTGTGCTGCAGAATACAGCACACATAGAAAGAGGAAAATGACTCTCTGGATTGCTTTTGTACAGGAAGGTTTTCCTTAATGTGCAAAAACAATCCTGCTGACAATGAAGACACCCTCGCACAATGTTGCAAGGATGTCTGTGTTGGAACTAGGCAGAAATTTGCGCACCAGCAGAGTGGGAAAGGACAGAATTGCACAATTTCGTGTAAATACGGTGCATTTCTGCCCTTTCCCTCTGGCATAGAGCTGTGAAGCAAGGTCACCTGCTGTGCTGCCCCTCACTGCAGGACTAGTAAATATGCCCCACAGTTTATTTGTGTAGATGTATCTTCTCACTTGTTTATTAAAAGTGAATATAAACAAATAGATTAAGTAAGCTATTGTTAGCCCAGTTTTTATGCCACCTCAAATGGTCAATCGACAAGTGTTTCATTGTTTCCACACACAGTGTTATTACAAAACAGCTATACATTAATCTCAGGGCATAAATACTGAGTTTATTTACAGGTAATCTATGTTTGTTTCATCCCACTCTCTAATCACAGTTGTTACTCACATGTGATTGGAGATGAGATACCTTGCTGCTCTACCGAAAGAATATCTCAAACATTTTGCTGTATTATTCATCAGGGGTGCCATAAATAATTTGGACTATCAAGAAGATGTTTCAGTACAGTAGGCAAACCAAAGCTGAACTGAGCCAACGCTCTTGACGCCCAGAGATGTTGGCATCTAAGGACTGTTGAAAGGAATAGGCTTGGTAATAATATTCAGATACTACTGTTAAGTAATCCAGGCTCTCAATCCAGATCTCTCCTCCCACAAAGATGAATAATACTAAAGAAGATGTATGAGCCTTAAACCAGATGGCACTGAATAAAGACAAAATACTTAACATAATGCTTAATCTGTGATTCCAATTTTTTAATATGAAGGACTTCATGTCCACAAAGGTATCACCCTAAACCTCATCCAATGACAAATACCTTCCTTTGGTTAACCAAGTAATTGCACCTAATTTATTGGCCAGCGAGTCATAGGGCTTTTGCCAGTAGATCGGGCGAGGTAAAATTGCACACAGTTTTATAGTTCTAGTAATACAATCATCCCTATGCCCGGAAACATAGCTCAATTACAAGTATTTATGGGTCCATTTTACTGTGCAATTTTATAGTACTCACATTTACCGGGCTGAGGATTTTTCCACATATGATTCTTCTATTTTCTCAAAATAGAGAAAAAATAATAAGAAAAATGACATAAAAATTACTGAAATCCAATAAGGGGACTGGAGATAATGAATCTATAAAGTTTTGGAGCAAAATTAAAGTGCTAATCAGAAGTCAGTATTCTTAGTTGATGGGGACTTAGACAAGATTTAATGCTGACTGCAATGGAAGTCAGATATCTAAAGCCGGATATCTGGTCAAAGATTTGACCTTGGACTTAGTCTCTGAAATGAAATTTAAAATCCTTTCATGGGGCAAGGTTGCAGACTGTATCCGTCAAAGTCCTCTTCAGTCAGATAGCTATTCAAAGAGGACCCACTGAAGCAGATGGTTTTGGCAGATAAAGCTCTAAGTGGGAAAATTAAAATGTTGGGTCCGCCAAAGTCCTTTCCTTGATCTAATTTTTCCAAATCTTCATCTTGTCAAGATTTCTACCTTTGAATTTAATCCTTTTTTGGAGCTCAAAATTAATCATCAGGCCAAGCCTGAAGGTGTATCCAATGAAGTCCTCCAGAAATCAAGCACCTTTGCCATGAGATCCCTGTGATGCTCCAGAGGTCCCTTAGGGACATTATTTGGTGTCCAGGACATACTACATGAGAGGCTACCAGCAGGGTCTAGTCCTGGTTCAGTTTCTACTGGTCTTCTGGGCACACCAGGAAAAAGGCCTTTTGAAGTTTATTGTGTCATATAGCCACATAGGAGTTCAGCCAACTGACTCTTGGAGTCCATTTCTCAGGTAAAAGCATGTTAATCCCACTAGGTCACACAATTCAGTTGCAGTCCTCCTCTCTTCTTCCTCAGGTCCAGAAGTGTTCTAATGAGCTTTAGGTAAGGTGCCACATTTGTAGTATCCACGATCTAGTCTGAGGTGATGACTCCTGGACATGTTCTATCCAAAGAGAAAAAAGTTCCCAGGGACCACCCTTCTCACATTTGCATTATATTCTGTTTTCCTTACTGAAAACTATCCAACAGAACTACTCTGAGGCAAATCCAATTTGGAAGTGCTGTTCTGTGTTGTATGTATCTGTTGTGCCAGCCAGGAGTTATTTAGGGAAATGAGTAGTCCCCTCCTACTCAAATAAACAAATCTGGTTCTGAGACCAGTTGCCCCTGTTAAAGTGCTAGTGTTATGTTGGCTACAGTTGGCCCAGGGAAGCACATTTCTCTTTCCAGGCCTCCCTTTGTACTTAAGTTTTGACTGGGAGGGCCTGAACCTGGTCCTTTTCATGAACGTAGTCACATGCCTCAGACCCAGGTCTTAATGCCAAAAGGTGTAAGCCATTGTTTGTGCTATGGGTGCAGTTTTCATAACTTATTAAAGGGCACCACTAATAGGGCCAGGTGCTGGATGGATAAGTTGAACTTTTTAAAAGTTACTTTTCATAAATTTGTATAACAAGTCCAACTTCACCAGTCAGTTAGAGTTTCAATAATCACTACAAATTCAAGATGAACCATCTCATCTCTGTAACACATCCTAAATCAAAGACAGCAGAATTATTATGTTATTTGATTGTTAGTTTTTCCTCTCAGGAGCAGTTAAGGCCCTATACAGTGAATACAACTCCTGGGAGCACTTACTGTGTGTACATGCAAACCCTACATTCTTCATTGTACCATTTGCAAATACTAGACACCCTACTGTGTGGGTTACAAATCATATACAAGTTTTCTTGCAGGTTTAAAAACTGCAGTAGTGAGGCTGCACAAGTAGGGCTGAAGCCATATGCTCTTTGTCAGCACTGCAGATGGCACAACATATGCTGCAAGCCACAGGTGATTTAAATTTCCATGTATTTTTCTGCACCATGTACTGTGTCGTACTGGAACAATAAATATTTCAATTGGGCAATTAGCCAATTCTCCAATGTTTTAGGGGTCATCATAAAAAAAGAAGACGTTTCTCATATCCATCATCTAAAAAAAACATTGGATAATAGTGGTTCAAAAAACCTACCCACACTTACAACTACTTTGAGCATTGCCAGTGATGTTCTAGTAATACCTATAGCAATAGAAACGTCTGACTCATCCACTGTACCTGCTACTGCAAGTATCCAACATGCCTGTGTATTATTGACCACATCAACAACAATCACCATTGTAACTGATTTTAGTGACAGTCCACCGTTACTGTATCTAGAGCCTCAACAAGGAATGGGCAGTGCAGAGGCCCCCCCCGTGGCCACCTGCACCTGTTCTCCACCAGCCTTTTCAGTGTTATTGCAATGAAAAGGCTGGCAGAGAACAAGGTGGTAATCCGCAGGGCAACGGGGGCAGTAGGATCTCTGCCACCACCAGATTGGTGGAGCCTGCAGTTCATTGGTGGTAGGACCACCAGGATTGTTATGTGGCGGTCAGACCGCCCCATAGACGGCGGTCCAGACCATCACACTTGAAACGAGGCCCATATTCACTTCATGTAGGTTTATTAGTATGTGTCAATATTTTTGTAAAAAATAGTCATAATAGTAATTTCCAAGTATATCTTTTACAAATTTAATTTGACACAAATATTAGTATGTCATGGAAGAGGAGGTACCTCTTTGGTTTGCAACATACAATATATCTTTTCTTTTACAAATCTAACTTTATTTGTTATTGCTTAGAGCATTTTTCCGTCAGAAGTTACTGTATGTAATTTTTGGTATTATGCCAGGAACACTGAAATGCTGCTCAAGATGTTGTTCAACTGAATGTGCCTGACCTTCATCGTTGTTCTATTCAGGTAGGTCATGACTAGCTTTATGGTGAGTGGCATAGGCACATTTCTTCAAATAGAAATGTTGTGTAACTTTGTAACTTTGGTAGTATTTACTGTCAGGGAAGATTTAGGAAAGTGATATCCCCCTTTTGGGTAGACAATGTAGCACAACTAGAAATTTTATGAGCGACCCAAATCCTATGAACATATTTCTGATGAATTTCAGTGCTTCACAAATACTGTATAGGATGACCAAAACGTTAATGTGTTCTGCCTTTAGCTTTCATAGGTGTTATGGGTTTGCTCATCTCATAAATAAATATACCAAAGGTTAAAGTAACATTATAATTAGGTGAATTTCTCAATGATAACATTAACATTTTGAACTAATAAACACAGAAATTCAGCATTTATAGTCAGCAACACTAACAAATTGGGCCCCTGCCATGCACCACTTGTGACCTTACATCTGACACCTGTCATGACATGTTCTATGATATAATTTATGTCATCACTGATGACACCTCAAATGACATCGTTGATGACATCACAGTCATGGCGGACAATTCATTTCTAACATTTCAACAGCTAGCCAATCATAGCCTTGCTCTCAAGGGAGCCTCTCGTTCCCATGAGATTGGGAAGGCTCACGTGAAAAACGGGCCTCTTGACCCGTCACAGGGCCCTGTTTTTTTATTTGCGCTCTTGCTGGAGGCTTACTGGCCCTTCATGAGACCAACTGCCAAAATATACAATTATTTTTTACCCTTAATTTCTCAAAAACTACTGAACAGATTTATACCAAATCACAAAAAGGACAATCTTAGGGCCCAAATCTAACTTCCTGCCAAATTTGGAGTCATTCTGTTCTGCAGTTCTGGTTAAAACCTGTGTTAAAGAAGTCTAAAGAAAATGCATGGGGACTTTGTGTTTTGGGATACCCTTTTGATGGGATGATGTCTGTATTCCCTCACATATATATTTATGTAAAAGTGTTTGTGGAATAGTACGGTTGCAACGCTGGTACATTTTATGTTGTGCCACAGACAGGAGTATGTCACCATTGTTTTTGTCTGACAGATACCTTCATGTGTCAGAATATGTCATTTGGTATGTAGAACTGCAATAACAATGAGGGACGTGAAAGGCAGGCCAAGATTGTGGAACCACTCTGTGTTTATCTATGCCCTTAATGTGGATTAATATGCACAAGTGTAGTGCACATGTGTAATGGTTGAGGATTGTGGCCTGACTGTTGGCTTGTATCATGGAGTGACTTGCAGTGACATCACATGTGTTTGGGTACAGGCATAGATCCACAGATAGACACCAAGGCTGGCGTGTCTAAAATATGGATAATGATGTTGCTTCTCATTAGACAACACGTTGAGATCCTTCTATAAGTCACTGGAAGTTCTGTGTCTCTCCAACATGCAAAGGACAGATGGGTTCTGTGTAAACATTCAGATAATGTCATTGTAATGGCTGTCAGACATTAGTGGTGACTATCCTGGGGCTTTCTGATTCATTGTTTCGTGTATTCTGGAGACTTCTCTCCCTGACATATTGAACCTGACATCAAAAGTGTTACTTTTAATGGCCCATGTGAGGCCTATCGAAGTAACATGGATACTGCCTCCTTGATTCTATTAGGACACGTGTCTCTTTGTAGACCTGTACATTGTTGAAATGGCAACAGTGTGACATGGGTATTTCCGTGCCACCTACTCCAGGATATTGCTCTTTTGTAATCAACATAGCAGGATTTCATGGCATCATTCCTAATTGTTGATACATTATGAGTGTGCCAAATAGATGTGTGCGAGACCTTGTTTGTGACATGTGTGAATGGACTTTACAATGGAATACCATTATTTACCAAAAGTTAACTTAGGTCTGCTGCATGTGGCACAGCTTTGAGGATGGAGAGGTCTCCTAGTTGTTGTACTGTCATGTGGTTGCAAGACTTCAGCCATGCAATTGTAGTTGTCTGAGATCCCGATTTTCCTGTGGTCAACTTTAGTAAATCCAGATGGCGTGCATGCATGTGTTTTGACATGTATATGTGCCACTTAGGTGTAAGTTTCAGTGTAAGATGTTGGTATTGTATGTCAATCAGATGTGTGATTGAAGTGTTATAATGGACTTGTTGTGACCTGAGTTTTCTTTCTTTTTGCAGCATCAGCACAGACAAGTGAAGGCGATGAGGCTGAGCCAACTGGGGAAGCATCTGGCCACGGGACCTCGTGCCAAGACACCACCGACATAGAGGGACCCAGTCGTCCCGAAGTAAAGAGGAGTGCCACAGGGAGACCGGGACATCGTCATCATCCTCAGATTCCTCCTCCAGTGGCCACTCCCTAGTGGTGGTGGACCCTTTGGGGCATCCACCAGTACCATCTTTGTCCGCCATCCCCATTCTATTATCACCCTCCTTGTCGCTCCCCAGTCAGTTGGCTGTGCCTGCTCACCCAAGAGGTTGGGGGGTCTCCTTTGCTGCAGGTACCTCCGCCCCAGTCTCTGTTACCCCTGTTGCCCTCAGAGAGGAGGCTATTGACCTCCTAAGAAGTATCTCTGTGAGTCAGACAGCCATTGTGAATGCAATCCAGAGATTAGCAAGTCAGCTACAACAGACTAATGCATTCCTCAAAGGCATTCATGGTGCAATGGCTGGCCTACAGAGATCTTTTCAGGCTCTGGCCTTCACACTGATGGCAGCTAGTCACTTCCTCTTCTCAGTCCAAATCTCCTCCTACCTTACCTACCCAAAGCACACAAACAGATCCACAGACATCCACCTCAACAGTCAAACGTAGCACACACAAACACCACAAGACACACCGGAACACACACAAACAACATCCACCCACAGACACAGAAACACTCACAACTTCCCCTGCACCCCCTCCACCCTCAACATCACACACATGAAATCAAACATACCTACAGACATGACCACAACAGACACTGACACAGCCATCACACCCATCCTCCTCAGAGATGCCACCCAGCAGACCCCAGACATCCACTACAAGCACCACACCCACTGACACCACCACCAGAAACACACATATAACCACCAGATCCACCATACCTGCAGTGACCACCACAAAAGACACCTACCCACCCACCACAACATCCTCCAGCACTTCCACCCCTCAAGCCGAAGACACTTAAACGCCCTCACTCACCCACCCAACAGACACCCACCACACAGAAGCATACCTCCCATAAACACATACCCATGACATTGACACCTACAAATCAAACAACCACTCCCTCAATCTCCAAATCCCGAACCCCCTTCTGATGACCATCCCTGTGATTCCAAAAATGTTTTTTGTTTGACCTTAATCTTTGCCCTTTGCCCAGACCCAGAAGGACCCCCACCCCACTCCCAGGCCATTCCTTCTGCTTCCAAGGCCTCCCCTGCCCCCACACAAGTACCCATACCTCTCCCCCAAAAAAGAAGCCCACCCCTCACAAGTAAGAGTTCTCCCCTCCCAAGAAGACCACCCCTCCCAAGCCCAAACCTCCCAATCTCAAATGCAATCCCCCACTCCCCCTCCCCCAGATCATCCCTGAGGTGCCAGCCTGCCCTCTTGATGCCCCTTCCTGTGGAGGTTCCCTGGTAGTTAGTGTCAAGTGTTGTTAACACAATACTGTACCATTATGAGCAATAAAACTAATTGGTTAATGGCCTTTAATCAAATTCATTTGTTCCTAATAAACCCAAACAGTTGGGAAGACCTTTGTCTTGCAATTCCTTTTCTAGCTTGATGCTGTTCCTAAGTGACTTTGTTTGTGTGCTTCCAGTTTTGTGTGTTTGGGCCGGCTTACTGCTCCATGTGCTGTTGTTAGCATTATGTGAGTTAGTGTGCGGTGCGGTTGTTCCCCAAGAGAAGGGTGTATGTTGTGTGTATAGTTATGTGTGTGTAAATGCAATGATGGTATCATGGCATTGTGTGCTGTTTTGTGTGGTAGATATTTATATCTGTGCTGTCCATGTGTGCAGGTATGGTGTTAGACTTTCCCCCCTGTTATGGCTTATGTATGCATGTGATGTGTGTCATCTTGAGTTTTGTTTGTGCAGACATGGATTGTGTTAAATTGTGCTAGTTCTGTTTGCATTTGCATGTGCATTTGTCCATTTAGGTGTGTGTCCCTTGCATCTAGTTTCTGTAGAGGTATGTACCATGCCATAGGAGTTGTGTGTGCTATGTTGACTTACCCTTCCCCTTTGTGCAGATGTGCAAGACTATTAGTTTTAGTATTATTTGTCCCTGAGATCCATGTAGTGCCATTTCCTGTGAACATGTTGTTTGTGGGCCTGTTATATGTCACAGTGCAGTCTCCTTCCCTGGGTGACCCAGATGGCCCCCATCCCAACTGCATAGATATAGTTGTCATGTTGTTCTTGGTCAATTTGTGTCTCTGTGTTTTGTGCATGCCATTGTGCTTTCATTGTACTGTGATGTGTGTGATGTATGTGTCCATTGCACGGTTGTCTACTGGTGGTGTTGTTTGTGTACAATACCACATAGTTACATATGTGTGTTGTATGTGCGGACAGTCCCTGGCCAGTGTGGAATGTGAGTGTCTGAGTTGTATTTGTATATGTGCTGTAGGTGTGTTGTTGTTGATGTGTATGACAATGTTGTGTAGCATTCAGTCTCCTTGTGCCTGAGTTGTGTGACCTTGTCTATTTGTGTAGTGTTGCAGTGCAGTGTGAGTGTGCTGGCCAAAGTGTGCATATTGTGACTGTGTACATGTCTGTGTTGATGTATGTTTGTCAGTGTGTGTTGTATGAGATGTGTACCTGCTGCCCTTGGCATACCCCCCCCCATGATGTGTTCGTAGACACTACAAGTTGTTTTTAAGGTTGGTGAAGCAGGTAGGTGTGTGTACTTATGGTTGTTGGTGTACAGTGGCAGTCAGTGATGCCTGGCGGTGGACCACTAGAGGTCTTCTCTTGGTACGACTGCCAAACTCGTAATATGGCGGTCACATCTGCCAGACCGATGATGGTTGGACCTCCACCACCAATGTGGCGGTTCTGGGACAGCCAATCTCATAGTGAGGCCCTAAATGTCTAATTTTAGGTGTATAAATGGGTATACAAGTTGCTACATGGGTGGGTGACTGTTTGTGAGAGTGATTGAGTGATTGAGTGAATATGTGAGTGAGTGTATCAGTGCCTATGCGGTCATGTCACTGGATGTGTAAGTAGCTGTGTGGTTATCTGAGTGGCTGTTTTAGTGACTGTATGGGTGTATAAATGGGTATCTATGTGACTCTATGGATTGATAACTGGCTGTGTTAGTGAGTGCATGGGTGTATAACTGTGTGTGCTACTTTCTCCGTTAGTAATACATGCAAAACTGCTTTGTGGGTATATAAGAAGATGTGGAATAGCCTCTGTCATTGTCTTAATGGGTGTGTAATTGGTTTTGTAAATAGGTACATGAGTGGCTATATGTGTAGGTGACTGGGTATATACATGGGTGTATGTTTGTGCAAGTGTTTGTTTATCTAACAGTCTGAGTGCTGGGTATATAAATGGCTGTGTAGGTGTGTGAGTGGGTGTGACAATGCTATATGGGTCTGTGAATTACTACGTCAGTAAATCCATAGGTGAGTAAATTGATGTGTGAATGCTTCTAAGTGTGAAAGTCACTGTCTGGCTACATGAGGTGTGTGTATATGAGTGCTTTTGTGGGAGGGTACCTGGGTGTGTAAGTGCCTGACTGACTGTGTGAGTAGGTACACATTACATAGTATTAAATTGCATACTATAAACAAGCAGCCATTTGTCATATCAAACACATTCATTCATAGGGGCTTAATAAAATTACTATTTTTTCAGTATACCAATTCCTCTTTCTCCTTTACTGGTCACTATGTTTTTACTTAATGTCCTCGCCTCAACTCCCTTCTGTTTTGCCTTTTAGTGTTGTGTCTAAAAGCTACACATTTTCTTTCAGCCTATATGCAGTTATACTTTTTTTTACATATACTTTCCTATATTACACCCCAATCCGCACACCTGTAAAATTTCTTTGCTGTTCTCCAACACCTCTGTTAATATCACTTAATATCTCTTTTTAGTGCAAGTCACTTTAGAAATATAGCAATGCTCTTCTACTCTCAGTACAAAGGTACCAATAATGGCTACACTTCCCACTGTGCTTTCACTCACACTCCTGTACTTAGCAAATCACAGGCTTCCTTTAATCTTTTATTTTTGTTATACCACTTCTAAATGGTCACTTTTTTCAGCCCTGTCCAAGTTTACCTCAAAGAAGCTCAATTTGGTAGATTTTTGGGGAGAATCTGTAGATCACTCGCAGTGCTCAGCGTGGTCCCTTTTGTAAATCAATGATGGATCTTCAACTCTACATGGAAGTCCTTCCAAGTATTTAACAATATTCTGTCAATGGTTTCCATTTATGTTTTGCTTTCATAAAACATACTGAATTGCAAACCATACACTCCCTACTGCGCAATTTATGTATACCAGTCTGCTTTTGAGTTTCTCACTGCAGTCTCTTTTTCCCTTCATCCAGAGACTCTTCTAGCTCTGTTTACCTAGTAACCATGTTTGCAACACTCTGTGGCTAGCAATAGGTCAAAAGTTCAGAAGACTTTTTCTGAGCAGCATTCTAGCTTCAAATTAAGCTGTAGTAGGTGTTGTTGACTGTTTGCAAATCCAAGCATATCCCAAACAATATAACATTTTTTTTCAAAGCCAATCATAGAGTTAGTTACTTTTTCCTTAGAATCACAACCAAATTGTACTTCCCTCCACATCTCTACCATCCAATCAAATATGTTATTTTTTATTTTAAATGCTGTCCTTCATTTAAAATGTATTGTATCTTCAAAACTGCCTCATTATGCTGCAGCCTTTATTCTGAGTGCTACTCCTGCTTGTTTCCAAAATAGTCATAGTGTGGATTGTGGGCCAAAGTTTTGTGTTTTGGGCCATAGACAGAGAGCTGGAAAAAGTGGCACTGACAGGTACCTTGTGTTGGCCAGAGAGGGTCAAAGTGGCATCGATTGCTGTCTTTGGTTGAAAGTATTGTGGATTGCCAACATCCAGACCTGATGCGGTGGCAATGACCTAGACATAATTTCTGGTGTAGGTTCTCCAAAAGTTGCCATAGACAGACGTGGCAGCGGTCATCCAATTTCTTTCCACAGATAGAGAAATCGAGCAAACATGTCAATAAAACTGTTTCTGCATGTCTCTGAGACCAAAACATGGGCTGCGTATACCCCAACAACTTAAGCTTTGATATGGATGGAATATATTGAAAAGGCGGAGTCCATTTCACTGACAGAGATAACAGGGTGTTCATCAACAATTTGAAAGAATGCATCCTGTTCTATGTGTAATTATCATCTACACATCATAAACACAAAGGCTCTTGTCAGATCCAACCCTTTTCCCAAACACTTGTTCATTTTGTTTTCAAACATTTTATTTTTAATTCTCACTCAGATCCAAAGATTTGTCTCAGATCATCAAACCAAAAGCACACTTCCAGTACAAAACAGCAACACATTTTGGCTCCATGACAGATCCACAGTAATTCCCCACCAAAATAACTCATTCAAAACAACAACACATTTGATACAGTGGGTGTTTGAGTGGCTGTATAGGTATTTGAGACAGTGTGTGAGTGTCTATGTGGGTGTGTCAATGAGTGTGTGGGTCTGTGAGTGGGTATCAGTGGCTGTATAGGTGTATGAGTGGTTGTGTGGGTCTGTGAATGAATGTATGAGTGGCTTTGTGGGTCTGTGACTGGGTGTGTGAATGGGTGTGTGAGTAGATGTGTGAGTCTCGGAATGGGTGTGTGAGGACAAGTGTCAATGGCTCTCTGGATCTTTGAGTGGGTGTGTGAGTGGTTTTGCGGGTCTGTAAGTGGGTATATGAGTGTGTGAGTGGGTATGTGTGTGTGAGTGAGTGACAACATGCATGTGTGAGTGGTTTTCTGGGTCTGTGACTGTGTATGTGTTGATTGTGTGGGTCTGTAAGTAGGTGTGTGAGTCATTCTGCGGGTCTGTGAGTGGGAGTGTCATTGGCTGGATAGGTGTATGAGTGGGTGTCTGAGTAGCTGGATGGGGATGTGATTGGATGTGTGATTGACTTTGTGAGTGGTGTGTGAATGGCTATATGGATATGTGAATGGGTGTGTGATTGGCTGTGGGATTTCTAAGTGTGTGTGTGTAAGTGGTGTGCGGTTGTCAGGAATAAGGCTGTGCGCAGTCCAGGTCCCGCCCGAAACTCCGCTGCGTGTACTTGCGGCACTTCATGCGCACCGCTTGTCATCCCATCTTGTTCTAGAAGTGGTCATCAGCGTCGCCAGCCCTGTGGTAAAGCTCATGTAGCTGCAGGGTCAGGGCATTGGTGGACAAGATGCACTTATCAGTGCTATTTTATGAATGGACTACAATTCCCAGGTTTCTAGAGGCAGCGGCCATATTGGGGTGTGGCAGGTCTATAAAGCCCAGCCACACCCAAGCACATTGCTCACTATTTTGAAGACTTCGATGCAGTCAGACCTCGTGCGGTTCCTCCGAAGAAGAGCAGATTTCCTGCATGGCAGATTGACAGCAAATCGGAGTATCCTTGTTTCCATGGTGAATTCAGATATGAGTAGGTCGTACTCGTAGCGGTAAGGTCTTGATGAGCCTAATCTTGAAGGGAGTTGTTACTTCCAAAAGTAAAGCACCCCTTAACACAATTAGCAAATCGCTTTCAGTCCAAAAAGTAAAGCGCTCCTGGCACGACGATAAAAGCGCTTCAGGCCAAACGAGTAACGCGGCCTTGGCGCGACGATCAAAGCGATTCGGACCGCATGACTAAAGTGCCCCTCAGCACAACAAGCAAAATGCTTCAGGCCACATGTGTAAAGCGCCCTTGGCACGATAATCAAAGCGCTTCAGTCCACACGAGTAAAGCGCCCTTGGCAAGACAATCAAAGGCGCTTCAGGCCACATGAGTAAAGCGCCCCCTTAGTACAACGAGCAAAGCGCTTCAGGTCACAAGAGTAAAGCGCCCTTGGCAGGACAATCAAAGCGTTTCAGGCCACATGAGTAAAGCGGTCTCGGCACGAGGATCAAAATGCTTCAGGCCACATGAGTAAAGCGCCCCTTAGCACAACGAGAGTAGCGCTTCAGACAAAGCAAGTAAAATCGTTCTCTGGCATGATGAACAAAGCGCTTCATGTATGATGTACAAAGCGCTTCATGAACAATAAACAAGGCGCTTCTGGCCAACGAACAAAGCGCTTCAATGAGTAAAACTTTCAGGCCTTAGTAGTAAATGTGAAAACGTTTTGGAGATAAGCAAATTATAGTTTAATTGTTTTTTGGGAAACATAATATGTGAGATACATATTAAAGTCTTTGAGGATTTCTAGGCTGAGATCAAATGTTTATGTTTTGAATGCATAATTGTTACATGATTGATGTTCAGAGTATGACCATAGTCCAAAGCTCTTGCTATTTTTAGGTTCAGAGGTTGCTGTTTTGTTCTTGTTCCATAACTCAAAGAATTCACAAAGGGTCTCAATCTGATACCACGGAGACGCCTTTATTCAAGAGTCTATTGGTGAGTTTATACTATTATGAATGAGTACATGCTTATTTGTTCTGACCGTTTCTTTTCAGATCTCTCTCCCTGCAGTTCCCTACCCTAATTCCCTTCCCCCGCCTGGCTTCATCATAACTCTGTGCTCTGATAGCTTTCTGAGTTGGTGACGCCAGGAGGTGGGCCTTTTGTTCAGCAGCGTGCAGATCGTGATTAAAGGGCACTGTGACAGCGGTTCTGTGAGTGAGTATATGAGGGGATGTGTGAGTTGGTGTGGGAGTGGTTGTATAGGTCTGTGAGTTGGAGTGTGAGTGGTTGTGTGCATCTGTGAGTGGGTGTCTGAGTGGCTTCATGTGTGTGTGTGTGTGTGGGTGTGTGAGTGGTAGTGTGGGTCTCTGAGTGTGTCTGGGAGTGGTTTTGCTGGTCTGAGTTCATCTGTGATTGGCTGTAAGGGAGTGTGAGTGGTTGTGCAAGTGAATGTGTGTGTCTGTGCGTATGTATGAAATTGATTTTGTGGGTCTGTGAGTGTGGGGGTGAGTGGCTGTTTGAGTAGGTGTGTGAGTGGGTGTATGGATGTGTGAATAGGTATGAGGGTGGTGTGGGGGTGTGAGTGAGAGTGTGAGTGGGTCTGCGAATGGCTGTATGGGATTGTGTGGGTTTTGAGTGGGTATGTGATTGATTGTGTGGGTCTGTGAGTGGGTGCATGAGTGCCTGTGTGGGTGTCTGAGTGGCTGTGGGCCTGTGAGTGGGTGTGTGAGTATGTGAGTGGGTATGTGAGTGTGTGTGAGAGTGACTGCACAGGTGTGCGAATGGTTATCTGGGTCTGTGATTGAGTATGTGTTGATTGTGTGGGTCTGTGAGCGGGTTTGTGAGTGGTAATGTGGGTCTGTGAGTGGATGTGTCAGTGGCTGGGTGGGAGCGTAAGTGGGTGTGTGAGTGGCTGGATGGGTGTGATAGATGTGTGAGTGAGCTTGTGGGTGTGTGACTGGGGGTATGAAAGGCTGCATGGGTGTGAGAATGGCTGTGGGGTGTGTGAGTGGGTGTGTGAGTAGTATGTGGTTATTTGAGTAGGCATGTGAGTCTGTGAGCGGGTATATGAGTGGGTGTGTGAGGGGCTGTATGTGTGTGTGAGTAAGTGTGTGAGTGGCTGTATGGGTCTGTGAGATGGAGTGTGAGTGGTTGTGTGGGTCTGTAAGTGGGTGTTTGAGTTGCTGCATG
Organism: Pleurodeles waltl; assembly: GCF_031143425.1. Lineage (NCBI taxonomy): Eukaryota > Metazoa > Chordata > Amphibia > Caudata > Salamandridae > Pleurodeles > Pleurodeles waltl. Next base: position 1,273,511,517 of record NC_090444.1, read on the forward strand.
GTTTGTGAGTAGTTGGGTGGGTGTGTAAGAGAGTGTGCAAGTGGTTGTGTGTGTCTGTGAGTGTGTATGTAATTGTTTTTGTGGGTCTGTGAGTGGGGGTGTGAGTGACTTTGTGAGTGTTTGAGAGGTCATGGGAGTGGATGTATGGATGTGTGAAAGTTATGTAGGGGTGTGAGCGAGTATGTGAGTGGCTGTATGAGTGTGTAAGTGGGTGTGAGTGGTTATGTGGGTTTGTGAGTGGGTATGTGATTGTGATTGTGTGGATCTGTGAGTGGGTGTGTGTCTGGCTTTGAGGGTCTGTAAGTGGGTGTGTCAGAGGCTAGATGGGTGTGTGGGTAAGTGTGTGAGTTGCCTTATGGGTCTGTGGGTGGGTGGCTGTGTGAGTATGTGAGTGTGTGTGTGAGTGTGTGAATGGGTGTGTGAGTGGTTGTTTGGGTCTGTGAGTAGGCATGTGATTGATTTTGTGGGTGTGTGAGTGGGTATATGAATGTGTGAGTTGGTGTGAGAGTGGTTGTGTGGGTTGTGAGTATGTAAGTGGATCTGTGTGTGGGTGTGTGAGTGAATGTGTGAGTGGCTGTAAGGGTGCATGACTGGGTGTGTGAATGGCTGTGGAGTCTGTGAGTGGGTGTGTGAGTAGTTTTCTGGATCTGTGAGTAGGTGTGTGAGTGACTCTGTGGTTATGTGAGTGGGTATGTGTACGTGTGAGTGGGTATGTAAGTGGAATAGTTAGTCTCTGTAGGTGTATGTGTGAGTTTGCGTCTGAGTGGCTGTATGGGTCTGTTAGTGGGTGTGTCAGTGGTTGTGTGGGTGTATGAGTGGCTGTGTGAGTAGCAGTGTGGGTGTGTGAGTAGGAGTGTGAGTGGTCATGGGTCTCTGAGTGGGTGTGTGAGTGACTGTATGGGTGTGTGAGTGGATGTGTGGGTCTGTGACTGGGTGTGGGAGTGGTTGTGTGGTTCTGTAAGTGGGTATGTGAATGGGAAACAACCTTTATCACATAGCCTATAGATCAAGAAGCCTTTACAACGAAGGCTTTATAATGAAAATGCTTTTACAACGAAAGGCTTTTAAAACAATTTTTTTTACGATGATTGTGCATTTAAAACAGATGCCTTTTACAACAAAAATTGTGAAAAATATAAGAATTTTGCAGTTAAGTAAAAAACTTTCAAATATATTTATGTGTGTACACACACACACACACACACACACATATATATATATATATATATATATATATATATATATATATATATATATATATATATTTTAGGTCTGGGTGTAGAACTCTGCTCCACCGGCAGAGTTTGCAGAATTCGGGCACTTTGTGCTACGTGAAGTCGTGTGGAGTTCCTGAACTCCTCACTCCGGCACAGAGCGAGATTAGGTTTGGTACTCTCTTGCGAGTGCGACAATGTTCATGGGCCGCTAGCAACCGTGTGCAAGACTTTGCATTCTCTCGCATTGTTTCCAGCCGCAGCAGTAGCCAAAAAGGGCCGCTCGCACATGGAAACTCACTTCTGTAGTAGATTTACTACTCCAGAGCCATTAAACCTAGTCAAAAACAGATTTTTTTAAATACATTTTCTTCTCCAATGGACCCTGCAATCTGTTTTTCAGAATGAGAAGCCTTTGTTTTTCAAACAGGAAGGAAGTGTGTCAGAGACTCCAACTTCCTGTTCATGTCCAGCAGGCTCCTCACAGTGCTTTCTCCATCCCCTAGTCACTTTTCACTTAGGTTTCATGGTGGAAGGATCACTCTCTTTGTCTCCTGGATATACCTTTGGATTTAAGGACTTTGGGCCTGATTACGAATTTGGTGGTCAAACTGCCAGTCCACCATAGTGGGGGCCGCAAAACGACCGCCACAATGACGGTCACACAGACCGCCGCCTTACGAGTTACACAGGAAGGACCAACAAAAGATGGCAAAAACTTCAAGACTGCCAGTCCCGTGGAAGGTGTGAAATAGGTCGGCTGACCACCAGCACCAACAGTACATTGACCAAGCACTGACTGTTTTACAAGTCAAAAGTCGCAGTGGGGGTTCAGCCATGACGGTCTACTAATGGCATCCCCAACCACGGTGGTTTACGGTCAGAAGAGTAATACACAACACATCATTGGATGAATTTGAAAACAACACAACTGACATGCATTGCCACACTCAACACACCTGCAAAGCACACTATAAAACACACCCCTTCACACACCACAATCCTTTGCATCTACAATGCAACATACTGTAGCCAGAGTGCACAATACAGAAAAAAAAGAATTTGAATAAGCACCCCTGCAGTTTTCCCCCATCACATACCACACCCATCACACATTATTTTTCCAGGCAAATACTTTTGAATTTTCCAGCTTCACAAACTCACCATCACCTATTACTTTCAAACCATTCTCAGCACCACCTTGTCACCCCAGAAAAATCCCTGTTTAACTGACGATGAGTTAAGAGTCTTGGTGGATGAAATCATAAGAGTAGAGACACATTTAATTAGAGCATTAGTCCAGCACACTACTATGACTAGGAAAATGAAAATGTGGCAAAGGATAGTCGACAGAGTGAATTCTGTAGGTCACACACCATGCAAGGGACAGCATCAGGAAGAGGTGGGACAACCTCAGGGGGAAGATACATTTTATGGCATCCAGGCACCAGCTGCATGTCCAGAAGACTAGTGGTGGCCCTCCCTCCTTCCTTACAACTGACATCCAGGGAAGAGACGGTCTTGGCCACCCTGCATTCTGAGGGTGTGACAGGAGTACCTGGGGTAGTGGATTTGGGTAAGTCACAACACTAACATCTAAAAAAATATATATTGTCAAGCATGTTCACCACTCACCTTTGATCACCTTCACTGTCACCCCACTCACCAGCCAAGTGTCCACCTGTCCATAAACCACTGTCTGGCATCTCACATGTAAACTAGAATCACCTGGGATAACAATAGCTGTGTACATTGTGTATGGTAGAAGGATTGACAGCACTACAATTCCCAGCAGACACTGTTGTATAATCACCAAAACCAGAACAGTTTATCATACTCAAATTTACTGTGTTTGGAAAATCCCTAGTAAATTGTACCCACCCGAGGATGACATTTGTATAGTATGCGGATAGTACAAGCAATGACAGGACTGCTAAGGCCAGGGGGCACTACTACTGTCACTACAAACACCAGAACAGTGTCCCCTTCCCTGAAGACAACAGTATGTCAATGCGCATATGCTGTGCACTCACTGGGGTAGTTGGCAGCTGCCAGGTATTGTGAAGCAGTGAAAGAACTGCATCTCACAGCAGGTGCTGCTCCCCCAAATCAAGACTCCAAAACTGTGTCTTCCCTCACAATACCTCTGTGTACTAAATCATGACTGAAGTGTACTCACCTGGGGAAAACCATCAGTATAGGTTGTTTAGTACAGGGAGTTAAATGGCTGCAAATCACAGGACAACTTCAGGAAGCCTTAATGTCACTCCAAACACCAGTGCAGTGTACACTTGCCAAGATAACCTTCTTTGGAAATTCACACATGAAGTGCACTCATCTCAGGGGATGACATATAACAACTGTATGAAGTACAGGGAGGGACATGACTGCTAAGGCCAGAAGGCGCTGTCTCACAAAATACAAATACAGACCCAGTGTGCATCTGTACCAATATCCTTGATTCTGAACTTGCAATGGTAGTGTACACACCTAGGAGGGTAACTTATGTATACTGTGTAGTACTTGAAGTAACATTACTGTAAATTCCAGGAGTGCCAACCCAGGTAACCCAAATCACCAGGACACTGTACACATGTCACAATTCAAATAAACATTACTCACCTGGGAGGGACCAAGAGACAGATCACGGTACCACTCTGTGATGTGAATAAACACTTGGGGCATATTTATAGTGCCCTAGCGCCACCTTGCGCCACTTTAATTGAATTATTTTTTACGTTAATGTGGCCCAACGAGGCCCAAATCCCTGTGCCTTAGTTACAGAGTAGAGCAGTGCTTGCATTGTGCCTCTTTGTAACCCTTTGCGCTACATTATACCCGCATGAGGCATAATGTATGAAAAGGAAGCGTTCCCCCGTTAGGGGAGCCGCACAAATGGCATAAGAAAATCTATGAGATTTCCTTACGTCATTTTTATGGCACTTTTAGTACCTGCTCAAGCGCAGGCATTAAAAGGGGACTTCCATTCTTTAGAATGGTGCCCTATGTACTCTGCAGGAGTAGCACCAATATTTTTGCATTACTCCTGCAGAGTACATCAATAGCGTCATGAAAAATGATGCTATTGCCCCCTACCCTGCCCCATGGTGCGCAGTATTTTAAATACGATGCACATATGGTGGCAGTAGAGGGGTGCTCAGGGCGCAGGGAAAGTGGTGCTGCACTCGGTGCAGCACCACTTTCCATAAATCTGCCCCCTAGATCCATCTTGGGCAGCTAAGCCAAGATGGAATTATTGTGGGCAGGGAAGACTGCTCTGCCTGTGTGCTCCCAAAAAAACATGAACCAAAGGCCTCAAGTTGCATAACCTGAATGGTATTGGCAGCAGAAACATTCATAATGCACTGACCACATGATGACTATAATCACATTTACAAAAAAGTCCAGGGTCTGCCTGCATAACAGTCAACTAGGACTTAAAAGGATCAAAGCCACATCCTGCCCAACCACTGTTTTGCCTGCACTGCTGGCAAGATGTAAGTCTATGACCATCCTCCCAAGTGCTAATGAACTCATACATTCAGCAGCTGGTTAACTGAAATTGTTTGTCCAGATCTCAGAAATGCCAGGCCTACACAATTGATAGCATGTGTACCAGTCACATAAGGTAAAGCTGCCAGCCCAACGTGTACATGGCCTTGGCTAAATGTCACTGTAAATTATTGGAGGCAGATGGCACAGCATGACCTATAACATTTTATCTCTCACATCAACAAGTCGAGCTGCCACTGGGTACACCGAAACCGCTGAAGAGACTGCTACAACCCCTATGGATGAAGCCCTCAGTGAAGACAACCCTCCTGGATGTCTGGATGTTGAGGATGGTTCTGGCCCATCGGGACAACCTGGTCAGATGGCACCAGTCAGCCTCACCACGACCAGAAGGACTCCTCCGACCCCAGTTGTATCTACATCTCAGGCAGCCATTTGCCCCCCAACCTGTGTCCGGAGGACAGTGACTACCATCTTGGGCCCCCAGACCAGGATCCTGAATCACAGCAACACACCTCTGACAATGATGGTCCTGGAACCAGAGGTAGGGGGCAAACTGTGCCAAGGGTGCAGACACGTGGGGATAGGGTGTGTAGGAGGGATGTTGTGAGCCAGTGGCATGAGGTCACTAGGGATGGTCCTGGCCAGGACACCATCTGCCAAATCTTGGGTGCCTATCTACAATCCTAATGCGTGATGGGCCAGGTACTTACTGAACTCAGGCAAATCAAGCAGCTGCATAGGGACTTTCCTCGAGAGTCAATGGTAAAGTGTGAGGCCACAAACACCATCCTTGCCTCCCTATCAGGGGTGTTCAGGGAGAATAGCAGTAACCTGATCAGGGACCTTGAACAACACCGCAGTCTATCCTTTGGCCCAGCAACACCAGGCCCTTCTACATTGGTGGTAGCCACTGGAAGGGAGGCCCTGTTAGGGAAAGGACCCACCTCAGACACCCCTGCCTCTGTAGCTGCAGAAACCCCTCGCAATTGGGGATATCCTCCCAAGGCTCCAGAAGGTACAGCTGGCAAGACACCAATCACTGCCAGAAAGTAACCTCTTCATGATTTCATTCCTTTGCACGCCAGTCATTCACTCTGTTGACTGTTCTCCAAATACGTTCTATCTTCCATGGTAGTAGGTTAGTGGACTTTGGACTCCAAATGTTGTGGCATATACTAATTTGATTATATCTATCATGACTGATCCCTCACTTTCATCTTATGTAGCACCAGTTTCTTATGTCCTGCACCTATGTAAATAAACTCACCAAACAGATAAACATTGCCTGCTTGCTTCTGCTCCACACGTTGAAATGTTGAGATGTAAGCCTTGTGATGCACATGAGGAAGAGACAAGATGGTAATGGAAAGAGGAATATGTCACAAGTAGTGTCAGGTTGAGGTTTAATAGCAACGCAATGATACAAGGGTCTGGCCACACCAAATATATTATCGCACTGTATAGCACGTAGGCTGTCAAAATGTCTGGACTATCATAATCAATAATGACTGAACCATATTGAATCAGGCTAGGTATGCCAAAGTACCATCCACCAGACCACAGAAGAAAGGGCTTTGTCAGACCTTGTCCTGTAGAGTAGGCTAACAGATTGGTATCTTGTCACCAGCTTGAGCCTTATCAGATACCAAAACCAGGCCTACCAACATTACTAAAGCCATGGCACAGACGGAGGGTAGTACCGCAAAGCAAAACACAAATGCTGTGGGATAGCGGAACTGGATGGACAGAATGCGGAACCAATCAAACATTCACCCCCAGTCACAGATCTGGGTTTAATCCATCCATTATTTTGCTCACCATGCCACCCCAGTTTGAACCCAGCCATATGCAAATCAGTCTTGACCCTGTTCCACATGGGAACAGTCCAGCCCGAACTGCCAGGCCAGGTTCTCCCTGGACCGGAAACAAGCATCCTGGGACCGGTTTCCCTGATCATGGGTCCATCCCATTACAATGACAAAGCTTATACAATGGGCATGATACAATCTATGTCAATGTTGTGGCACAGGCACTCTGGCCTGCATTGAGGAAACACATCAACAGATACAAACAGGTCTTACAGGATCATTGTCAACACAATGTGAAGGGAAAATACATGGATTGCACTTGATTAGAACATATCACAAGGTGATAAGATCACACACGTGTGACAATTGGACCAACACACCACATCAAACCAGTGTATCCTGCACTTCAGATTATCATCCTCACACACTGTTCGATCTGCCTTGGCACAGGACTCATACACCCTAAATCTGTGACCAACATTACCTGGATCAATCTTTGTCCTCTTCCTAAGTCAGAACAGCATCAGATACCAGCCAATGTCACAACTCTGAAATGCCCACATGAGGATGGCATGGTGAAGGTACCTGGATGATGAATAATACAAGGAGTTTAGCTTGGGAAGTTATACTTATGATCATAAGCGCATATCAAACGTGAGTGGATACACTTCTATTGCAACGAGAATAGCACAAACCCTGCAGATAATCAAGGTAGTGAAATGTTCAAGTCTGACTTAGCAAGCAAACCTTTGATATATACAGCAAAGCATTACATCCACAATCTGTAGGAAAAACACCCTAGTCCACACATCCTGACAATTACAGTTCCTCATACAGTCACAGTGACAACATAACAATACTTACACTCAGGTAAAGTAGTGACTAATGAGATCTGCCTGCAAGTCTTCACCTTACTCTTCATCCCTGTAATCCTCACTTGACATTTCAGGATTCTCAACCAGCGGCACTGCTGGCTCCCCCTCATCTGGGATGTATGGGATAATACTCCACAGAGCAATGTTGTGGAGTATGCAGCAGACCACAATGATCTTGCACACTTTTTTGAGTGAGTAGAGGAGGGCTACACCTGTCTTGTACATACACCAAAATCTGGTCTTCAGGAGCCCAAAAGCCCAATCTATGACATACCATGTTGTTCCATGGGCATCATTCACACGGACTTCCCCTGGCGTAGTTGGGTTCCTCACCAGTTTCAACAACCATGGACTGTTTGGGTATGCAGAATCCCCTGTTATGGAATGGGACATATGTGCAACTATGAGTCCCTCTCATTGGATTTGTTGCAGCAGACAGGCCCTCTCTGGGTACAGTCGTGACATCTGGGACTGATGTGCCCTTGTCTGTCAATGTGTGTTTCAGAGCCTTGACAGGTCCCTTGATCCCAAAGCCCAGTTGTCACCTTCATACAGGTCACGTGTCATGTGCAGACTCATTGTATTTCTGACATTGCATAAGTGCAAGCTGTGTGTTGTTTACTGATGAACCATGATATGTGACTTAGTTGTCTGGCCACATTGCAAACAATGTACAATGCATGCCTATGTTATTGTGAAGGTAATCTATGTATTATGGACACATATGTCTAAAAGTGTGGTTTGTGTTGAAGATTAGACACACAGACCCCCCTGAAGTGGCATGAGTCTGCACCTGTATTTGCACATGTCCACACATGGACAGGCTACACTCTTTCTGTGCCCACCATGCCAATCCCTTCATTGTTACCCATGTGTGATGTTAGAGTTTGTACCCTGGCAGAATCCTTTAGGGACTGTATGCACAGGATCATTCTCACAGATTGTGTTTGCTTGATGCATTAATGCTGAGGAGTCTACCTTCCAGAAGCCACATAGGTGTGATGTGTCTAATAGTGTTTCTGATCTCCGTCAGATTGCTAGATCATGTCCTACAAGATGTCAGCTGACCTACATAGTCAGTGCAGGGCTTGAGCTGGGTGGTGGGTAGGGCTGCATATTGGGAAGTGTTTGTAGTCATCTCCCTGTATTCAATGACTGTTATGTGCCACACTTGAGCAGTATGGGCAAGACAGGATGTTCTCATCTTGGTATTCTGACATGTATGTGACTCAACCATTTTGGATGGGACCTGAGACACTGGGCCTTGAAGATCATGGAGGCCCAGCTGGGGCTATCCTCCCAACGTGGGCGGGGTGCCCATTGGACCTTTACAGCCCTAATGGCCCACATTCTGGCAGTGGCCTACCTGGAGCTGGATGGACGTTTGAGGGCATCACAGCAGCGAAAAGGGGTACTCAGCAAATTCCTGCCTGTCCCATTGCCAGGTGATTGAGTGAGGTACTGACTGCTCCCCCTGACAATAAGGGATGAGCCATGTGTGACCTGTGTACCAAACTGTTGAGCCTTACCCTTTGGACCTAGGACCTAGGGCAAAACTAAGGGGAATCCTCAGACCACTTGCTCAGCAGTGACCACAAATGGCTGTGTACAGTGATCATTCATTTACTGAGTGTTGTTCTAGTGGGTCTAATTTCTAACCAACAGATCACTCTTCCTATATGATACAGGCCAAAGGTAAGTAGGTTGTGGATCACTGTACTCTACCATGTGTCTGGGTATATGTGTATGTAGATATCTGCCACCCAGGAGCTAGTCTTCTTCTGTGTATGATAGGTGCTAGTACCTCACTGCAGTCTGTGATCTGTAGGTGTTCTTCATACATATGCCATGGCTTACATAGCTATTTGTTTGCAGCTGTAGCAAATTACTTTCCCTTAGTAAGTGAGAAATGTCTATTGACATGTATGATGTGTCATCACTGTTGCCAATATTATGCCTACATGTGAGCATGTGTTCCTTAATCTTTAGGAAACATTTTTTATGCTGCAGTTCCATGCGTGTGCTGCCTATGTTGATGGGATGATTTCTATATATATGTAGATGGGTAACTGTTAGTGGCATAGTAAATCTACAATAGGCACCCATAACATGTGGTGCAGAGACAGGAATGTGTCACAATAGCTCATTGTCTGACATATACCTTCATCTGTCACAATATGTAATCTGGTATGTAGAACTGCAGTAGTTGTGAAGAAGATGACAGGGAGGCCAGAGTGTGGCACCACTTTATGTTTATCAATGCCCTTGATGTTGAATCATGTGGAAAAGTGCACTGCACATGATTAATGATTGAGAATTGTGCCCTGACTGTTGGCATGCATCATGGTGTGAGTTGCAGTGATGTTTACATCACATGTGTTTGAGTACAGAGATTCTTCCACAGACAGACACCAGGATTGTGATGTCAAAGATGTGGTTAGTGATGTTGGTGCTGGTAAGGCAACAGTTTGAGGGTCTTCTAATATTCTTTTAAAGTTCCGTGTCTCTCCAGCATGCAAATGACAGGTGTCTACTACAGAAACCCACAGAGGATGTCATTGTAATGGGTGTCAGACATTGATGGAAACAAGCCTGGGTTTTGCAAAATCGCTGTGTTGTTCATTCTGGGGACATCTCTCCCTGACATAGTGAGCCTTTCAATATCACATGTGAGGCATATCAGAATTACATTGATACTAGCTCCTAGAATCCATTGTGACTGATGTTACTTGTTGAAGTGTACATTGTTGTGTACAAATGTTTCCTGTGTGACATGGTTATTTCCATGTCACCTACTCCAGGATATAAAACTATTGGGATCCACATAGCAGGACTTCAGGGCCTCACTTCTACTTGTAGGTTCATTATGTATGTGCCAAATAGATGTGCGCAAGACCTTGTGTGGGATATGTGGGAATGGAATTTGCAATGGGATACTGTTGTTTGCCATTAATTGAGGTCTGCTGCATGTGGGACAGCTTTGAGGATGAAGAGGACTCCTAGTTGTTGTATTGTTAGTGTGGTTTCAAGACTTCACCCATGCAATTGCAATTGTCAGAGGTCCTGATTTTACAGTGGGCCACTGCAGTAAATCCAGATGGCCTGCATTCATATGTCATGGCACATGTATTCACCACTTAGATGAATAGTTTTACTGGGGCCTAGTTGATAGAATGGTATTGTTAGTCAATCTGAGTTGTCTTTCAGGTGTTATCATAGACATGTGCAGACCATATTCCTTTTTGACCTTGCATCAGCACTGGCAAGTGGAGGAGATGGGGTCGAGACAAGTGGGGGCACATCTGGCCATGGGACCTAGGGTCAGGAGACAACTGACACAGAGAGATCCAGTGGCCCAGAGGGCAAGGGGAGTGACACCGTGGAGACCGGATCTGCATCATCATCATCCTTGGATTCCTCCTCCAGTGGCTACTCCCTAGTGATGGTGGGCTCGTCGGGGCATTCTTTGTCCACCACCCACTGTTCTATCACCACCTTCCCTGTTGCTCCCCACCAAGTTGGCCATCCTAGCTCACCAAAGAGAGATGGCATCTCCTTCACTGCAGGTAGCTCCACCTCAGCTGTAGCTGCCCTCAGTGAGGAGGCTATTGACCTCCTGAGAAGTATCTCTGTGGGTCAGTCAGACATCATGAATGCCATCCAGAGATTGGCAAATTAGCTACAACAGTCTAATGCATTCCTGAAAGGCATTCATGGTGCAATGGCTGGTCTACAGAGATCTTTTCAGGGTCTGGCCCCTACACTGATGGCAGCCAGTCACCCCCACCTTCCATCCCCCCACCACTTCCCTTTTCCCAGGCTAAAGCTACCCTTCCCCTACCAACCCAAAGCACACAAACAGATCCGCAGATATCCACCTGAAAAGACAAATAGATTGCACACAAACACAAGCATCACAAGACACATCGGCATGCACACAAACAACATCCACCTACAGACACAACAACAGTCACAACTTCCCCTGACGCCCCCACCACTCCCAGAATCACACGCATAACATCAAGCATACCTACAGACACCACCACAACAGCCACTGACACAGCGACCACACCCATCCTACTTGCAGACACTACCCAGCAAACCCGCAAACACCACAAGTACCACACCTGCAGACACCACAGCTACCGACACACATACATCCACCACATCCACCATACCTGCAGTCACCACCCCAATGGACAACAATGGCATTCCCCAGCACCTTCACCCCTCCAAGCCCATAGACACCCTCACTCACCCACACAAGCATAGCTCCCATAAGCATGCACCCAGAACATCCACACCTCAACCTCCAAATCCCAACCCCATTCTGATGACCATACCCGTGTGTCCAAAAAACTGTTCCTATGTGTCCTTGGCCTTAGCCCTCTTCTCCTCCCCGTACCACACCCAAAAGGACCCCACCCAGCTCTAAGGCCATCCCTTCCACCTCCAAGGCATCCACTGCCACCTGCAAGCACACATACCCCTCCCCCTGCCAAGAAGAAGCCCACCTCTCCCAAGAAGACCACCCCTCTCAAACCTAAACCCCCCCAAATCCAATCCCCCGCCACCCCCTGATATCCCAGAGGTACCTGCTTGCCCCCTTGATGTCCCTTACTGTGGAGGTTCCCTGGCAGTTGGAGCCCAAGTTTATGCACAACACTGTGCTGTATTAAACAATTTTTGGACTGGCCAATGGCCTTTTGTCTTGAAGAACTTTATAGGTTAATAAACCCCAACTGATTGTTTTTTGGGTATACATTTGTCCTGCAATTCCTTTAACACCATTATGTTGTGCCTGATTAGTTTGTGTTGTGTGCCTGCAGTTGTGTGTGTTTGTTCCTGCTTGCTGCTCAATGTGCTGTTGTTTGCAATATGTGAGTTTGTGGGCAGTGCTGGTGTTCCCCGAGAGAAGGGTATATGTTGTGTGTATAGGTATGTGCGTGTACATGCAATGTTGGTGTCATGGCATTGTGTAGTATTTAGTATGGTAAGTATTTATTTTTGTGTTGTGCAATGTGGGTATGTATGGTGTTCGACTTGTTCCCCTGATATGACTTCTGTATGTGTCTGATGTGTGTCATCTTGAGTTTTGTTTGTGCAGACATGGAGGCCTGCATTATGACATTGGCGGTAAATACCACTTACCGCCATGCTGACTGCCGCCAACATACCGCCGCCACAGCGGATATCCATTCACCATATTATGACACACACCAATCCGTTACTATACAGCCACAGACACAACTCCACCACACCAAAGGTCAGTGATAAACTGGTGGTATCAAAAACAAACACAGTTACACCAACAGAACTATCCCCATCACATAATGACCCACAAATCACCACGGTGGACATTCAACCGCGGTAAACCATTGGCGGTACATACTGCTATGCACAAAATACACACACTCAAACAAAACAACACCACATTGGACAATTCAAACTACACACACCTGACACACATACACACACCATACCCACACCACTTTAAAACACACACTTACATTACCCACAACCCTTTATGAATACAAATCATTGGCACCAGAGAGAGACAGCAACACGACTCACAGAACTAGAGCCACATACCACCATCACCGATACACCACCCACGCACCTCACAACACAAACCCCAACACATCACCCTACACACTCTCACCCACACTACTCACACAACACCCATGGCACCACAACAACACCCCAGATTCTCTGAGGAGGAGCTAAGGGTCATGGTGGAGGAAATAATCTGTGTAGAGCCACAGCTATTTGGAGCCCAGGTGCAGCAAATACCCATTGCTAGAAAGATGGAGCTATGGCGGAGGATCGTGGACAGGGTCAACGCCGTAGGAAGTACCCCAGAACAAGGGATGACATTAGGAAGAGGTGGAACGGCGTGTGGGGGAAGGTGCGTTCCATTGTAGCAAGACACCAACTCGCTGTACAGAGGACTGGCGGTGGACCCCCACCTCCTCCCCCACAACTAACAACATGGGAGGAGCAAGTGTTGGCAATCGTACGTCCTGACGGCCTGACAGGAGTAGCAGGAGGACTGGACTCTGGTAAGTCAACTCTCTACTACTATCAACCCCCTACTTGCATGCCATCACATACCCCCACCCTCACTTCCATCACTCCACCACTACCCACACACCCCACCATCACATCTCACTCATCCCTGTGCCAAGCCCAGCATGCACCACCAATGCATGGGCACCACTCACAGACCTGCATGGACACCTATATTAACACTGCATTTACATCCTCACAGGTATCCTGTTGAAGCCCAACTTGTGACCACGGGAAACCAGGATACAAAACCACAAACCAGCCTGCTCTTTAGATGAGATAAAGGTTTAATGATATGTGTACACGGAGACTGAACAGCCTAAGCCAAGCTGGGACAGTCTGACAAGAGAAGTAATACATGATCTTTTATACAATTCAACCGCAAACACATTAATACATTTCATTGGTTCTTGATGTTGACGTATGATAAATTTTGCAATACAGCACACGTGATCTATCATTTATTCTACATAACGCTCCATTTAAGGGTTAGAATCATAGACCAGAAACTTGCACAATGTCCTCTGAGTCAAATGCTGCGTGATAGGAACCATAAGTGCATACGTTAGTACTTTTGTTAGTGAGGATTTCGCAAGCTAGCATGCGGTGATGTCTTGTGATGGCCGTCAGTTTAGCATGCCTTGCAATATAATGCATTCCAAGAACGATAGACATTTCTTCAAGGCCTAGATAAGTTAACATTGTAAAGTGTTCAACAGAAGCAGGCCTGGATTGTCATTGGGTATCACAGGGCCCATCAGGCTCAACATGGTTCTAAGAAAATGTGATTCCACATTCTGCCCTCTGATACTCAATGACAATCTAAATAGCATTATGGACAGGTGTCATCTCCATGGCGTTGCCCTCCCTGACATCATCCTCATGTCTCCTCTTACTGATGTTCTTAGTATCCTTATGGCAGACATTCTTCATCAACATGGTCAAACAGGAAGGACAGAACCTTATCAACACACACAATGTTATTAATCCCACTCTTCCCACCACCAGTACTTCTATCAGCCAGGCTCCCCAACTACGGAACCATGCCGCAATGTCACTTAGTATTCCTCCTGCGTTCGTCAAATCTTCGCTCCCTCTTCTACCTTCTTCACTTCCTCTATTGCCTTCCTTATATTCCCACTATTGTCCAGGATATATACGCAGCATTCCTGGTGGATCACATGACATACACCACCGTCTTTTGCTAGAATAATGTCTAACGCAAGTCTGTTCTATATCACAACAGCTCGTATGTCAGTAAGTTCCTCAGTAATGTTACCTAGGGCTGCCGCTGTAGAACTTGCTAATTTCTCCACCAACTCTGTCAATTTGTGTATTTGATATTCTGAATGCGCTATCCCTAAGGGCATCACAAATAATCCTTCAACTGCTATAAACCTATCTAACCAAGTAGGTGTCCTTCTTCTTCGTACCCTTCCGGGTGAACCTTTTGTTGCTTTTGCCAAATCTGTCACATGCACCATTCGAGGTAGTACTAATGCTAGGTCGCAGGTGCCCTGCCATCCTGCTGGCATTCTGTAATATGCTTATGTCCGCATACAAAAAATACTACCCTTGGGGCTGTGAGACCTATGGACAGACCCTTTGAGCCATTCCGTATATTGTCCAAGTAAGAGTGTTTGAAGCAGGCACTAAATCCTACCTTTATGCTGCTATTGTCAGGGATGTTTAGGCTGGGGCATTTTCCCGGTGTTACTGTTACGCATGTGTTATTATAAAATGTGTTTGGCGTTGGAATGCTACCTTTGTAGTATTGAAAACACCACAGCACTTTTTTCTCCTCATGAATGGAAAGGGTTGTCGTTGGTATTTCTAGGTGAATCTCACCCTGTGTATAACCCTTATCCCTTTCTATGTTGAATGCTTCCAGCAGCTCTTTTTCTCCTTTTTTCTGTATTAGTTTACCACATACGTTTGCCCTACTATCCTCTGTTTTCTCCCTTCCACTTTCCCTTCTTCCCCTTCCTTTCCACTTCTTCAATTTTCTTTTCTTTTCCTTTCTCTTCCTGTTTGGTGGTTTTCTCTTTATTGTCCCTTTCACCTCCTTTCTAAACAAGCTGTCTAACAGGTTAAATGCAATGTGCTAGGTGAGGGGAATTTTGGGTACAATTTGTTCTCCCCCGGGTAGTGCTGGGTAGATGTGTGTAAATATAGCAGTCTGACACATTTACTAGTTCTTTATATAATGTCACCATCTGCACAAATGCATCATCCTTGTAATTTTACTCATCCTCCTCTCATTTTGTGTATTTTACCCACTGAATCTTATTCCCCACCCGTTCCACCAGGCTGGAGTTCTCCTTTTGTTCACTTTCCACAGTCTCCTTTTCATATCCACTCTCATTCGTATAATGTTCTTGGTCTAGAAATGGTACTTGTATTTCTTCTCGATATATTATTAATATTGTTGTGAGAATTATCGCTGGAACCGGGGTGCATATGGCTGTTAGTACCATAGGCCACTTTTTCTCCTCTCTCCTTCTTCCAGGCATCATTATACTCTTAGTATACCCGGTGTCCCAAATCGTTCTTTTGTCCTTGTCTGTTAGCCTTTTGTTCATGTGTTTCCTTGTTGGTACTTAACAGAGTGGTGTCAGAGGTTACTAGCACTTGAAACCACTTGGTATATATGAAGATATCCAGATGAGACCCGCTTGCACCATTCTCTCTTCTGAGGTGTGCAGCACGAGCAGTCTATGAAGAATTCCCTGATGGACCCGCTTGCATCTCCTGACTCCTGTAGGAGCGCAGCATGAGCAGTCCCGTGTAGTCTCACCACAGGACCCGCTTGCACCTCCTGACTCCTGTAGGAGCGCAGCACGAGCAGCCCTGTCAGTGTTGTCTGGTGTTGCTTGTTGATCGAAGGTTGTACCCCTGCGGTGTAGGTGAAATCTGCATGGGCACCGCAGGTGGTGACTGGATGTCCTCAGGTCTCACGGCCCTCTTGGTGTGTGAGCTGTGTATCCAGGATGTGAGACCCTCACACTTGACCGCTGTGGCTGTTGTCAGCAGGACTTGGTAGGGTCCCTTCCACCGTGCCCACATTCCCCACCAAGATGTTGAAGCCCAACTTGTGACCACGGGGAACCAGGATACAAAACCACAAACCAACCTGCTCTTTAGATGAGATAAAGGTTTAATGATACGTGTACACGGAGACTGAACAGCCTAAGCCAAGCTCGGACAGTCTGACAAGAGAAGTAATACATGATCTTTTACACAATTAAATCGCAGACACATCAATACATTTCAGTGGTTTTTGATATTGACGTATGATCAATTTTGCAATACAGCACACGTGATTTATCATTTATTCTTCATAACGCTCCATATAAGGGTTAGAATCATAGACCAGAAACATGCACAATGTCCTCTGAGTCGAATGTCGCGTGATACATCTATATGCGGAGAAATAGGAACCATAAGTGCATATGTTAGTACTTTGTTACCGAGGATTTCGCAAGCTAGCATGTGGTGATGTCCTGTGATGGCCATGAGTTTAGCAAGCCTTGCAATATAATGCGTTCCAAGCATGATAGACATTTCTTCAAGGCCTAGATAATTTAACATTGTAAGGTGTTCAACAGAAGCAGGCCTGGATTGTCATTGGGTATCACAGGGCCCACCAGACTCAAGATGGTTCTAAGAAAATGTGATTCCAAAATCCCAGCTAATGTCACCGGAGAAGAGGTACCAGGAGCATCCAGTCCCCCCACAGAAGAGACCCACAGTGATGACAGTGACTCTGGTCGCGTGGATCTGGATGTCCAATCTGGCCAATCAGGAACCTCCGGACAGTCGGTTACCCAGCCACAGTCACACACCACCACAATGCCTCCCCCTCAGGAAACACCACCACAGCACCCACCCAGCGTGCCCATACCTCTCTCCTCAGGACACATCAATCAGCAGTGTATCCACCACTACAGGGACCCCAGAGCACACCACAAGCCCAAGACAATCAGGGACCCGGGGTCAGTGGCAGTGGGCACACGGTTCAGGGGTCAGAGGCACAGGACAACAGGGAAGCTGGGAGGACTGCTTTGTGCCAGTGGGAGGACAGGCCCAGGGAGCCGACTCTCCAGGAGGCACTCACCGAGATCCGGGGGAGCATACCAACATTCCCAGGATACGCTGGGCCATATCCTGGACAACGTGCAGGAGAACAGGCGGCTGCAGGAGGGACAGTACCAGGGGATCATGGAGGACTTGAAGGCCATTAACACCACCCTGGTCACCATTGCAGGGGTGCTGGCAGACCTGCCCAACATTATGAGAGAGGCAGTGTCACACCAGCTGCCCCCTGCCACTAGCCAGACTACTGAACAGTCATCCACCTCTCCTGTCGCTAGTGGACAGGAGGCCCCGCCACAGGACCACCAGGCCACCAGCACCCCCCCCCCCCCCTGCAAAAGGAGAACCACCCCGCAAACGTTCCCCCACCAGGAAATAAAACTCTCCTGATTGTCACCCTTGTGTCCCCCACTGTCACCCTGTCCACCTTGAACTGCCACTGCTACTCTTCCTATGTCCCCATGGACAATGTACCTGTGCTACAAATAGACTGGAACTATACCCTGGACTTTGCTCCATCATCACCCCAGCCCATTGCACTACCCCCTTTTCTTCATAGCACTGCAATAAACACAATTTGAAAAAATACAAGTATGGAGAATGTCAAATTATTGAAGTATGTATTTGTTTAACAAGGTTTAAACATTGCAATTCAACTGTACAATAATGTTAACATAGGATACACCTGTAGTTGGCTGCAGTGACAACACCAGGAGCGAGAGTGGGATACCAACATCTGCAAAAAGAGTTGCCAAAGGGTACAGTGAGTGGCCATGGAAGTGGGAAATCACAACCTGCCAGTGACAATGTGAATGAAATGTGAAGTAACACTGTCTTACCTGTGTGTCATTGGAAGTATTGCCTAATGACTGCAGATCTGTTGTCCTCAACCTCATTCTCTGTCTCCTCATCTTCACTGTCCACAGGGTCCACTGCTGCCACATGCCCATCTCCATCCTCCTCCTCCTGCAGAAAAGGCACATGGCGTCTCAAGGCAAGGGTATGCAACATGCAGCATGCCACGATTATCTGGCAGACCTTCTTGGGTGAGTAGCACAGGGATCCACCCATCAGATGGAGGCACCAGAACCTGGCCTTCAGGAGGCTGAAGGTACGTCCAATAATACTTCTTGTTCGCCATGTGCCTCATTGTAACGTTCCTCAGCCCTTGTCCTGGCATTCCTCACAGGGGTCAGTAGCCATGATAGGTTGGGAGAACCTGAGTGACCTGCAAATATCGAGGGACAACTGTTAGACACACACTATCCTTTATGGCCCACACCATACTCATATACCAACATCTACTGTGTGGGAACCAGGGCTCACCTATTAGCCACACACAGTGCCTCTGTAGTTGGGCCATCACATTGGGGATGCTGCTATTCCTCAGGATAAAGGCATCATGCACCGACTCAGGATACTTCGCATTGACATGGGAGATGTACTGGTCCGCCAAGAACACCATCTGCACATTTATCGAGTGAATTTATTTTTTATTTCTGAAGACCTGTTCATTTTGCCGAGGGGGGACGACAAATGCAATATGTGTTCCATCAGTTACAATTATGTTGGGGATATGTCCCATTTCATAGAAGTCAGCCTTCACCGTGGGCTAATCCCACCTGGGGGAAAACAATGAAGCTTCACATGTGTTTAATCAGGGCACCCAACACTTTTGTCAGCACTATTGAGAAGTTTGGCTGTGACATTTCTGCTGCCAAGCCCACTGTTACTTGGAAAGAACCAGTTGCCAAGAAATAGAGCACAGATAGCACTTGTACAAGAGGGGGATCCCATTGGGGTGACGGATAGCAGGTATCAGGTCAGGCTCCAATTGGGCACACAGCTCCATGATAGTAGCCCTCTCAATTCTGTAGGTGAGTATAATGTGCCTGTCCTCCATTGTTGCCAAGTCCGCCAGGGGTCTGTACACTGGGGATGTCTCCATCTCCTATTTATCCGCAGCAGTTGCAATCTATGGGGCAAAAGAGTGAGGTGCTGGTCATAAAATGTACATTGTAGCCACTACAGTTCAATGCACGATGTGATTTTCAAATGTATTACTGGCATATGTCCTGTATGTACAATTGTGATCTTTGACGCAGTTATGCTCTATGCACTGCCCCCCCGTCTGCGCCCCTGAAATGACATCCGCCTGTACCGTATGAAGGGACAGGTGGAAGTGAGGTAATTCTGCCGTTGTTGTGCGCCGTTCCGGGATGTGGTCTGGAACCACCATTCAACTCCTCATTGTTTATAATTGGGCCCTATGAGTTACAGTGGCCAATGGTGATGTACGCTGGCGGTGATGCTATGCACCGCCGCGGATGTCACCGCCATTTTCTATCTGTGCACTCACTTGCTACCTATCCTTCAACAGGAGAGGACCTACACTGCCTGTGCTGCTGTGACCTGTGTCTGCAACCAACCATGGCGTGTGCGACTGGGGGAAGGGCCCCTGCCTTCACCTCGGTGGAGATGGAGAGACTAGTGGATGGGGTCCTACCCAAGTATGGACTGCTGTATGGGCCTCCAGACCAACAGGTGAGTACACTGTGAGCCAGATGCATGGGGCATGAATGCATGGAGTGCTAAGTGTGAAGGCCTTGTGTAGGGGGGGTTGGTGGATGGGCCCTGGGCAGCGTGCAGCATGTATGCTGGGCCAGGTCTGTGCGAAAGAGGATGGGAAGGGCTATGGTGGGCCATGAGTGTAACAGGCAGGACGGTCTAACTAATACTTTTCCCTGTGTATGTTTCCTCTGCAGGTCAGTGCCCATCAAAAGAAGGTTATATGGTTTGCCATCGCCAAGGACGTGTGGACCCTGGGGGTCTACGGCAGGCGAAGCACCCACTGTCGGAATCAGTGGGAGGACCGGAGACTCTGGGCATGAAACACGGCTGGGGATGGCCTCCCAATGAGGAAGGGGTGCCCGTCGAACCCAGACCCCCCTGATGGCCCGCATTCTGGTGATGGCCTATCCGGATGGGCACTTGAGGGCTTCACAGCAGCAACAAGGGGGTGAGTACAGTGCCCATCATTACAACTTACGCCTGGTGGGGTGTTATCCGGGTGGGGGATGTGGTCTGTGGGTGCCCCTAGACCAGGCCTGACATAGCAGAGTAGGTCCCATGTTGGCCATGGTTCTGATGGGAAATTCCTCCAGCCTAGGTAGTCAGCATTCACTACTGGGCAGGGCTGGGTGGGTCCCAGGTATGCTGCAGTTGGTGGTATGTGTCCTCCCATGCCCTGGTGACTAGCATTGTTACTAGTAGTGCATTACATAGTGCGTAGGGCTGTTCCCTATGTGTGAGGGTGGTATGTATGCCAATGGTGGTGTTGGTGCAGCCATTGACCAAGTGAATCCTTTGTCTCCTCCCTTTTTGTTTTGTCACCCTGTCCTTATGTGCAGTAGCATCATCTGGCAGAAGCACCGGTGACGGAGGGAGCTGCATCCCACAGGACCCAGGAGGCAGAGTCCACCATCGCTGGGGGGCACCAGTGGGACCGAGGGCGAGGGGAGCACCATGGCAGAGACTGGGGGGACAGTTTGGACACAGATACCTCCTCCGATGGAAGCTCAATGGTAGTGGCAGACACCTCTGTGCCAACCCTAGCTACAGGTACAGCCGCCACCCCTGTATCAGCACCACCCTCTCAACAGCCCCTCAGCAAGTGTTCCGTGCCCGCTCACCCAGGAGGGTGGGCATCTCCTTCGCCCCAGGCACCTCAGGCCCTGCCTCAGTGATCCCTGCTGCCCTGAGTGAGGAGGCTATTGACCTCCTGAGATCCATCTCTGTTGGGCATTCAACCATTGTGAATGCCATCCAGGGGCAGGTAGCCCAAATGCAACAGACCAATGCATTTCTGAAAGGCATTCACACTGGCTTGGCGGTACAACAGAGATCAATCCAGGCTCTGGCCTCCTCTCTGATGGCAGCCATTGTCCCTGTTTCCACCCTCCCCCCTCCAGCTTCCTCTGCCCAATCCCATACCCTCAACCCCAACCTATCCTAAGCACACAGACAGACGAGCATGCACACAGGACAACCCATGAGTGGACATGGCAAACACAAGCACAACGCATCATCCCACAGGCACTCACACAAACACCATCCAGATGCAGATATAACAACATCCACTGCCTCCACTGTGGCCCCCTCCTCCTCGTCCTCCACCTCCCTCCAAGTTGCATCTACACTCACACCTGCATGCACAACATTCTCTTCCACTACCTCTATCACCGGCACACCTATCAGAACACACACCTCACTGTCAGCCAGTACCCCAACATCCATGCACACGTCCCCTGTGTCCTCTCCCACTGTGTCTGTGCCCCCCCTCTCCCAAGGTACACAAACGCAAAAACTCTGACACCCAACAGCCATCGACCTCACAACAGCATCCAGCCCATGCACCTGCACCCAAACACAGCAGACAGACACCTCCTACAACCACTCCCTCTTCCTCGACTCCCAAACCTTCTCCCTCTTCCCGCCCCAATGTCCCTAAGAAGTTTTTCCTCTCCACCATTGACCTCTTCCCTACCCCTCCCCCTGCTGTCCTTCACATCTGGCCAGGGTGTGTAAAACCCAGGCAAGCACCTCAGCCACCCAGTCCACGGGCCCAGTAGTTTCCACAGCAACTCCTGGTGGTAAAGGATCCAGGCTACCAGCCAGCCACACGGAAAGGTGCCTTCCCCAAGTTCTTCCAGGAAGGTCAAGGTGACATCCCCAGCTGCTGCCAGGAAGGGCAAGGTGCCATTCCCAGCTGCTGCCAGGAAGGGCAAGGAAGAATCCCCAGCTGCTGCTAGGAAGGGGAAGGAGGAATCCCCAGCTGCTGCCAGGAAGGGGAAGGAAGAATTCCCAGCTGATGCCAGGAAGGGGAAGGAGGAATACCAGCTGCTGCCAGGAAGGGAAAGAGGCCTGCACCAGCAGGCAGAAAGGACAAGAGGCCTGGTGCTGGGACTCAGTCAGAGCCCCCATCACCAACCATTGTGGTGCAGCTTTCCCAAGGCTACAGGGGATGGGCAGGAGCCTCCCCCCACCACCAGCAGCATCAGCCCCACCACCTGTACCACCAGCAGCAGTGGGCAGCCGTCCAAGGCTGCAGGGGATGGGCTGGGACCTTTCCCCATCATCATCAGCAGCATCACCACCACCAGGGAGCAGCCGTTCGACGCTGCAGGGGATGGGCTGGAGCCTCCCCCCACCAGCAGCAGCAGCATAAGCACAACCACCAGCACCACCAGCAGCAGTGGGCAGCCGTCCGAGGCTGCAGGGGATGAGCTGGACCCTCCCCTCACCAGCATCAGCAGCACCACCACCACCACCACCAGTGGGCTGCCATCTGAAGCTGCAGGGGATGGGCAGGAGCCTCCCCCCACCACCACTACCACCAGCAGCAGCAGCACCACCACTGAGCAGCCGTCACCGCCGGTGGACAGTCTGTAGTCCTGCCTCCAGAGACTGTGACCTTGCATTCCCCAGGATCTGAAGCACAGGGCACGATGCCCCCTCCAGAACCAGTGGGTATGGCACCCACTCACCCCATCCTCTCCAGGATGAAGATCACAGGGCACAATGCTCCATCCAGAACCAGTGGGTAAGCCACCCACCAACCCCAGCCTCCTGAGGACCAAGCACAGGGCATGTTGCCCCCTCCAGAGCAGGTGCGCAAGTCACCCAATTGAGAGACTGTGGCCTTGCACTCCCCAGGACCAAATATAGGGCATGTTGACCCCTCCAGGACCAGTGGGGTTGCACCATCTGCCGGCTGAGGAGCCCCCCATTCCCAGTACCCTTGAGGTGCGTGCCTATTTTCGAACTGATGCCCCTGCAGTGTTCTCTCCGTGTTGTTGCAGGAGTCAAGTGGGGCTTTGGACTTTCTAATGTGGCCCTGTGGCCCACGCAGATTGAGGACTGAGCAGTGTCCCTTGTTTGTACATCTGTATATACTTTTAGAATTTTCGTATTTCTACTATATTTATATTTTTACACTCACTTTCATGTATTCCTGTGGTCCTTGCATTATTCCTGAGAGGTACGAGGGGAACGTGTTTTCTTACTGCATCTGCTTGTGTGTATGGTGTTGGGGGTGGGGGTGTTTCGTGTTGCGTGTGTGTGTCACTCTCTTTTCCTCCCCCTCCCCTGTGTGCTAGGTGGCTGTTCACACCATGGTCATCTTCGCCGTTGTTGGTGTTTGTGGTGGAGTAGGACGTAGAATAGCATTGGGAAGATCTGCAGTTCGGGCTCCATGGTGGCGTGGTTCTTCCCTGTGTCTCCAATGGTGAGTCGTTTCCCTTCTGTGCAGTGTTTCTGCCAAGCTTTTGATGTCATTGGTACCGCCCCGGAAAAGGTGGTGGATTGGCCCGTCATAAAGCAGTGGGCGGTCGGTGTGGTAAAGTGGCTGTCTGTCTGAGCTCTTTCGGCCATGGCCATACTTTGGTGGTATTTACCACCGGCCTGTTGGTGGTATTACCACCGCTTTATCACCAACAGCCAGGGTTGTAATGAGGGCTGGAGTGTGTTCAGTTGTGCTTGCTGTGTTTTAATTTGCCTGTGGATGTGTCCATTTTGATGTGTGTCTCTTGCAGCTAGTTTCTGTAAGGGTATGTCCCATGCAGTAGGAGTTGTATATGCTTTGTTGATTTGCCCTTCCTGATTGTACAAATTTGCATGACATTTGAGTTGAGTATCGTTTGTCCCTGGGACTCATGTAGGGACATTTCCTGAGTACATGTTGTTTGAGGGGCCTGTTTGAGGTTATGTATGTCCCAGTAAAGTCCCCTTCCCGGGGTGTCCCAGATGCCCCCCCATCTCTGCATG
The DNA here is from genome assembly GCF_031143425.1 of Pleurodeles waltl. Taxonomy (NCBI): domain Eukaryota; kingdom Metazoa; phylum Chordata; class Amphibia; order Caudata; family Salamandridae; genus Pleurodeles; species Pleurodeles waltl. Next base: position 1,273,535,919 of record NC_090444.1, read on the forward strand.
TATAATTGTCATGTTTTCTTTGTCCATTTGTGTCACTGTGTTCAGTGCAGGCCATTGCCCTTCCATTGTGCTGTGATGTGTGTGTCCATTGCAGAGTTGTTTCATGGTGGTGTTGTTTATGTTCTATGCCACTTCGATACATAGGCCCTCATTACAACATTGGTGGTAAAAGCCGCTTACCGCCGCGGAAATCCGCCACACCTATTATGACCCACGGCTCGGAATCCTCCAAAATTCAGACACCCACACAAGTCCGCCACACCAAAGGTCAGTTATAAACTGGCAAAAACAAAACCTCCACTGTCACGCCAACAGAAATAAGCCCACACTATCACGACACACGAATCCACGCGGCGGTCTTTCAACCGCGGTATTCCATTGGCGGTACACACCGCCGCGCTCAAAATACACACACATTTACAAAACACAGCCACATTGGACAATTCGAAACACACACACCTGATACACATACACACACCACTCCCACACACCCATTACAATATAAAACACACACCCACATCACCCACAAACCCCTACGACCACAATTACTGAGAGAAGGCCCGAGAGAGACACCACAAACAACTACCAAGCATCCACAGGCACACAATACCATCACCCACAGAACTTCCACGCACCTCACACAACACACCACTAAATATCACCCCACTTATCACTACACACACCACCCCACACATCACCCACACCACCCCATGGCACGGCAAAGACACCCCAGGTTCTCTGAGGAGGAGCTCAGGGTCATGGTGGAGGAAATCATCCAGGTAGAGCCACAGCTATTCGGATCACCGGTGCAGCACACCTCCATAGCTAGGAAGATGGAGCTATGGCGCAGAATAGTGGACAGGGTCAACGCAGTGGGACAGCACCCAAGAAATCGGGATGACATCAGGAAGAGGTGGAACGACCTACGGGGGAAGGTGCGTTCCGTGGGCTCAAGACATCACCTTGCGGTTCAGCGGACTGGCGGCGGACCCCCACCTCTTCCCCCACAACTAACAACATGGGAGGAGCAGGTCTTGGCGATTCTGCATCCTGAGGGCCTTGCAGGAGTAGATGGAGGAATGGACTCTGGTAAGTCAAATCTAAACTATTACATCCTCCACCGTACCTGCATGCCATCACATACCCCCACCCTCAGCCTCACCCCATCACTCCAACTCCTCACAAATGTCCCAACATCACAAACCACCCATCCCAACACCAAGCCCTGCATGCAGCAACAAAGCATGGACACCCATCACCAATGCATGGCCACTGCACATACCCATACACCCCCCTAAACCACCATAACACAAGGTCCCACACAGGAATGCAAGCACTGGGGTACACGGTCACCCACCTATTGCACACCATGGCACACACAGATGTAATAAACATCCTTTTATACCCTGCAAGACCCCTACCCAACGTCTCCGGACAGGAGGGTCCACACATGTCCACACCACCAACAGAAGAGGCCCACAGTGATGACAGCAGCTCTGTCCAACTGAATCTAGATGACCAGCCCGGCCCATCGGAGACCTCGGGACAGTCGGTTCCCCTCACACAGTCACAGGCCACTAGAGAGCTTCCCCCCTCTGGAAACACCAGCACAGTACCCACCCAGCGTGCCCATACCTCTGTCCCCTGGACACGTCAATCAGCAGTGTGTCCACCAGTACAGGGAACCCAGGCTAACCCACCACCCCAACAACAACAGGGACCTGGGGGCAGTGGTAGTGGGCACACGGTCCAGGGGACGGAGGCCCAGGAACACAGGGGAACTGGGAGGGCTGCTGTGCGACAGGGGGAGGAGAGGCCAAGGGAACCCACTCTCCACGAGGCCCTCTCCAACATCATGGGAGCCTACCACCACTCCCAGGAGACTATGGCAACGGTACTGGCCAAGTTTCAGGAGACTCAGCGCCTGCAGGAGGAACAGTATTTGGGCTTCAGGGAGGAACTCAGAGCCATCAATTCCACCCTGGGCACCATCGAAGGGGTGCTGAAGGAAGTACTCAACACCAGGAGGGACACTGTCGCACAACAAGGGGCCCCTGACACTAGCATGGACAATGAACTGCCCACCACCTCTGCCGGCGCTAGTGGACAGGAGGCACCGCCCCAGGACCACCACACCAGCACCCCACCCCCTGCAGAGGGAGAACCACCCCGCAAACGGTCCCTGAGATCCAGGACAAAGACAGAGAACGATGCCAAGAACCCAGCCAAGAAATGAGACCACCCTGATTGTCATCCTTTTGTCCCACCTTGTCACCCTATCCATTCTTAAACTGCCCAACTCCACTTCCTATGCCCTTTTGGACAATGCACCTGTGATACTAATAGTCTGGACTCTGCCATGGACATTTCTCCAACATCACTCCTCACCATTTTACAACCCCCTCTAATATTGCACACTTAAATAAACACCCTTGAAGCACAAAACAATCTGGAGTCAGTCTGTGATTTCGAAATAGTGTATTAGTAATTACAGTGTCAAAATGCTCTTTCAACATACCTATGTCACACAGCTCTAGTCCATGAGGAAACAAAGCAGATGTCACACAGTGGGACCCACATCATTGAAATTGTAAGGGAAAGTGACAACTCAGTGACCATACACTGGGTGAAAACAACAGACATTAGAGAAGTAGTAGTGTTAAAGTACATGTAGTAGGCAGGTTTGTGTTCTTACCTGTGTCTCACTGGAAATATTGCAGGATCACCGAGTACCTGTTGTCTATGTCCTCTTCTTCTGCTTCCTCGTCTACACTGTCCACAGGCTCCACAGCTGCAACAACACCACCATCTGGACCATCCTCCTACAGAAAAGGCACCTGTCGTCGCAAAGCTAAGTTGTGAAGCATACAGCAGGCCACGATGATCTGGCACACCTTCTTTGGTGAGTAGAATAGGGATCCACCTGTCATATCGAGGCACCTGAACCTGGCCTTCAGGATGCCGAAGGTCCTCTCTATTATCCACCGAGTTCGCCCATGGGCCTCATTGTAGCGTTCCTCTGCCCTTGTCCTGGGATTCCTCACTGGGGTCAGTAGCCATGACAGGTTGGGGTAACCAGAGTCACCTGCAAATGGCGAGGGACAACTGTTAGACACGCACTAACCTGTAGGGATATCCCCAGACCCAGACAACCATTCCCACAGACTTGCTTCCAGGTGCTCACCTAATAGCCACACACTGTGCCTCTGGAGTTGACCCATCACATAAGGGATGCTGCTATTCCGCAGGATGTAAGCGTCATGCACTGACCCAGGGAACTTGGCATTAACATGGGAGATGTACTGGTCTGCCAAACACACCATCTGCACATTCATGGAATGATAACTCTTCCGGTTTCTGTACACCGGTTCACTCCTGCGGGGGTACCAAAGCCACATGGGTCCCATCAATGGCACCTATGATGTTGGGGATATGTCCCAGGGCATAGTAGTCTCCTTTCACTGTAGGCAAATCCTCCACCTGAGGGAAAACGATGTAGCTCCGCATGTGTTTCAGCATGGCAGACAACACTCTGGACAACACGTTGGAAAACATAGGCTGGGATATCCTTGATGCTATGGCCACTGTTGTTTGAAATGACCCACTTGCAAGGAAATGGAGTACTGACAGCACCTGCACTTGAGGGGGGATTCCTGTGGGATGGCGGATAGCTGACATCAGGTCTGGCTCCAGCTGGGCACAGAGTTCCAGGATTGTGGCATGGTCAAGCCTGTAGGTGATGATCACATGTCTTTTCTCCATTGTCGACAGGTCCACCAGCGGTCTGTACACCGGAGGATGCCGCCATCTCCTCACATGTCCCAGCAGACGGTGCCTATGAAGGACAACAGCAAGCACAGAGTCAACCAACTCAGAGGTACGTACCCACAGCTTACACAGAACACGAATCATAATCCGATATTTGGCCTGTATGAGTGTTGAGGCAAGGCCTAGGTATGTGTGACGCAGTTAAAAATTAAGCCATGTGGGACCCTGAAATGGCGGCTGCCTGACCTGTAAAGTGGGACAATGGGATGTGAGGTAACTGCGCTGGCGTTGTACACCGTCGCGGTAGGCGGTCGAAGACCGCAGCGCAATGCTGCATTGGTTAACATTGGACCCTATGGCTCCCAGGAACCAATGACGATGTACGCCGGCGGTGACGGTACGCACCGCCGCGGACGTGACCACCATTTTCTATCTGTTCAATCACTCGATACCTGATCTTCGACAGGAGAGGACCTACACTGCAAGTGCTGCTGTGACCTCGGTCTGGAAAAGACAATGGCTCGTGCGTCTGGGGAAAGGGCCCCTGCCTTCACATCGGAGGAGTTGGAGAAACTCGTGGATGGGGTCCTCCCCCAGTACACCCTACTGTACGGTCCTCCAGACAAACAGGTAAATACACTGGGAGCATGTTGTATGGCCTATGCCTGTGTGGAGTGGGGTGGATGAGAGATGGGGGGGGGGGGAGATTGAGGCGTGCATGAAACGACGGTAAGTGCATGTGCATCATGGCAAGGGTAGGGATGGGGGCCAATGACTGTGACGGTGCATTTGGTAATAACTTTTCTTTTCCCCCTGTACAATTCATGTAGGTCAGCGACCACCAGAAAAAATATATTTGGCGTGCCATCGCCAAGGACGTCCGGACCCTGGGGGTCTACCACAGACAGAGCACCCACTGCCGGAAAAGATGGGAGGACATTCGCCGGTGGAGCAAGAAGACGGCAGAGGCTCAGCTGGGGATGGGCTCCCAACATGGGAGGGGTGCCCGTCGCACCATGACCCCCCTGATGTTCAGGATCCTGGCGGTGGCATACCCGGAGTTGGATAGGCACTTGAGGGCATCACAGCAGCCACAAGGGGGTAAGTACACTCTCATTCTGCTGATTTTGCACGCTGTGGAGGTGTCTGGGTGGGGGAGGTGGGCTTTGGGTTTCCCCAGGCCAGGGCGAGTGTGCTAGTTAGGTCCCCTTGTTCTGGCAGACCCTGCGGCACCTCAAACCCACCTGTGTACAGTGCCAAGCCCACCTAGTCAGGCTCCTGTGTCATCCATGTGTGCAGATGTCGTCCATAGCCTTGTAGGCCATGTCTCAGGGATTGAACAGTGGAGGCCAAGTCCGCGGCGTAGTGCAGGGGGCTTCTGTGTCTGTCGTGTCCGCCAACGGTAGCGGTAATGCATGCATTCAACATGTCTTTCTTCTGTCGTCCCCCCCCTTTTTGTGGTCTCCCTGTTCTTGTGTACATTAGCATCATCAGGCAGAGGAGCAGTGGCACCGGAGCAGGAGGGAGCTGCATCCCACATGGCCCTGGAGAGTGACACTACAGACTCGGAGTTCACCAGTGGGACGGAGGGGATCTCCACGGCGGGGACAGGAGCTGACACCAGTGACACGGACTCGTCCTCTGATGGGAGCTCCCTTGTGGTGGTGGCAACATCTGTGTCCCCCGCATCTACAGGTACAGCCGCCAGCCCCATACCAGCACCGCCCTTCCAGCAGCCCCTCAGCCTTTGCCCCGTGCCCGCTCACCCAGGAGGGTGGGCATCACCTTCGCCCCAGGCACCTCAGCCCCTGCCCCAGTCACCCCTGCTGCCCTCAGTGAGGAGGCCATTGACCTCCTCAGGTCCCTCACTGTTGGGCAGTCTACCATTTTTGAATGCCATCCAGTGTGTAGAAAGGCAGTTGCAACAAACAAATTCATTCCTGGAGGGCATTCATTCTGGTCAGGCGGCCCTTCAGCGAGCTTTTCAGACTCTGGCCTCAGCACTGATAGCAGCCATTGTCCCTGTCTCTAGCCTCCCCCCTCCAACTTCCTCCACCCAGACCCAATCCCCTCTACCTCAGCCTATCCCAAGCACACCTTCAGATCAGCATGCACACACGTCAACACACAAGGGAAGTTCTGCCAAATATAAGCACCACACATCCCACAGGCACTCACGCAAGCATCACACACATGCAGACACACCAACATCCACTGCCTCCAATGTGTCCCCCTCGCCTCCCTCCTCCCTCCCTGTCTCGTCTACACTCACACCTGCATGCACTATATCTACAGCCACTACTTCCATAACCAGCACACCCACCACCACACCCCGCTCACGTGCTGTCACCACACCCACTACCACTCACACGTCCCCTGTGTCCTCTCCCAGTGTGTCTGTGACGCCCCCTCCCAAGATACACAAACGCAGGCACACACCCACCCAACAGCCATCCACCTCACGACAGCCTCCAGCGCATGCACCTTCACCCAAAGTCACAAAACGGACACCTCTTACAACCACAACCTCTTCCTCCACTCCCAACCCCCTCCAGCTACCCGTCCCAGTGTTCCCCAAAAACTTTTCCTGTCCAACCTTGACCTCTTTCCCACACCTCCCCCACCCCGTCCGTCTCCTAGGGCCCGACTCTCTAGGTCCCAACTTAGCACCTCAGCCACAACATCGGCGGGACCAGTGGTGCCTGTAGTCACCGGAATCTGGAGTGCACCGGCCACCAGGGCAGCCAGTGTGGCACAGAGCCACAGCACGGACAGTCCCCCACCTGTCAAGCATCAAAAGTTGGCCAGTGCCCGGTGGGAGAGGGGGAACACTCCAACCACCAAAGCCGCTCCCAGGAGTACATGTGGGAGTGGATTCAGCTGCGACACCTTCCAAGGTGGGGAAGGGCCACAAGAAAGTCAGCAAGGCTGGGAAGAGCAGCACAGCGGAGAAGACCGCGATCATCCCCGCTGCCCAGGAGGCCACCGCCAGCACCAGCCCGGCTGCCCAGGAGGCGACCGCCACCAGCCCTACTGCCCAGGAGGCCACCGCCATCATACCCGCTGCCCAGGAGACTACCGCCAGCACCAGCCCTGCTGCCCAGGAGGCGATCACCACCAGCCCTGCTGCCCAGGAGGCCACCACCATCATCCCCGCTGCCCAGGAGGCGACCGCCACCAGCCCTGCTGCCCAGGAGGCGACCGCCACCAGCCCTGCTGCCCAGGAGGCCACCGCCATCATCCCTGCTGCCCAGGAGGCCACCGCCAGCACCAGCCCTGCTGCCCAGGAGGCCACCGCCACCAGCCCTGCTGCCCAGGAGGCCACCACCATCATCCCCACTGCCCAGGAGACCACTGCCAGCACCAGCCTTGCTGTCCAGGAGGCGACCGCCACCAGCCCTGCTGCCCAGGAGGCCACCGCCATCATCCCCGCTGCCCAGGAGGTGATCGCCACTAGCCCTGCTGCCCAGGAGGCCACCGCCACCAGCCCTGCTACCGAGGAGGCCAACGCCACCGGCACAGCTGCCCAGGAGGCCTCCGCCAGCACCAGTCCCGCTGGTCCGGACAGGACCACCAGCACCAGCACCAGCCCCGCTGGGCCAGACATGACCGCCAGCACCAGCCCCGCTGGGCCATGAAGGACCACCAGCCCCGCTGGGCCATGAAGGGCCGCCAGCACCAGCCCCGCTGGGCCAGACAGGACCACCAGCCCCGCTGGGCCAGACAGGACCACCAGTCCCGCTGGGCCAGACAGGACCGCCAGCAGCTGAGTCACTGCAAAGGACCCCACCGCAACAAGCACCGCTGAACAGGGCACCGCCGCCACTAGCACCACTGGCCCATGAGCGCCAAGGGCACTGATGCTACTGAGTCCGTAATGAGCAGGATGAAGCACTCTGGGCACCAAGCCCCCTCCAGAACCAGTGGAGATTCACATCCACTACCTCTGTCCTTGGCAGGATGAAGCACTCTGGGCACAAAGCCCCCTCCAGAACCAGTGGATATTGCCATCCACTACCTTTGTCTATGGCAGGATGAAGCACTCCGGGCACCAAGCCCCCTCCAGAACCAGTGGAGATTCACATCCACTACCTCTGTCCTTGGCAGGATGAAGCACTCCGGGCACAAAGCCCCCTCCAGAACCAGTGGATATTGCCATCCACTACCTCTGTCTTTGGCAGGATGAAGCACTCCGGGCACAAAGCCCCCTCCAGAACCAGTGGAGTATCACATCCAGTACCTCTGTCCTTGGCAGGATGAAGCACTATGGGCACAAAGCCCCCTCCAGAACCAGTGAAGATTCACATCCACTACCTCTGTACTTGGCAGGATGAAGCACTCTGGGCACAAAGCCCCCTCCAAAACCAGTGGAGAAAGGCATCCACTTGAGACACTGTGGCTTTGCACTCCCCAGGATAAAGCAGTGGGCAAACCACCCACTTGTGAGACTTGAGAGACTGTGGCTTTCCACTCCCCAGGATGGAACAGTGGGTAAACCACCCACTGTAGAGACTTGAGAGACTGTGGCTTTGCACTCCCCAGAATAAAGCAGTGGGCAAGCCACCCATGTGTGAGACTTAAGAGACTGTGGCTTTGCACTCCCCAGGATGGATCAGTGGGCAAACCACCCACTGTAGAGACTTGAGAGACTGTGGCTTTACACTCCCCAGGATAAAGCAGTGGGCAAACCACCAACTTGTGAGACTTGAGAGACTGTGGCTTTGCACTCCCCAGGATGGTACAGTGGGCAAACCACCCACTAGTGAGACTTGAGAGACTGTGGCTTTGCACTCCCCAGGATGGAACAGTGGGCATGTGGTCCACTCGTGGATTTGGTGTCGTGCACTCAACCGGCTGAGGTGCCCCCCCTTTCCCTTCCCCCTGAGGTGCCTGTTTTATTGCTATCTGATGCCCCTGCAGTGTTCTCTTCTTCATGTTCGGGGATTGAGTGTGGGCCTCGCCCATACCGTGTGGGCCCAGTGTTCCACAGACTTAAATGGAGCACTACCTGGACTACAATTCTTGGTGTATATTTTGTTTATAATGTATATATACATTTTTGCATCCTGGATTTTAATATATTACAATGGTTACATTCATTTCCTTTTGTCTTTACATTCTTCCGGGGGGTTGGGGGTGTAACTGTAATGTACCAATATGTATTAGTGTGTGTGTTGTCGTGGGTGAGGGTGCGGGTGGGGGTGTTGCGTATTGCATGTGTGTCCCTGTTTTTTCCCTCCCCTGTGTCGTAGGTGCAGTACTCACCATGGTCTTCGCCGCCGACGTTCGTGCTCCTGGTAGAGGAGCAAGAAGATAAGGGCTGGCAGGATCTGGAGCTCGGGTTCCATGGCGTCCTGAGTCCTCGTGGGGTGTCTAGAGGTGAGCGTTTTCCCTTAGAAGTCCTGTTCCCGCCGTGTTTTTGTTCGCGGGGAATCCGCCCCGGAAAAGGTGGCGGATTGGTAGGTTGTGATACTGTGGACGGTACATTGTCCTCCGCCTGTCTGTTGGCGGTGACCGCCGCGCTGTTTGTTTATAACGCCGTGGCGGTCGGAGTGTTAAAGCCGCTGTCTTTGTTGGCGGTTTCTGCCACAGTCGTGATTCCATTTTTTTCCCACCGGCCTGTTTGCGGTTTTACCGCCGCTTTAACACCGACCGCCAGGGTTGTAATGACCACCATAGTGTGTTGTTTGTGTGGACAGTCATAGGTGTGATGTATCTGATAATGTTTCTGATCTCTGTCAGATTGCCGTATCAAGTCCCACAATATGTCAGTTGACCTACCTTGTCAGTGCAGGGCCTGAGCTGGGTGGTGAGTAGGGCTGCATATTGGGAAGTGTTTGTAGTCATCTACCTGTGTTAAATTACTACAATGTGCCACACCTGGGCAGTATGGGCAAGACAGGATGTTCTCACCTTGGTATACTGACATGCATGTGACTCAGGCCATTTTGGATGGGACTTGTTGACATAATTTCTTGTCTTGTCTTTTTTATCCATGCAGGTCAACAGCCAGCAGAAGAAAGGGATTTGGAGAGTCATCACCAAGAAGGTGCAGACCTTGGTGGTCTGACAATGTTGTGTAGCCTTCACGGTCCCTGTGCCTCGGCTTTGTGGCCGTATGTATTTGCATAGAGTTGAGGTGCAGTGTGTGTGTGCTGCCCAAAGGGGGCATATAGGGCCTATGTGCGTGTCCATGTTGATGTATGTTTGTGGGTGGGTATGGTTTGAGATGTGTGCCTGCTGCCCGTGGCATGCCCCCGATGTGTAAGCAGGCACAACACGCTGTTTTTAGGGTTAATGATACAGGTAGGTATATGTACTTACGGTTGTTGGTGTCTACGGAATCATGTATTTCATTGCCTTTGAGCAGGAGCAGCGTCATGGCGTTTGTGAATGGCTCCATGGTGACACAGGACATGTAAGATGTCTGCAGAAGAGTGTCTTCCTTTATACTGTCCGTTTCTGCCTCCTGATACGTGGTGGTTGGAACGCCATGGTCACAATGGCAGTGTGCAACCTTATGATGAGTCCTGCAGCAACACAGGCTCTGCAGGCCTGTTTGTGCTTCCACATGACGGTCTGCCCTACCTGTCGTTGCTGGTGGACCACCAGTGGTCTTCTGTTAGTGCGACTGCCATACTTGTAACACGGCAGTCCGACCGTCAGATTGAGGCAGTCGGACAGCTGCTGTTGCCATGGCGGTCAGTGGACTAGCAAACTCGTAATCAGGCCCTTTGTTTTTGTGAAATCATACAAGTAAGTTCTAAAACTATTGAATGTTTGTTTGCCTGGGCACACACCAGTATTTTTTTGTACTTTCATTTGATTTGAATTTATAGTGGTGGGTGGCCTGGAGTTTAAGTAAGGGCCTAGTTATTATTTGTTTTGCATTTCATTGATTTTTCACCCTTTTTAAAGGAAAATTTCTACACAACTCATTGCCTTTTCTACATGTTTGTAACATTTGCAATATTATTTTAGTATGTGGCATTAAATTTCCAAAGGGCCATTTAGCCAGTTGGCCCAGGCCAGTACCTGCAGTCATCAATGCATGAAATAAATGTTTAAGTAAGATATGTTTTTAAATTTTCATTTAGGGCAGGGATGGCATTGGATTCAATTTAAAATGTTGGCTATTGTTTGCATTTCTTTGTTTTTTGCAAAAAGTGTATATATTTTGGGCTAGTAATATTTGAGGGCATAGGAGGATTTTGTTTGACCATGTGGCTGACAACCATTTTGTTCCTGCAGCCAGTGTCCCTTTGCCATAGGCTTGCATGTGTTCTTCTTTGTTCTCCATGCTCCTTGTTGTTGTTGTTGTTTGACCTTGTGCCTGGCAATCATTTTGTGCATGCAGCCAGTGTCTCTTTGCCATAGGCTTGCATTTGTTCTTTATTTGCCATGCCTCCTTGCTCCTTGTTGTTGTTGTTTGACCATGTGGCTGGCTGGAAGCCATTTTGTCCATCCAACCAGTGTTCCTCCCTTTGTCATAGGCTTGCATGTGTTCTTTGTTTGCCATGCCTCCTTGCTCCTTGTTGTTGTTGTTTGACCATGTGGCTGGCTGGCAGCTATTTTGTCGATCCAGTCAGTGTCCGTTGCCATAGGCTTCAATGTATTCTTTGTTCTTCATGATTCCTCCTTGCAACTTGTTGGTGTTGTTTGACAGAGTGGCTGGATGGCAGGCATTTTGTGCATACAGTGTGCATCCAGTGTGTCTTTGACATAGGCTTATACACAAACATCGTTAATTATTGATCATTTGTTTTTTAAGTTTCAATATTTATTTTTTCTATTTTAATTTGTACATTTGCATTTTTAATTTTAATTTTTTATGTTATTTTTAATTTCATTTTTTAATTTAATTTTTATTTGAATTTTTATATTTTTGTTTTATTTTCTATATTTTTTCTTAGTTTTTAATTTTTTTTTTTTTTTTTTTTATTTTATCTTTCTAATTTCTTTGTTATTTTAATTGTTATATTTTAATTTTTTTATTTCTTTTTTATTTTAATTTTTGAGTTTTTTTATTTTGTTTTATCTTTGTTTGATTGTTATTTTTATTTAATTCTTTATAGCCTTGATCCATCTATTCACACCCATCTGATCCATTTAATTCCTCCATTCATCTATCCACTAAGAATGCACAGCTGCACTACAGCATTCAGTTTCTTAGGAGTATTTCCCTTTCCTCCAGGACACCCTGGCTGCAGGCAAATCAACAGCATAATTCATTTTGTTAATGTTTATTCCATTTATCCTGGTCCACCTTGCCACCATAAGTTATTTAAAGGAATATTCCATTTACCCATGCACCTCTCTCTGACAACCCCATGAGACTCTATTAAAACAGATGAGGATATAGAAAAGAGCTAGATCTGCCTGTTGTACTGTCTGATTTGAAATATTTTTTTTTATGGTGTGGTTGGTGTGGTTTGCCTTTATAATGTTTGAATAAATAGGTATATTGCAGAAGTGACCAACCACACAAAGATTTCATTTCTCTGTACTATTTTCAACCTGCAACAATGCCACATTTCACTAACTACATGTTTTTCTTGCTTGATTGTTTTTAGGTGTACAAGAGAAGAGACCCCACATCACCTGCATTACTGCCAAAGAAAAGTCCTTACAATTACTTCCGTCCTTAGGCATCAAACTCTTTCACTTGCGCATCTTAGTGCTTAAGATGGTCCAAAAGAAAGTTGCTCCCAAGAATGTGGCCAATGAGAACAAGCAGCTTTCTACTATTGGCATGCCAACCGCAACCTTTTCCGGGAGATGATTGCCTGCCACACCGGCCTCCGGGGAGGAACCTGGGAGCAGCACTCCCACATCAACAGCACAAACGTAACTCAAGCCCAAGACCGTGTCTGTCAGTGAGGTAGCCGCTACAATCATGGCGACACCGACGAGCAGTGGTGTTGAATTGGATTTGTCCCTTTTGCAAAGTAGTACCCATTTGTTTCAGGAAATAGAGCAAAGTGGACAGCAGCCGCAGCCAGATCTTCCCAAAGTTGGAGCAGAAGAGGAGGTCGAATATTCTGTAGAGCAATAGCCTCCTCCGTTAGAATCAAGGGCTCCCAGATTTCTAGCAAGAAAAAGGAAGGGTACTACTCTACCATCTTCTCCAAGCAACACTTCTGATAATGAGGATAGGGACATGGAGAGGGCCCCGGCAGAGTCTGGGAGATGTCAGGAGGGGCAAGGGAAAAGAAAAGTTCCTGAAAGCCTTAGAATGGTTGAAGGGGATAAAGAGGGTGATGACGATGAGCCAGTCATTGTGGGAGCTGACACAGAGGAGTACAACATTATCCAACCTGTTCCGAGGGATGTGACACAGGCAGCACTGCCAGCTCCCATATTTGTAAAGCCCCAGCACAGACCTGTACCAACCCGTACCTTTGTAGAAATATTCACTGCAGAGAGACAATCCATCTACCTCTAGTTCTTCTTCAGGGATTGGCCCAATAAGAAAGTACTCTACCCCAGTTTGGGACTTTTATACGATTAGCCAAAAGGAGGAGAACATTGCGACTATGCTCCATTTGCCACATCAGTGTTCATTGAGGTAAGCCTGGTTCACAGTATGGTATTGGAGGCAGACGACCCATATGGAAAAACATCAGGCAATCCGGTGGGAGGAGCACATAAACATAATGGCTGAACATGGTCTCAGTGGTGAAGGTGAGGAGAGCCAGGAAATATCAGCTACAACTGGTCAAATCACTTTGGAAGGTGAGGAAGAAGAGAGTGACATCATCCTCACTCAAAGCAGCCTAATCCCCAGAAGTGCACCAAAATCAGCTGCCTCAGCGACCTCAGAATGGCACAAGAAGACTCAGAGTTAGATAGAGAGTGAAACACCACAGCATCTACTAACTGTCATACAACGCGCATTGAGTCTACCATCACCTATTACTCGAACTTGGTCTGCATCAGTGGCCCTGGAAATTATGAAAATCCAGGCTAGCTTGCATGTTTAGGCAAGAGGGGCCCTATGACCACAACCACCCAATGACACATTTGTAAAAAAAAAATCTTTTGTGGAAGGAGTGGGATTCTTAGAGTTTGTAGCAGCCATCTGCCTGAAATGGAAGGTTCCAAGTCAAACCTATTTTGCCAGAGTTGCTGTTCCAGCACTGCATCATGATCTGCTGTAGTTGGTTGGACAAGCATTGCAGAAACGTTTTGTACACACTATCCATCTGATGACAGACATGTGGACCAGTTGTCAGGTGAATGATTACAGGTCTTGGCCAAGAAGAAAGAGCGTTTGACAACATGTAACAGTAGCCATGTTTGCCATGGAGAAATCACACACATCTTGGACTAATTTAATAACAAGGTGTCTGAATGGCTGCAGCCCAGAGGTCTTCAAATTGGATTTGTTGCCACAGACAATGACTGTGGCTATTACAGGGTCATTTGTTTGGTGCAGTGCATCAATCTGGTTGTGCAAAACTTTTTTACAAAAGAAGTCATAGTCAGCAACTTATTGACCAACTGCAGAAGCATCTGTACTCATGTCAGCCATTCTTGTAAAGCCCGGAAACAGTTGTGAATTACTCAGCATGATAACAGAGTACTGTTGGACTTTTTTGCTTATGCAGGGTCATCCCCAATCTTTTTGCCTCCTGCTTCCTATTTGTTTCTGACCTGTTGCTGTTGGCTTTTGAACTCTGAGCACTTTACCACTGCTAACCAGTGCTAAAGTGCATATGCTCTCTGTGTAAATTGTATTGTTGATTGGTTTATCCATGATTGGCATATTTGATTTACTAGTAAGTCCCTAGTAAAGTGAACTAGAGAGGCCCAGGGCCTGTAGATCAAATGCTACTAGTGGGCCTGCAGCACTGGTTGTTCCACCCACACAAGCAGCTCTGTAATCATGTCTCAGACCTGCCACTGCAGTGTCTGTGCGTGCAGTTTTTAACTGTAAATTCGACTTGGCAAGTGTACCCATTTGCCAGGCCTAAACCTTCCAGTTTCTTACATGTCAGACACTCCTAAGGTAGGCCCTAGGTAGCCCCAAGGGTAGGGTGCAGTGTATGGTTAAGGTAGAACATTCAGGGGGTTATTACAACTTTGGAGGAGGTGTTAATCCGTCCCAAAAGTGACGGTAAAGTGACGGATATACCACCAGCTGTATTACGAGTCCATTATATCCTATGGAACTCGTAAAACGTCTGGTGGTATATCCGTCACTTTACCGTCACTTTTGGGACGGATTAACACCTCCTCCAAAGTTGTAATAACCCCCATAGTGATCTGTTTTATATGTCCTCTCAGTGAAATATTGCTTAATTCGTTTTTCACTGTTGCAAGGACTGTCCCTCTCATAGGTTAATAGGGGTCTACCTTTAAATCTGATTAAAGTGTAGATTCCCTTTGAGAGCGGATGGACATGTGGAGTTAGGGGTCTCTGAGCTCACAATTTAAAAATACATCTTTTAGTAAAGTTGATTTTAATATTGTGTGTTTGAAAATGCCACTTTTAGAAGTCTTGCTTATACCAGTTCTGTGACTCTGCCTGTTTGTGGATTCCCTGTCTGGGTCAGTTTGATAGTTGAGCTGGTTGCACCTCACACTAGACAGTGACACAAAGGGAGCTGGGGTGTAGTCTGCATTTCCTGATGAGCCATCTGTGCTAGGAGGGAAGGGGAGGAGTGGTCACTTACACCTGCAAGGGCTGTGCCAGTCCTCACACAATGCAGTCTCCGACCCCCTGGTGAGTGTCTGGGGCCTGGCCTGGGCAAGGCACGATTTCACATTCAAAAGAGACTTTACTTTGAAGTAGGCCTACTTCAATGGAGAAATTGGGTATGAGAAGGGCACCCAAAACCACAGACTTTAGAAACACTTCTGGAAACAAGAGGAAACTCAGCCTGGAGAAGAGCTGAAGAGTTGAGGAAGAAGAGGTGCCCTGCCGATGACTGTGCTTTGTGGAGCTACCCTGCAGTTGCTGCTTCTGCCAGAGTAAGAGGGCAAAGACTGGACTTTGTGTGCCTTCATCTTGAGAAGAAATCTCCAAGGGCTTGATTTAGAGCATGCCTCCTGTTGTTAGAAGTCCCAGGGACAGCAAAGACTTCTCACTGCCAGCCCCTGGGGTCTCTGGAGAGACTCCTACTCTGCCCTGTGGTACCCATCCAGTTCCTGGGACCCTGAAAGGAGAAGCTGGCAGTCTAAAGACAAAGAAATCCACAAACAGAGTGCCGTGCGGGGAAAAGATTGACGCAACTCTGATCTGCGGCTGAAGAAACGACGCGCCGCCGGCTCCACAGCTGAGAAACAACACTCGCAGGAAACGCAACCGAAGAATCGATGCACGGGGCACGAGCATCGCTTTCCTTTGGAGAGAAGAAACGACGCGCCCGACCTGGCGAAAGGAGAAACGATGCAAGGTCCCGCTCGTGAGTGGAATCAACGCATCGCAAGCCCTTTTGACGTGCACTCATCCGTGCAGGTTTATTTTTGATGCGCCCAAGGTACTTTTTCATGTTGACAGCGTTAGTGTGTGTTTGAAACTACTTAAAGACTCTTTTTGATTTTTAATTGATAACTTGACTTGTGCATTGTGGATTTTTGTCATTTTGGTCCTGTTTTGTTTAGATAAATATTTCCTATTTTTCTAAACCTGTGTTGTGTCATTTTGTAGTGTTTTCATGAAGTTACTGTGTGTGTTGGTACAAGTACTTTACACCGAGCACTCTGAAGTCTATTCTACTGCTCTGCCAAGCTACCAAGGGGGTAAGCAGGGGTTAGCTGAGAGTGATTCTCTTTTACCCTGACTAGAGTGAGGGTCCTTGCTTGAACAGGAGACCTTATCTCCTCCAAAGGGTACTTATGTGCGACCCTACTTGATCCGCATTACAAAACAATTCTTCACACTTTCATTCTTTTTTCTCAAAGTGCTGTTTCACAATTCAAGAGATGGGTTGTGAGCAAGTAGGAGAACTGTTAAAAGGACAGCTGGAACTTAGAGACCCACTCTGCAGTTCTGGGGTACCGTCTTCAACTTCCAGAGAGGGCAGTCTTATCTCACATCCGCCAACCCCACCAACAACCAACGACAACAGCAACAGAAGAATCAGACCCAACCTCTGCATTGGCTTGGTTTCAAGTGGCAGGTCTGAAATTCAGTGCAGAGGTGAAGGAAAAAGTGGTTGAGCAGGTGGCTGCACCAATGACCATTCAGAGGATGTTCCAGGAGCATCTAAATGACTCTAAGAGGTGTATGTGGATCAAAACCCATTGGTGTATTGGTATGGGAAGATGCGCCAATGGCCAGGACTCAGCAGGCTGGCAATACAGTATCTGGCTTGTCCTGTAGCCAGCGTGTCTGCTGAATGTGTTTTCAGTGCAGCTGGTGCAGCTGTAACAGTGAGAAGGACCAGTCTCTTGCCTCAAAACGTGGAGAGATTAACTATGATTAAAATGAAAAAAAAACATTTTATACCACCTGATTACACAGTTCCTGAAACACCACAGGCGGAGGAAGAGGATGATAGGTCAGATTAAAATGTTAACTGACCAACTTCTGAGTGAACAACCAGAGTTTGAAGACAAACTCTACTTTCCGGACTGAGTATGCCAGTGCCACCATAGAACTTTTACATTATTTCTTCATTGAACTTCTTTTTTCTTTCTTCTTTGCAAAAAAAAAAGGAACGTTATGTTTGTGTCTGATTTATGCTGTCCCTCCATTTTATAGCCATGGATAAGCCCAGATTGGAGTTGGACACATGTGCAGTGAAGAGGCCCCCACATACCCTTCAGGATATTGGAAATGATGCCTGCCTCCCTCACATGCCATTGCCTATTCTAGTTTTTACATCACTGAGCAGAGCTGCCCTAGAAGACCATTAATTAAAATAAAAGACTGTCAGTGCCAGTGTCAAATTCCATTGTGCTGAGTTGATACCCTTAAAAATTAAATATTTAGTTGAACCACCGTGCCTGGTTTGGAAGAGGTAACTACTACTAGTAGTAAAGTAACTCTTTTTGCACCAATGAGTGATGATATATTGAGTGTTTGTGAATTTGTGAGTGATGACTGATGTATGTGGTGGCTAACAGTGGGGGAGGGAGTTGAAGACATTTATAAACTTGTTTCCGAGGATTTGCAATGTTTGGGGGCTGATGGTTGATCATTTTTTCGTGAAAGTGATTGGCCTTTCAAACTTAGTAAAATTTACCTGCAAGGTTCACTCCTTTTTCCTGTCTCCTCAAAACAAACCAGCCATTTTAGTTACCAAACACAAAGCTGCACAAAATACTCCAGTTCTGTTTCTCTATTTCTTCTTCAATTGACATTGCTAGATTTTATTATCACATCAGGTCTTCTTTGCTGTGTGTCAAATACTGTCATTGTGGTGGCCAGGGCTCAGTTTTTCTAAAGTTATGATAATATGATGACCCACTAACTCTCTGTTTTACTTTTCTTTCAATCGAGTTGACAGTGATCCATAAACCTTTGATTGATCCTGTAGTAGAGTGGCACCTTCTGTGAAGTTCTATCTTCCCTGGTAGCGCTAGTCTGCTACTACTACCACCTAACACACCCTTCAGAGTTAAGATGACATCTTGGCAAAAACCGTGCAATAAGAAGAAGACAACTTCCTGGCTTCATCTATTCAGGTAAGAAAAGAACATTGGTTTTGAAGTAGTGAACTTGTTTAGTTAGTAATTATAACTCCTACCTAAGAAGATGCTGTCTTACTTGTGTATGGGTATCTAGGTCTTTTTCGCAAAATGCACAATGGCGGTCATCCACTAGTGGTCAATATAGTTCAGTTGCAGAGGGCAATAGAGCAAGGGTAACTGTGAAAATAAATGATGTCCCTTTTTATGCAGACTTAAAAAAAACAGGCTACACTAAAAGACAGCATTGCAAACTAAAGCACCAAAATAAACATTTGGCAGAGGCATAAATAAAGTAAAATAAATATTCCCCTTTATTTTTGTACAAAAAACAGCACCCACCTTTTACACCCACAATAGGCCCACCCCTTTCCCCAAACAAATAACCCTCTCCCCAAAAAAGTTTAACGAAAAGTCCAAGTTGAAGTCAAACCCCATCCCAACTCCCACCCCACCATCTCCACCCACAACGTCCCTCCCACCAAAACAAAAAATTAAAAAACGGGTCAGATGAGGGCCCATCCAAGTTCAGAGTAAGGTCTGGATATCATTGAGGGTTTCCTCAATGCATGCCACCCTTCGGTCCAGTCGCCCAAGGTGTTGGAGAACGCAGCATTGAAATATGCAGTCCTTGAGTGAGGAAGGGCAACAGTGGTGGAACTTGGACAGGTTGATGGCTGCCGACTGCAATGGTGTTGCAGCTGGAAGGCTGGAAGCATTTGCTGCTGGCTGGAGGAGCTAGGGCCGGCAGCCATGAGTGCTGATTCAGCCTCCTCCTCCTCGTACTGGAGGGCTACCAGACACCTATATTTATTTTGGATTCCCTCTAGCCTCTGCTGCCGGAGCCGGGCTGCTATCTTCTGGCGAGTTGGATGATGCCCTCCAGGAGTAACTATAGCAGGAAAGAAAAAGGAAAATGACAAATTATAAACTGTGCTCTGTTCAAACTATTTTTTTTAAAGTACAGTGGCACAGCAGCAGTAAATTGCTGGGCCCTAACAGCCACTGGAATTTGATGTGGCTGATTACAACGAGTCACAGGGCTATTTTTTACCCACACATGCCGCATTGTAGTTAAGTTGACGTCCGAACGTCCAAAGGGTAAAATTTGAACTGGCATAAATCCATTATGGAAGCCATGAAATATTTACTTATACAGAAATGTGGCACATGCCAAAAGGGTTTTAATTTTTTTTTTTAGGTGGCTGGGATAGAACTTTGGAAAAAATAAAGGACTGGAGTGGTGACAGAGTGGGCACCGGGGTGGAAGGGAAACATCTTTTTAAGTTTGAATACATTGACAACTTCGTAAATGCTGCATTAACTGAAGCAGATTTGTACATTGCACAGAAAACACTATTGTACACTGCCATGCTGCAGTTACGTCATAGTAGCATTGGTGACTAATGGGGAGGGAGGTATGACCATGATCGCTGGGAGGATACATATGTGGCTTTCTTCAACTACAGGGAGTTAAGGGAGAAGACAGAAAATTAAAATACCCCCACTTTGAACCAAAGCTTTGCTAACCATGCAAACCAACCAATCAAATTAGTTGAACAGCAGACACATCCCTCTCCACAACAGCTCCCTTATTTCTTCTTGATCCAAGCAATTATACACTTATCTGTTCATTCATCTATTCTATTCACCCTTTCATAGCCATTATTTCATTTAAGCTTACACTCTCCCATCCAGTCTTTTACTATTCCAATCCAGCCATCCATATTTATCCACCCATCCATCCATAGACTCACCTATCACGTATTCACCTTCCCTGCTTTCACATATCCATCTATTTATCTATGTATTGTTCATTACCATTCACCCATCCCTCACCTGAGCATACTCATTCACCCTTCCTTCACCCACTGAGGCATCCTTTCACCCCTTTCATCTATCTTCACCCACAGATGCATGTCACATCAGTCACCTATGCATCTTTCTTTTCCTTTCACCCATACATCCTTTCACTCATATACCATTTCACCCACTTTCTTTTACCAGTTTGCTTTTCAATCAAGCCATCATTTTTAGCATCCATTCAATCATTATGATGAGCTTTTATCTACTGATTTACAGAGAGAGGAGGCCAATAAAATTAAGAACACACTCCTCACTGCAGCTGCTAAACCAGGTGCTTCACAAGCAATGCCCTTGAAGTAATGAGCAACAGCAATATGACTTACCAGTGCCTGTCCCAACTGCCACCGGTTCTCCCCCTCTGACTACTGCTGTGTCCGGCGCGCTGGTGCATCCGCTGGTCCCAGCACTGGTGGATGGTGCAGCTACAATTTTTTTTTACACAATTTAGTTCTTACAAAATAAATACAACCACAATAGATCATTACAGTTCGATCTTCTATCATTCACTATAGGAATTTTGTTAGTTGTTAGAAAAGCAAGGTAGACAAATCAACCACAATGTTTCATAATGGAGGGCCAGAGCTCATTTAAGTCGCTGAAGTGCAATAAAGGAGTGAAATACTTTGGTCAATCCAGGGGAATATATGATGAGGTCTTGGTTGGCAAATGCAATGGGCATGAGTAATGCAAAGACATCCTTCACAAACGTGTAGAAAAGTTGACTTTGGGTACCTGTCCTAAAAATCTGTCCTCTTAATATTAAGTTCCACTCTGCAAGATATATAAGGGGAGAAGGGAGAGCTAAGCTTAGTAAATAGTAACAAAGCAGAAGAAAGCTAATACAGACTACAGACAGGAGGAAGTCAGGTACAGAAGAAACGTAAATAAATATATAAATGCACTGATAACAAGAATTTAACAAAGCTTACATAGAACAAAAATAAGTACAAAAAAAGTAGACAGGCAAAGTAAACTAAAAGAAAAATTGTTTGAAATGAGGAGAGGTGAAAAATAAAAGTAGGGAAATAAAACTAAAATCACAGGAAGACTTACTGGGACCAGCAGGTCCACCTGCATCCACACTGGTGGTGGCGCTTGAAGTACTGGCACCCTCTCTTCCTGAACCTGCCAATGCTGTTGCCCTTTTCTTCATTTTGGGTGTTTACGTAAGAAATAAATAAGAAGATACAAATAAAAGATTAGTTGTGCAGTAAATCTCCCCAAAAATATTTTTTTGACAAGCAGAGGCAAATACGGTAGCGTTGCACTTTTCTAGATCAGATTGCCTAGTATGATGGACTCAACTCAAGTTGATCTATTACTTTTACTTTCCTAATTCCTACACCTAAGCCCTACTCCAAATTTCCTAAGCTACAAGCCATATTATTTACAAACTTTTGATGCAGGGCAACACCGCAAGCCTTCTTGCAGCGCTTCCCTGCATCAAACGGAGAGGGCAGGATTGTTCTGTATATGTAATAGATATGCTGCATTCCTGTCCCCCTTTTCCCTTGCATTGGCACACAATGGGCTGCCATGAGCCAATGCAGACACCCCTGCATTATTCTGCAAGGGTGTCTGGATTGAGGGGATGATTGTTTTGTGTGGGGTGCGGGCTGAAAAAAAAACAATAGCAAGAGGAACTTTCTGCCGTAAAACCCATGGCACACCTCCCTGCCACAGGGTGAGTCAACGCAGAAACTTGCGTTGTGGAGCAACAACACACACAACAGTAAGTAAATAAATATATATTACTCACCAAGCCCCAACACCTCGACGTCCAGCAGGTCAAGCAGGTCCTGTTTCCAGTCAATGAGGTCTGTGAGGTCTGCCCAACTGCTGCTGGGTGCCCTGACTCCCAGTGTGCAGATGAACCAGCTGGCGCACCCTCCCCAACAGCAGTGGACGCTCCCAAAGGGTGTAACTTGAACTAGGCCTGCTGCCTCCTGCCAGCATGAAGGGAGGTGGTGCTGCACAACAAAAATGAGTGCTACTACCACCTCTTTGTGGAAGTTGGGGCGAGGCTGCACCTCTTGGTGGCATCATCGCCCACAAGGTAGTTGGCTGTTGCTACCTTGATCTGCCATGGTGCTGGGTGGGGTGGGGTGAAGACAAGAAGAAAAAGAGAATGAAGGAAGGAAGAAATAGGACAAATAAACAAAAATACAAAAAGTCACAAAAAACAGGAACAACATTTAAAAAAGTAAAAATATGTATTCAGTATAAGAGAGGCTAATAAAATGAATAAAAATGAGGGGTAGATTAATTAGGACGGTGCAGGATTACAAGGATAAAAAGGGATGGAAAAAACGGCCCACCACCATAAACAGAGTGAAAAACAAGATGGCTGCACCCTTGCGAATTGTGTGGTGCTGTTCGCATACGATTTTCAGCTTGATTACATTTGTCGTGTTGCATTTGACGCTAAAAACAATGCGAGCAGGTGCCACAGAGAATTCCACCAGCTCATGGAATGCTTGTAGCTGTGTTTTTTTTTGCAACTTCATGGAGTTCCATGTAGAGAGACACCGCAAGGGAATTTTTAGGGTTTAGGGTGGGTAGAGGTTTTTGGGTGGTAAGGGAATTTAAGGGTCTAGAGTGGGTTTAGGTTTTTGGGTGGTATGGGGATTTTTAGGTTTTAGGGTGGGTATAGGTTTTTGGGTGGTAAGGGAATTTTGAGGATTTTGAGGTAGTTATAGTTAGGACCTAGTTTCCATAGACAGAGCTTTTTTTGTTTTGCCAATAACTTTGGTGCCACTTGACGAATCTTCACAACATTTTCAAAACCTATACTTTTCTCAGTTCAGCTGCTGGTTTGAAAGTTTCAGGGTGATCTATCAAGTGGGGCAGAGAAAAAGGAGGGTCCCAAAACGCATTTTCTCCATTTAATTTTCAGTAGGGTCTTTAGACACTTCTACAGCCCAACTGCTGAACAGAATTACACCAAATTCGGAAGGAAGCTAGATCCTGTTCTACAGATTGTGCTTTTTGTAATTTGGTGTAAATTAGTTCAGTAGTTTAGGAGAAATTAAAGGTAAAAACATTTAGCTATCTAGAGATGCAGATCTCACTATCCCAGTGCAGATATCTGATTGGCTGCCAACACTTCAAAAAGGAAGTGTTGGCAGCCATCTTGGGACTCAGCTTCAGAACCCTTAGCTCTGGTGCTGGGGCCCCAGACAGTCTCTGCCAGGGCTTAAAAGCATTTTCTTAAAACATCAGAAAAATATGTGGATCCAGATCTGCAGATTTTCATGATGTTTTAAAAAAATGGGCAGTTTCCCTCTCTTTTTGTGAAGGGGTGCCCACCCCTGTGACATAGCTGTTTGCTTTTGCTTGGTAGGGGCTGACAGCTGTCAAACAGCTCTCACTTGCAGAAAGCAGAGTTTTCATCTGTCTTCCCTGCATGCAAATATGCATGCGAGGAAGAAAGATGAAAACATTGCTTCTGCATGCAGGGAGCTGCTATTAGAAGCAGCTCCCTGCTGGTGGGAACAATGCTGTCTCCACAGGATGAGGGGAGCAAGCTAGGACTGCGCGGACCCTCAGGCTCCCCCCATGGTCTTGTCACTCTCTCTCTTTCATCCAATAATGAGTTGGAAGAGAGAGGGACATTGTCATTGCAATGGTCTCTCCATGCAATGACTTCAAAAGGTAAACTAGCAAGATTTTTGGCATGAATGTTACAGTTACATTTAGATGCAGAGTGGAACAGTCACTTCTGGTCTAGTGGTCACGGTCTGGTTCTGTCACTCAGAAGGCTGAAGGTTCAAATCCTAGTATCGCTTGTCAGTGTGTTTGCTGATTTACTGGTGTTTTGACTGTTAAACCTTCTTAGTGATGGAACATTCATGTTTCTTTCCAATCACATGCATGGGTTGACTGTTATAGGTATGTCTGGAAGCATAACAGTAAGGAGTCACCTATGGCCTAAAGGTTAAGGTTAAGGGTTAAGGGTTCTACTCCATGTTTGCGCATACTCGCTTTCCTTTTTTAATTTCTTGTAATCTTCAAAAGTTTAAGGTTCATACTGAAAGGTGGTCTCACTCTTTTTAATTGCCAAATACATTTCTCTTTACAATTTGTCTAGAAATATCTGATTCTAAGTAGATCATTCATTCCTTTGTGTGACTGTCCAGAGTGAAAGCACAAACAGCCCAACTGTCATCCTGACCCAGAGATGTATTCCACAGCCAGGCAAAGGCACAGAATGGTTATGCAAGAAAAAGCCCACTTTCTGAATGTATTTTTTCAAACTTACAATCTAAAAAAACAACTATACCAAAATATGTATCTTTAAATTGTGAGTTCAGAGACCCCAAACTCCTTTTTTCTATCTGCTCCCTATGGGAAACTGCACTTAAAAGATATTTCAAGGCAATCCCCATGTTAACCTACGGAAGAGATAGGTCTTGCAATAGTAAAAAACAAATTAGGCAGTATTTCACTATCAGGATATGAAAAGCACACCAGTACATGTTCTACCTTTTAAATACACTTCACCCTGCCCATGGGGCTACCTTAGGCCTATCTTAGGGGTGACTTACATATAGTAAAAGTGAAGGTTTGGGCCTGGTAAGTGGGTGCACTTGCCAGCTCAACATGTCAGTTTAAAACTGCACACCCAGACACTGTAATGGCAGGTCTGAGACAGGTTTTCAGGGCTACTCATGCAGGTCCACTAGTAGCATTTGATTTAAATGCCCTGGGCACACCTGGGGCACTACACTATGGACTTACTGGTAAATCAAATATGCCAATCATGGATAATAACCAATCATATTCACAATTTACACAGGAAGCACTTGCCCTTTAGCACTGACCAGCAGTGGCAAAGTGTCCAGAGTACCAGCACCAGCAAAAACTAAATCTAGCACAGTCGGAAATATAGGAGGCAGAGGCAAAAAGACAAGAGAAACCACACCAAGAATGCCAGATCTAACAAACCCCAAACCACTTTCAAATTTGTTAGGAGCCTAGTGTGAAGCAACTTGGTTGATATGGATGAGTGAGTGCATTACCCATGTCTGGGCGTAGCTTTTGCAGGGCATCTAACTTGGAAAAAACAAGTCATGGGCGGGATACTTTATAAAATCTCAGTCACTGGTAAATACTCCAGCTGTATTTGATTATTTTGTTTCCACTTTTCCATTCCAGTCACAGGTCTGCCATATACAAATCAGAATTGGTGCAGCTGCCAGTAGAAGCAGTTCAGCCTGAACTGCCAGCCCAGATCACCTCTAAATGGTAACACAAGGATCTGCAGGTTCTAATTGTGATGCATATGTTACAGCTGTGTTTTATTTGAAATTATTGTTGGTTCCTGGCTAGATTCATTTGGTTAATTGTGTCCATTAAAATTGGATGTCACAAAGATAGAAAATTCATCTGTTACAGGAAACAATATTTGAGAGAGAATTCTCAATTTAAGTATCCTACAAAGAAAAAAACTATTTCTATAAGCATTAAAAACACAAAGGTATGATCATATGAATGTGACTGGAGAACCCCCAGGTAAACGGTAGTCCCATAAAAGTGCGTGGTTCAATAGAATATCTCACCTGCCCCTTACACGGGCTCTGAAAGGCCATTAAATTACTAGATATCACGAACATGCCTCCTTTCAGCGCACAAACGAATCTGTGCCATGGAATCAAACAAGGGATCTACGAAAATATTTCTGATGAGTAGACAGTACATAGACAGAATATAGAACTGCACTGAAAGGTTTGACATCACATCAAGGAGGGAGTAAGAGGCCCAATTTATCGGTACCCAAAGATACACTTTCTCTTTCTTCTGAAAAGTAAGGGTAGCCTCACAATCATCAACAAGCAAGTCTAAAATATAAACACCCATGGGGACATCCTGGGCCATAGCGCAATAAAGGCTGATCTATCATACAAACGTCCATCGCTTGTCTACAGGAATTAATTGTGTACACTTATCTAGAAATGTTTATGTGTCTCGTTTCATAATGTAAAGAATGTGCGTCTAAAATACAATAAGGGCTGCGGTTCGATTCTAGCAGAGCATATGAAAACGCCTCTTAGAACACCACGGCCAAATCTGAGCAGACATTGTCGCAAGCAGTGTATTCATTTTTCTTCAGCTAATAAACAGTATAAAATTGACTAAATTGTACATTTCTCTTTTCCTCTAGGGAGCCTAGCCACAGCTCATTACAATGCCAATACCCATCACAGTCTTTCATCGATCACATTTCAATTCTGCTTGTGTTTCTTCCAGTGTGTACTAGTACAACACATTATCAAGTATAAAAACTCCTTCAAACCACTAAAACACATAAAAGAAATATATACTGTACCTGTTTCAAATGTCATTATATTTCGTCTTGTGGGAGTCTAGAAGCAATAACCTAAATTATAAAAAATGAGGTGAATGTGAGCCTTATCATCTCTATTGTCTATGGGCTTAATTTGTGTCCCATATGATTGGCCAAACTTTGCAATGTACACCGGAATCATGCAGCCTTATGTTTTCACGCTTTACTTAATGACTTTTGACCTACGTTTCACTCAATTAATTTCAAACACTTACATGCATATCTTTTTGGTTTTGGTTTTATCCTATTCCACATATCAATTGGGGTATGGGTATCTTTTAAAAGTTTATTGTATTCCTTGGAGGATAAATCCCCTTTTTTCTGATTATGAAGATCAGGTTAAATCTGTTTATTTTAATGCTTTACATAGGAGACACCCTCACTAATTTGTGACTACAGATCTCATTTAGAGCTTTGCAGATGAGGGATATCTGTCATAAAGTGGCAGATGACCAGTCCGTCATACTCACAGTTCACATGTTTCCAATGGTAGAGTCTCTGCAGACTCCTCCAATGAAAGCTTTGAGCAAAGGGTCTGTTGTTCAGTGTGCTATCCGACCTGTTTCAGGATAGATGGTCTGGCGTGCACTCTCCTGTTTGGGGCCACCAGGGAAATCATGAAGTCTCAAAAGGAAACAAAAGAAATGGCATCCTGTGCTGTAGAAAGCTCTTCAAGATGCTACATGGTCAACACGGTGTAAGTTTGTACAGCGGAGCCGCAGCACAGCCTTAGTACTTTAGTTAATATGTCAGGTGGTCTTCCACCAGATTAGCGAAGGACATCTCTCCACTAATCTGTGTGCCAGAGGGCTGCCTGCTAATCTCTAAATAACCCCTATATTTGGGGATCAACATATTTT
This sequence comes from Pleurodeles waltl, assembly GCF_031143425.1. Lineage (NCBI taxonomy): Eukaryota > Metazoa > Chordata > Amphibia > Caudata > Salamandridae > Pleurodeles > Pleurodeles waltl. Next base: position 1,273,563,399 of record NC_090444.1, read on the forward strand.
TTGAGAAACCAATGTGTTTACAATGTAATTATGGAAATCATGTAATAGCAGATGCTAAGTCTATATGGTACCACAAATTACAATGTTTGGACTTTCTGTTGGTGCGGTGGCGATTCGCAAATATCGAATTTGCAAAATGTGAATTGGTTTTAACGAATTGCCATTTGCAAAAGTCTTGTTCAGGTACTGTATTATGACATCACATTGAGAAAGTGATTTAACACATGATCTGTGTAGGCCTCTGTAATATAGAGGAAGCCAACTGAAAAGGTGTTTTTGGAGTGCTTCTGTACTTTGTGAGATTATGACCAGCGAGGAGTCAGATACGGATGGTGAAGGAAGAAAAGGAAAACTTACAATTATCGAGAAGGGCCTGCAGGAGTGACATAAATATGCGTGACTCACAATGCTGAGCTTTATAGGGAAAAGCACATTTAATGTCCCAGACTCCAAGAGAAAAGAAAACTTGGTGGGTATTCCGGAAAAAATGAATTTGGTTGGAGTGACACAGAGGACCATCGAGGAGCTCAGAAAATGGCGTTACGACCTGTGTTACACAACAAAGGAGAAGGCTGCAAATCATCTGCCTCAGGTGTATGCAATAGGTGGGGGACCCTCAACCCAACCACCACCAACTCTATTGGAAGACTTCATTGAGTGAACTTTGTAGCCGGACAGTATTGTGGGCATAACAGAAATAGACACATCTAACCCATCTACTACATCTAAAGGTACGTTTTAAAATAGTAGAAATAAATTATGTACATATTAAACTGACTAGCATTTAGAAAAACAATATAGAATAATGCTTATTTTTAACTTCCTGATGCATTATGGAAATTCTAGTACATACACCTTAGTAGGCTTATCTCAACTAATTCCGCTTTGTGTGTGAAAGAAATACACATTAAAACATGTAAAAGGAAACACTTTAAAAGTGTATGTAGTAATTACAGAAAAGTTTAATATACATGTTTGTACTAAAATACCGTATGCTTTACAGTTTAGTATATACATATGTATACATCACATATGTATCATCCGAGAGAGGCCAGGAGTCTAAACAAGAGGCACCTCACGACAGTCCCTCATGATTCCACGGCTACTCCAACATCACCTGTGACATCACGACATTAGACCAGCAGTTTCTCCACTGCCAGATTTCAAGAGGACTCAGAGGATCCTACAACAACCAGAGAGAGACCAGGAACTGCTATAAGGCCAGCCATATGTGCACGAGCCTTCTGCAGCACTGTCACAGTGCTTCCAGACGAGGAAATGCTGGGCTTGTAAAAGTGACAGATAGTGGTGATATATTGGCTTGATTTGGTGGCTTAGAGCAGGCCATAATGTTGACAGTTCAGTGCCTACAAAATGAAAGCAGAAAAGCTGTCAATAGTCAGTTAGTAGGCATGAATGAAAATTTTGTGAATATCAGTTATGGCTTGTAAAAGCTAAATCACACCGTGGAGGAGAATCAAAAAGTTATTGCAAATTATTTTCCTCAATGAACTCCGGCTGTTACTACTTCATGTGCAATTTTACAGCATCCTGATGACAAAATACACCCCCCTGTCCCCCTGCCATGCCTGAAACAACCGCCACTCTCTCACAAGGCACACCGTCTCACACCCCCCCTTCATTCATCCTTATCCACTTCTCTATCCTTGCCTGGTCCATCCTGGACTTCTGCAACCAGACGACCAGATTCCTTCCTCACCTCTTCAAATCGCACACCATCCTCACTCCCCAATCCTAGAACTTCAGACACCCAGAATAACCCAAAAAACATCCAAATCATGCAAAAACAGAACAACGCCACCTCAAACTTGTCATAGCAGCATCCATCCAGGGATCCCAAAATCTCCCCCAACAAGTCAAATGTAATGGCTTCCCTTAGTCTTCTCCCAGCGCCCACTTTCTCCTTGCCCTACCCTTTTAGTACCTTTCCCAACATTTTGTCACCCGCCGGATCGAAACCCCCACAAGCGCTTCCGACAAAAGGACAGACCAGCCAGTTTGCCTGCAATGGTTGTCGGTGATAAACCCCTGTCCATTAGTTCTAAAGCATAATGCATGACCAATGCTTCCCTGTCCTGGCGATCCCTGCTTGTCGTCTTCCCTACTCCCTCTTGGAATGCCTGAAAATCCTTTCACGCTAGCTGATAGCATTTCCTGGTAGACTGGGCTAAAGACATCTCCACTAGCCTTCAAACTCTCAATCCGCTCACTCCCAGACTCCCGTAGGGACAAACATCTTGACTGTCTCTGCTCCCGGTGCAATACTACGAAAGTGGTGCCACTGTAAACGAGACAACGAATCAGCAATAACATTGTTCACACCAGGCATGTGAGTCACCTTGAAAATGATATTCTTTTGCAAACACAACAATATGAATCTCCTCAACAGCCTCAAAACCCTCAAGTTCCGGGCCCTCTGGCGGTTCACCAGCTCCAGCACAGTCATGATATTCACATGAAACATCACTGTCTTGTTCTGCAACTCGTCACCCCATACAGCCAATGCCACCAGCAATGGAAAAAACTCCAGAAATGTGATGCTGTGCCTCTGCCGCAACCACTGCTATGGCCAGTGCTCTGCACACCACCTGCCATCCCAAAACAATCCAAAACCATTTGCTCCAGATGCATCCGAAAAAATTTGGACCTCGCACACTACTTTCTTCTCCTGAAACCAAATGGACACACCATTAAAGTCTCCCAGAAAGGAGAGCCACACCCTCAAACACGCCCTAATCGCCAAGGAAAGTGGAATCCTGTGGTGTGGTAGTGTGGCACCTGACATGGCCAGGCCCAGATGTGTTCAGAATGTATGCCCCCCTCACTACTCTCCAAGCAAAGTTTAGAAAACCCAACAGTTTCTGTGCCCTCCGAAGCTCTAGGCGACCCTCACCAATCACCGCCTCCAAAAAAGTCTAAATCTCCTGTACTTTCTGCCCTGGCAATCTTGCTACAATGGTGATCGTATTCAACTCAATCCCCAGAATACCCAAGATTGTAGTGGGGCCCTCCATATTTTCAGGGGCTAAAGGAACTCCAAATGCCTCTGCTAGGTCCTCAAACTTCTGCAGTGCCCACCCACAAGCACCAGAAGCCAGTTGTGCCACGCACAAGAAGTAATCTAGATAGTGCGTAACCTCCTTGTTCCCACTCTCTCTTGTGGAAACCCACAGCAAAAAGGAGCTGAAAGCCTCAAAAAGAGCACAAGAAATAGCACAACCCATAGGCAGGAACCGGTCCACATATCTGGCTCCCTCAAACTGCATCCCCAGCAAGGAAAAATCCCCAGGATGCATTGGGGAAAAAACAAAATGCTGATTTAATATCGCACTTTGCCAACTCCACTCCCTGTCCACATTGCCTGATCAGGCCAATGGCATCATCAACTGATGTGTATACCACCTTGGTATCATCCATGGCTATAAAACCATTGACAGATGCCCCTTCAGGCCAGGATAAATGATGGATCAACCGGAAATTCCCTTCCCATTTTTTAGGCACCACCCCCAAAGGAGATCTCATCAGATCAGGTAACTGCCATTCCGAAAAAGGGCCCACAATCCTCCCTTCCTGCACTTCCTTGCTCAATTTTTTTTCTTACCACTTCTGGAAGCTCTTTGGCTGACCGCAAATTGTCAGCCCACCTCTGCCTTCTGGGTCCTTGATAATCCAGCCAAAAACCTTCCTTGAACCCCAACTCCAATCGCAAAGCTGCATCCGCCTTTGGATACTGCACCAACCATGGCAAGAATACTTCTAACCTAATTGGCATAGGAACCCTTTGGACCAGCAGGGCCCTGTTGTCCTCTGCCCCTCCCCATCTTCCATTGTTCTACCGGACTGGCCAGTGTGAAGCATTGTGTAATGGGATGTCTGCCCCCACACTTGGAGCATTCATACAAGATTTCCTGTTGCAAAATCCCTTATTAAAATTATTAAAATTATTGAAATTCCAAGAGGCCCCCACTGTTCCTCCCATGTAGGTACCTCTGCCTGCGCTGCTAGTTGTGGCTGAAAGGAATTATATGTAATAGGTAACCCACTCGCCGTATGCGTCAAGGCTGTAGATTGTATGGGCAACATCCATTGCATCCATAATTCTGAGTCCACATCCCCCCAGGGTTTACTCTAACCCTTGTCCTGAATTCCTCATCATAGCTGAGCCAAGCAAACCCCCCAAAATGCATCTGGGTTTTCCTTATGATGTCCATTTATTTAAACAAAGCAATGGCCCTGTCTGGGAATTTATTACAATATACATTAGCGTATATCAGAAACGCGGATGTCCATAGTCATGGGGACCCTGGGTCTCCTAGCCAGTTCCCACTCTTCTCCCTTTGACCCTTCCTTCACCTGTATGTCCCTGTCAAGGAGTTTGAACACATCAACATACTCATGTCGCCAGATTCTACCCATTGTCTTGTCTGACAAATGGGCCCCCAAAGGCATGGCTAACCCCATGTAGGGCAAGCGTTTCTTGTGACCTGTGTCCTCCTTAGCTTCTTCGCTTACTGCCTCCCCTGTTTTAGCCAAACCCACCTGTGTTCCTGAAACACCATCTTCGTCCCTCCCCTCAGACTACTGAGGGGCCTTGCCATCCTTACCAATCACCCCATCCCCCACTCCTATTGATTTTCACTCCTTCTTCCCCGAATGCCCCTCCTGGCCCAACCAGACCATCCACCAATCCTTCTTACCTGTCGGTAAACCCATTTCACTCCTCCTTAGGCACCTGGCTGCTGTGCCTCCTGGCTTCTGCCTCTCTTGTGTGCTTCCAGTGTCCGCACGTGACTCCTGTAGGACACCAATCTCTGCCACCTGTGAGTCCCCCCTGCCACCAGCCTTCACATCCCGACTACCCTCACCTTCATCCAAAACCTCACCGTCCTCCCACCCATCACTTGCATCCTCATAATCCAGCTCCAGCACAACCTCACCATCAAACGCATCATCCAAACCCTGCTTCTTCACTCGCTCATCTGTGGAGATGCACCTAGATCCTTCCCGGTGTCGTCCACTCCTTGGGTGTTGCACTGAGCACGTTGTCCCTCGTGATAGGGAGGGCCATTGAGAACCCCCTTAGTTCTTCAGACCAACGTCCAGGGGCCGTCATGCTCCCTGCTGGTGTCGCCGACTTTCTGCAAAGCCCCACCTGCTGGCCTTGCACCACCACCCGCTATGCCACTCCAACCTGGTGTGTCTACTATGTTACTTGACCCACAAACCACACCAGCTCCCTCTGCCTGACCTCCGTCTCCCAGCTCTGCAGGCACCCACAACTAGTGGCCCCTGGGACCTGTAATCTCTGGCCTTAATCTGTCCCTCTCTTTCATCAGTGTTCCTTTCGCCTTCTTGACTTGCCATGCCTGTTCCGCTTCCTGCTCTCTGGCCCTGCACAATCCTTCCCAAAGGGCCTCAGCCTCCTCTACTGCCCTACGCTGCTCACTACTCCGACACCCCCTAACTACATAGGCCCCCTGCCCAGCGCCCTGCGATAATCTGGCCGAACTATCCAAACCACCCCCCACAACCCCACTCCCACTGTGCATCGTACCTCTGCCCCCTGCCTTCTGCCTGTGAAACTGCCTACCTCTGGGCCTACTGGTGTCTCCCCCTACCGGGTTCCTCTTTGTGCCGACATTCTGCCCATGGGCAGCAGTCTACTGTCTGCTGCAGCTTGCTTTGGCCATACTCAGGTCCACATGGCCCAGAAGCCCCATGTCCTCCCCTGTTCCCTCATCCTTCCCACTTACCCCCTGGGCCTCCCCTGCAGACTCCATGAAAGAGTCCCCTTCCCGCCTACCGTAGCTATGGGTCCACGGGGTCCCTGCCCCCTGTGATCCAGTGAGGCTTCTACACCTCACTAGCACTTTTGTGCTTCCTGGCTTTGAAGAAATATTCCTCTCCCGTCCCCCGTTTTTCCTTGCTTTCCGTGGTGAGCTGCATGCCACCACCGCAGCCGCCATGCCCTTTGCAGTAGCCAGGGTCGGCCTTTCCAGACAGACCCAGACTTCCCCCAGCACTCCAGGCCGCAGTAAATCTGCGCACCCGGCTTCACCAATGACGCAGAGCCCTGCATGCACCGCATCCGTATTGTGTTGAGCAGCCATCGTGCTGCTCGACAAAAGGCCCTAGACTCAGTCCAGTAAAAAAGAAAAGGAGCTCTAAACGCTCCTGTACCGCTATTCTCCGGGAGAGGACATCACTTCCTCTCCCTTTCCCTTAAATAACCCTGCTCCCCCACGTGACCCCCCCTGTACCCAATCCTGTCCCCGCTCCCTACCTCCAGGGGAGAGCTGTTGCAGTTTGCTCAGAGTGTTGAATGCACCTTTGTTTGCCCAGTGTGTTGATTCATGTGCTATAATTGTAAGTAGTGCCTGAGCTAGCCCTTGGTCCACATTCAAGGCAAATCAATGCTCCCTATGATTTAAGGAGTTACTACTGCCACCAATGGATTAAAACAGTGTTCCAAATGTAAAAAACAACATATGGGCATTATTACAAATACTCCAAATACAGTGTACATGAAACAGTGAAACATGATTATGCCTAAAGGACCCACCAGTAATACCAGGGACACAGTTGTGTACATAATCACTGTATATACAAATAACACTCGGACCTGTGTATCCATAGGTAAGTCTATGAGCGTGCTGAGGCACATGCAGTAGCAAGGACCATGACAACTGTGCAGGTTTCATTGATTTTGCAGCAAATGTCTGGGCTCTATTTAAGTGCATAACCACTCCTGTGAAGACACCAAAATCGTCCTCTTAAAGTCCAAATGTACGCACTATTACAGACTCTCTGTGCATTATACCTGGGTCTTTTCTGGAGGTTGGATTCATAGATGGTGTCAACATCAATGGGAATAGAGCATTAGCATTGCTTCCTATAAACAAACATTGTAAAATTAGAAACAAATCTAAATACTCCCAATCTATATATGTGTGTGCAAAGTATTAAACACACTTACCAAGCAAATAGCAATCCAGTCAGTCTCCTGTAGATGGCCGATTATAATGACCATTGTTGCAGAACATGTAGGACTCGTGTGCTGCCTGGAAAATGTGCAACAAGTTTGGTGATAATCACATACAAGCTGCATGTTTAAGGAGTGAGTATTTTTCTTATTATTGATGAAAAACTCTTTTGCAGATGATGGGCTATTCAAACATAAGTCTCATCTACACTACCAATAAAGTGGGATGTGGGCAATTCAGTAAAATAAATGTTTGCCTGCTGGAAATCCAGTTGTTTTTTCGTAAAATATATATACTGACTTATGCTTCTCAACATCTGGGAGAAAAGGCCTCTTTTGTCTTGGTTAGCCCCCCACATTTTGACTGGTATTTAATGCAGTATCAAAGTTGTTAGTACTCAGGCCCCATGCTAACCAGGTTTCCTGGGACAGATGCCTTTCCCAAAACTGTTGTGATGCATTTTTATAACTGGCAACACTTTTAGCTGCCACAATAAGAGGCAGATTTATGGAAAGTGGCGCTGCACTGAGTGCAACGTCACTTTCCCTGCGCCCCTTATTGCCCCCCTGCTGCCACCATGTGTGCGCCATATTTAAAATATAGCATATAGGTGTAATGTGGCACAAGGGTTTACAAAGTGGCACAATGAAGCATTGCACCATTTTGTAAATATGGCGTGTGGGTGGGAAATGCCACCTTAATGCCACATTCACATAGAAATAAATGCTGAAAATGTGGTACAAGGTGGTGCTAGAGGCTCATAAATATACCCCGTAAGACCCTAATAAATGGTACTTAAGTACCCAGGGCATGGGTACTAAGGGTAGGCCCCTGAAAGCAGCAGGACAGATTGTGCCACCCTCAAGGGCCATGCACCCAGATACACCCAGCACTGCCATTGCAGGCTGAGTGCACTGGTGCAATCCTAAAAAGCAAACTCAACATGGCACATATCCTGTGTGCCCTGCCACTATACACTGCATGCAATATAGGTAAGTCACCCCTCTGGCAGGCCTTCTAGCCTTAAGGCAGGGTGCACCATACTGTATGTGTGGGCATAGATGCATGAGCAATATGCTCCTACTGTGTCCTTGCCAAACCTGGGACATAGTAAGTGAACAGAGCAGCCATTTTGCAGTATGAGTTTCACAGCTAAATGATGGCCACTCTGAACCTGGGTTGTTTGGTATCAAACAACTCCAAATTATAAATCAAAACGGGTACCAGCATTGGATTTATCACAAAATGTACTCAGGGAGCCCCTTAGAGGTGCCCCTGAAAAAGCTAACTATCCTGGCATAGTTGCTGCCAGGTCACAACCAGCCTGCCACCACCAGACAAGATTCTGGAACCCTGGGGAGAGAGGTACTGCTCTCTGGGTCCGAGAACAAAGCCCTTCTTGGGTGGAAGTATAAACACCCCCTCCCTCAGGAATGTGCACTGCCCTTCTAGCAAGCTTCAAAGGGCTTACCACCCTTGAAACTCGACCCACAAGCCTGCTGCTAGCAGCAGATGGCCACCCCTATTGCAAACCACCACTTTTGGCAGGAGTAACAGCAGGAAAACACAAAAAAACTGGGCAGCAGGAGTGGTCAGCCCCAGCTTGCATCACCCTTAAGGTGTTGCAAGCGAGGTGATCTCTCCATTTCATTTTCCTCCATCTTGCATGGAAGCAAAATAGCCAGTCAGGTGTAGGGAAGTGACCTCTGCCCACTGGAAGTAGTCTCTTAGTGGGTATAGCCACCCTTAGGTAGATGATCCATTGGTCACTGGTACTCCCCTAAATGCCCACTAAATACAGTTTTTAGTTGGCATACCTAGACCAGAGAATCAGATTCTAAGGACAAAAGAAGACCTGCAACAAAGAAACCCCAACGCTCTAGAACTGAAGTCCTGCTGCACCAAGAAAAAGGCGGCAACCCCTGCATGCTGCACCCAGGACATTTGCCACTGAGGGGTTGCTTTGACACTGGAAGGATTCTACAAACCCCCAGAGGACCTCCACACTTCAAACATCACTGAAGATCTCCCTCCAGAGCGTAGGCATCACTGTCCTGCAACCAAAGACCAAAGACCCAGTGAAGTCCACTTCACTGACCGGCTGCTGACCAAGGTTCTGGATGCCGCAGCCAGACCAAACTTCACCCAATGAACCATGAGGACAAACTCTGCAAGTGTGCCAAGTTTGGTGGCACTGCACCCTCCAGCGGCTGAACACTATTTCCCCAGGTAGTGGTCACCTAACATTGGACACCCAGAAGAACATTCCATTCCGGACTGTAAAAGGACAAAGAGGAAGCCCCATTCGAGTGATGTCAGAAATCACCAGGACCTCCCACCAGAGTGCCCATGCTGGACTGGAAGCGACCCTCAAAGTGACCTATCTCCTGCTTCCAAGGGCACCTTTGCACCCAACTCCCGGTTCATCATTCCCTCTGCACCCGGCTGCCCTGTGCCTTCACCGAGGAACCTGATGTGCCCTAAGGGTCCCCTACCCCTTGCAACCTCAACACCTAAGGGAACCCACTGGACTTACCTTTAAGTCCACCTCTGCAGTTCTTTTCCAAGAGGTCTCCTCGCTGTGGCCTGGCACCAGCTCCAACAACTTCCTCCAGCCGCTCCCGCCGAAACCAGGAGTCACCTGAACTTTTCCGGCTGGTCCATAGTGCCCACCGTCAAGCTCAATATACCTGCAAAAGGAGACATTGGTAAATGCATTGCCTGATTTTATATGCTTTTAAAAAAAAAAAAAAATCTATGGATAAAAAGACTATTTGGGCCATATTTATACTTTTCGACGCACAACTGCGCCAACGCAGTTGTGCGTCAAAATATCTAACGCCGGCTAACGCCATTCTGAAGCGCCATGCGGGCGCCGTATTTATTCAATGACGTTAGCCGGCGGAGCTGCCTGGTGTGCGTGAAAAAAGATGACGTACACAGCAGCGCCGGCGTAGGGGAATATGGAGCTTGGGCGCCAAAAAATGGGGCAAGTCAGGCTGAGGCAAAATTTTCGCCTCAACCCGATTTGCGCCATTTCTTTTAACTCCCAACCCCCATTGAAATGACTCCTGTCTTAGCAAAGACAGGAGTCATGCCCCCTTGCCCAATGGCCATACCCAGGGGACCTCTGTCCCCTGGGCATGGTCATTGGGCATAGTGGCATGTAGGGGGGCACAAATCAGGCCCCCCTATGCCACAAAAAAAAAAAAAAAATTACTTACCTGAACTTACCTTATGTTCCCTGGGATGGGTCCCTCCATCCTTAGGCGTCCTCCTGGGGTGGGCAAGGGTGACAGGGGGGGTCCCTGGGGGTATGGGAGGGCACCTCTGGGCTCCTTCCGAGCCCACAGGTCCCTTAACGCCTGCCCTGACCAGGCGCTAAAATCGACGCTAAAGCGGCTGGACGTCATTTTTTTTGACCGGGAGTGTAAATACGGCGCACATGCCTCGGAGTCAATTTTTTAGACGGGAACGCCTACCTTGCATATCATTAACGCAAAGTAGGTGTCCACGCTAAAAAGTGACGCAAACTCCATGGACTTTGGCGCTAGACACGTCTAACGGCAGAGTATAAATGTGGAGTTAGTTTTGCGTCGAATTTGCGTAAAAAAAAAACGACGTAAATCCGGCGCAAACAGAGTATAAATATGCCCCTTTGTTTCCTAACCTTTAAAATTTCAGAACTTAAAAAGGAATAACCTGATTTTGATGATTTTGGTCTTAAACATGTTATAAAAATCTGAAGTATTTTTTAAATTTGTCTTGAGTTATTCTTTTGAGTGTGTTGAGTGTGTGTTTTGCTTTATTGATGCTGTGAGTATAAGAACTGCTTTGCACTTCTCCAAGATTAGCCTAACTCCTCAATCAAACAGCCACAAACATTAGAGCATTAGGTGGTTTAGTTTTTACCTCTGCAAATAAACATGTGGTTGCCTGGACCCTCTACACAGTGTGTCTGGTTTTGCACACTACATAGAGTGCCAGCCTCCTACAACATTAGATCCCAAACCCTTCTCCAAAATGTAATAAGGCCCTTTGGGAAGCCTCCCTCACTGCAATTACCCACTGCTAACGTCCTCCAAAAGCTAGCAAGTGAAGAGATCATAGTACTTGTACATGAGTTGGTATATAGCATTACTTCTTACTAGATGTCTTTCAAATAGGGGTTAAAGCTGAGTTACTAAAACCAAAATAACCTGACTACTAAGCCTAGGTTTGCCAAATATCTCCTACTCAGTTTGTGTAAAAAGTGTTATCTAAATCCTCTCCTATCTTCTCCTCCTCCCCACCAGACCCGGCAATATTTACATCCTACTCGCATTCACATGCAAAGCACACATTGTGAGAGGAGATGAAGAATGCTGAGGCTGTTAATATAGGTTGTGCCTCATTAGCATCTGATCCCATTTAGTGGTAAACTGCACACACAACTAGTAGCATACATATAAATACTGAATCGCTATAAGGAAACCCCTAATAACTCTTCACAATTTGGGAATGCTAAATTTGTGACTCAGAATTGTTTGGCTTCATAAAAAATAGCATCATTAATGCCTTAATACATTAAAAAAATCCCTATTTTATTGGTCATTAACTAGTTTGGGACTCGTACATCTGGCCCATGGTCCCAGCATCCTGAAAATGAATTAAAAATATATACAAGGGGACGGGTTGAGCACTTCCCGATTCCAAGAGGCATATGGGGGTCCAAAAGGGACACCTATTGATTGGCTGCTCACAAGATGGTTGAAGATTTGTGGCAGCCATTATAGGATTTGAAGTCATGGTCGCCATTGAAATTCAGTGAGGAGGAGTATGATGATTTTTCAAAGGCATTTATGAGGCTTGAGAAAAGATTCAAACCCACAATAAACATTATGCTGGAGCACTATCACTTTTATACTAAGAGAAAGAAGGAAGAAGAATCGTTTGATGAGTTCATTACAGCATTAAAATTATTATCAAAAACTTGCAACTCTGGAGAGTCTACAGGTGAGATGATTCATGTCCAATTAATAGTCAATACAAATAGCAAACTAATACAGGAGAAATTGTGGTCATAGATGAACCTACACTTAATGAAGTGACCAGTCTGCCAAAACAATTGAGCAGTCAGTTTCCTGGGTAGGAGAAGTGAACAGTGACCAATGCAGCAATAAGACCATTGAGATATGCAGTGCAGTCAACAAAAATAGCATAACAGAAACAAGCAGCAGACGAAAAATTAGAAAACATTATCCTACTTCGGGTGTGTGACTATTCACACATTGCTTCTTACAAGAAATACCCTGTCTTAGGAAATGTTTGCAAAGTTTAGACACACACAGGCTATTTTAATAGAATACATAAGGAAGACTGGTGCTCACAGAGAACCTGAATGTAAACCGCTAAGTATTGTTTTAGAAGTTAAGATTTGGAAGTCAGATCCAGGGAAGAAGTTGACAAATCAATATGTACCCTTTAAGTATTCAACATTGAGCTGGAGGTGATGGTGAATTCTCGTAGGCCATATATAATAGTAACTCATGAATTTTTTGATTTGCATTTTCCACAACATATTGGCATGCTCTTGAGCCCAGACATCAAAACAGTGGTCTTTGACAGAGAAACAATTGATTTCAGTGGTTATTTTTACACTGAGGCCAAATTCAAAGGAAGAAGTGTGTTAATCAAAATCTATGTAACCCACAAAAGTGTATGTGTGTTGTACTGGAAAGACCAAAGGTTGTTGGAAATTACTTTGACTCCCAATGCACCAGACTCGGTTTTGGCAATTCCAGAAGATGGCTTGAGTACCAAATTCATTCAATATTTTCCTAACACTTTCAGTGATGGCTTAGGAAAACTAACAGTATTCATGCATTGCATCAAACTTGAACAAGGCACAATACTCCTCAGACAAAAAATTGAAGGATGTGCATTTATACATAATAAAGAACCATCGAAATCTACAACAGGATTTATTGTCACTGGGAATAATTGGGGAAACTGAGGGGCGTATTTATACTTAGTTTGCGCTGTTTTAGTGTCATTTATTTTTACGCAAACTTAACTCCATATTTATATTTTGACGCAAGACCAGTCTAGCGTCAAAATATAGGAGTTAGCGTCATATTGTTGATGTGACAAACTACCTTTTGCTAATTAGATGCAAGGTAGGCATTACCGTCTACAATATCACACTAACCCCCTATCGCCTTATTTATACTCCGGAGTAAAAATGACAAGCACGGAGTAGGCGGACCCAAATAAGGACGTTAAGCCTGCTTAACGCCAATATTTAATGCCTGGGTCCCACCAGGCATTAGGGGACCTGTGGACCCATCTCCATGGCTAAACACCATGGAATCGGCCCACAGATGCCCACCCCAAGCCCCAGGAACACCCCACCCACTCCGGAGGGGCGCCATAGGATGGGCTCCCCATCCTGGGGAAGTATGGGGAAGTATTAATTATTAATTTATTTTTCTGTTCTATTGGGGGCCCCTTACATGGGGCCCCCTGCCTGGCACTGGGTATTATGGCCTTGCCCAGGGGACACTGGTCCTCTGGGCTGGCAATTGGGGTGGTGAGCATGACTCCTCTCTTAACTAAGACAGGAGTCAATTTTGGGTGGTAGCGTGTCAGAAAATGACACTAGTGTGGTTAGCGGCTCATTTATTGCCGTTAACCAGCCTAGCGTCATTTCTGACCAACTAATGGCTTTTCCCCATCCCCCAGGCTAGCATCTTTTCTTTAGACGCTAGCTTGTCCTATGCGTCACCGTGCGCTATTCCATTAATATGGTGCCCGGGTGGCACAACTGAATGGCGCTAGAAGGCGCTATGGATTTTGACGCAAAATAAATATGGGCCTGAATCATGGGCATGTGTGTGCTTTACATGCCCACAACTATTTTTGGGGGTGCATCAAAGGTGGCCTCAGGCCCCCCAGCACCCAGGGGTTTGCATTACACAATTTGCGAATTCCTAACAGGAATTCGCAAATTAGGTAATGCAAAACCATTCGCACCTATGGGCCTACAGGCACATAGGGATGAATGGAGTCCCATTCCCTAATTGCGATTTGGTAATTGCAATTGCGACTTTTAAGAAATCACTATTAGCGAACCGCAATTTTCATACATCCCATTTTGCATTTCTTAAATCGCGATTTCTTAAAAATCGCTATTAAGAAATGCCAACGGGGCGATGATACATCTGGCCCTTAGTTCGAACATCATCGACAAGCATCCACTGCCAAAGTAAATTTACTTATTTTCTTTGTGTGAATGCCAGCTCTTTCTTAGGGTCTGCAGAGAGGTTGAAAGGTCCACCTCCAGGCACCACCAACTCTGAATGCTATAACAGGGCAGAGTATTAGAGTGGCCAGATGAGGGAAAGGGTGTTGGGGATAGGCACAGTATGGAGGGAGATCTGAAAGAGAAAATAAGATGTTCAGATAGTGACCTCAAATTTTAGTCTCTCTATACACCCCTTAGGTTTTAGGGAGCATGTATATCAAAGAGTTGTGTTACTCTTGCACCACGCAATGGGGTGCAATAGCGATGCAGCTCTTAAGTAAGATTTATCAAGCCATGCACGGCCACCTTGCGTGGCCTAGCCTGTCTAGACAAACGTAGAGTCACGCAACACGGTGCAAATCGCTGCATTGCGTTACTTTGCCCTGGGATGGCATTCCGTGTGTCGATTGTGGGTGTTCCCATGCATCCACCCAAGGATTCTGGCACATTCCCAGATTTACCATTATTGTTAGACCTGAGAATGCATCAAAAACCTTTACCTCCCCACATGAGGAGTAACAAGGATTTTATTTTTTATTTCTCATTAATTCCTCTTTCTATGTGTGCTACATCTTGCCTTTTTAATTCTCTTAGAAGAAACATACATTTATATCAGAAATGCCTCCACTACTTGGCTTTTCTCTCTTTTCAGATACTGTCCATGAATCCCAAGGTTACATCACCTGGCTGAGAGAGACAATTACACTACTAGTAGTGTTGATGATATAGAGTCACAGTTGTATGCTCTAAACATGGCTCAGGTCCTTATGGGTAAGTCTTTGCCATAAATTCCCTGGGAATGGATGGTCACAGTGAAGCGCCTCATCTAAACACAGTCTTCATGCTCAATGGAGCATTGATGATAAGTGCTATCTTTTAATGTACAATGGATCTCTCATGATTAATGCAGTCTTAATATACAATAGAGCGCTGATCATAAATGCAGTTTATTAATATACAATGGTGGGCACAGGATAAATGCAGTCTTTATGCAAAATGGAACACTTAATAAACATGCTGTCTTTAATTTTAATCGAGGCAACGGTTGCTCATTGATATTATACAATGTGACCAAAAAGGCCCTTACTGGAAAAGATCTGGCAGTCTTTAACTGAAGTGAAGAACCAAGGGTCCTCGAAGCGAGTCTCCTCACTTGTTTGAATCTAAAGAATCAGCAGAACTCTACTGAAATGTCTCACAGCTGGAAGGAATATGGAAGGAGAAGTCCATTCTTCTCATGAATGGTGAGCATGCAGTCCAGGGTGGAGCTGGTTTTAAATGTGAGTCCCACCAAAGATGGCCACTGCTCTAGGGTGTTTGGGACTTGTAGTGCAGAAACACACTGAGTCCTCCAGGAATACAACAGTGGGCAGAAATGGGCTCCAAAGCCCTTCATGGAACCTAGGAACAATGGGACAATGTCTGCCTTTCAAAATAAGGCCCTTTTAAAGACAAGGATCTAGTACACCTTGCAGAACTCGGCAGATATAGTTATCAAACAACATTAATCCACAGCGAGACCGCCATTTAGTGGTCTTGGGAAACCAGTGCACCTTCCCACAAGGAACTGTTCTCCTCCCAGAGTGCAGGGCCACACGGACCCCTGAGAGCTGAGGGTAAGAGCTGGGCAAAGGAATACATCAGAACCCTGACTCCTAGCTTGACAGACCAGCAGTGTAATGTGTACTTGACATACCCCAAGCAGATTACCTAGTAGAATTTTTATAGGATTCACGTCCCCCTAACTGTTTTTATCAAACCGTCTGGCTTTTTCCAATCTAAGTGGATGCCACTTGTCTTGACATCAGTGGCTTCCATTTTTCAGTGAGCCATGTATTACATATTCAAGAGTATGAATGAAAATATGAGATGTTTTCATGATGATATTCTTGTCTCTTCCAAGGAAACATATCAACATTATGAGATTCTATGTAAGGTCTGCTAACGATTAAAAATCAGCAGGCCTATTCCGACTCCTCACAAATGCAATCTGTTCAAGTAACATGTATCTCATCACAAGCTAATGGCGGGGGAGTTGTTCCCCAAACTCTCCTTGTGAACGTGTTAAATCTGGCTTTTCAACCTAGAATCAGTTGCTCTCCTTTTATAGACAGTGTGAATATTAGGGTATAAATGGGGAAAAGAGCACAAATACATTTTGAAATTATAACCTATTCCACCACCATATTTGCTAATGCAAAGAATGCACTATGACTATTAATGTAAATGCTTTTGGGTTGGGTGTCATACTGTCTCTACAGAAAGGATATGGTGAGTGGTTTTAGGTTACATTTCCAGACATTCAACTCGATGTAAAGGCAATATGCTGTAATTGAACGGGAACTGTTAGCATGGTCTTGGACAGTGAATCACCTTAGACATTTCATTTGGGATAACAAATTCATTCTGCAAAAAGATCATAAACCACTTGTGGATATCATATTGCCAGAGGGAGAGTTAAAATCTAAAGCACGCATTGCAAAGTTGTGCTCAAAATTGCAAGAGTACTGCTTTCAAGTTTTCACATACTAGGGAAAAGCAATAAGTGTGCAGATTTTTTATCCTGGTCAACTTTTTTAAGTTCCAATGGTGATGAGTGGGATGAGGCTGATTTCAATGTGGTTGGGAGTGTAAGTGAAATTTGTGCCTTGCAGAAAGTGCCATTGATGGAGGAAATGTGGATCAGTGAAGATGCCAACGATGCAATACCGGGTAAAGCAATGAAATACACATGTTCAGGTTGGCCACCAATCAAATGTCTTTGTGGGAGAATTGCATTTTTCCCCAAGTTTCTGATGAATGAAGCATGTCAACATCTTGTTAAGAAATGACAGATTTGTACATCCAATGACTGTCAGGATAGTTACCACGAGTGCTAGGCACCGAACCCACAATTTATGAGTTTTTAAAACATCATTTAGAATTAAATTTTGGTGTCAGAGAAGCAGATCAATTTGTGAAAACTGTGAAGAATGCCTAAAAGCCCTCAAATGTATTTTCCCTACTTGCAGCAAGTGTCCTGGCCCTGTTCTTCATGGTGGAAGCTTACCATTGACGTAGCGGGTTCCTTAAAGTGGTTGCTGGTCCACATGTAATATGCCATTATGATGGTTAATTACTTCACCAAATGGCCAGAAGTGACATTCATAGATAAAGTTACTACAAATTAAGTTTAAAACTTCATGCACTATATATTCTGCAGAGAGGGGTTACCTGAATCCATGGTTAGTGACAATGGAATGCAGTTCACACCTAGTGAAACAATCACATTTCTTAATTCACATTACATCAAATATTTTAAAGCAGGCATTTTTGACCCACAGAAATGGCCTCGTAGAAAGGTTTAACCTTTCTCTCAAGGACAGCATTTCATGTAGCCTTGTAAAACAAGAAGTCAGTTTCCCTAACAGTCAAAGTGGGGTTGTGGGCCTACAGCATAAATCATCACTCCACTACTGGGGTCAGTCCATTTAGGTTACTCAGGGGAAGGTTTCTATACTCTTATTTATGTCCATTGTAGCTTTTCAAAAGCTATCCCAATAGCCCCTTCAATAGTAAAATGTTAGATCATAGTCACATCAGCAAAAGGGTGGAAAGAAACAATGCATGGCCAACCAGGGATATGTCACTGCACATAAAGTAACGTCACCAGATTTGAATCTGCCTTCTCCTGTCTCTACAGCCAGCGCACTCTGACCCTACACCAAACGTCGGACCCTCCCGCCACTGGGCCATTGAACACACAGTTGGAGCGCCTCAGCTGCATCCTCCTCAACATATGCTCCCTCAAAAAGCATGCAGTAGAACTCTGGGACCTGCAAGACTCTGCCCGTCCAGATATCACCTTTCTCACCGAAACATGGACAAACCCAGCACTGGATTCACCATCGCCGTACCCAGTCACTACAAACTGCTCTGTACATACCGACCCTTTCGACCAGGCGGCGGCCTTGCCATCACACTCAAATCCAACCTCTACCTGGCAAACAATGCAGAAGAACACTGCCACCTCATGGAGCACCTCCATTTCCAGAACCACGTCACCCCCAGGTCCATCTTTGGTGGCACCCTCATCTACAGGCCACCCAGCCCGAGCCAGCCTTCAGTGACTCCATCGTCTACATCATATCTCCTCATGCACTCACCTCCACGAACTACCTGCTCCTCAGTAACCTCACTACCACATCGACAACTGCAACAACATCAACACCACTTCCCTACTCAAGAACCTCACCACAATAGGTCTCAAGCAACTTGTCACCTCATCAACACACATCCCTGGACACACAGTTGACCCCATTTTTTCTGCCAGCAGCAACATCACCATTGACAACACCTCTACGCTACACTGGACCGACCACCACTGCATTCATTTCTACATCACCACACCGACCATCGACCCCCGCACTCTCCGCTCCCCAAGCAGGAAATGAAAGCAGATCACAGAGGAACAACTTAATAACACCCTCAGAAAGTCTCTTACTCCCCTTGCCACAGATGCAAACATCTCAGAATGGAACTTCCACCAATGGACCTCCAAATGCGCCAACAACCTAGCACCACTCCGAAAGACCTCAGCAAAACACAACCCCAAGTAGGCCAGCTGGTTCTCCTCCACAATCCAGGACTTCAGGAGCACCTGCAGAAGGTTAGAAAAAGATGGAGAAACAGCAGGTTCCCGGAAGACCTTGGGGCCTTCAAATCCGCCATCAAATCCCATCACCATCTCATCAGATCCACCAGGAAAGCCGCCCTGCAGGACCATATCAGTGCCTCTACACACAACACCAAAGACCACTTCTGCGACAGACTAGCCACTTTCTTCCACTTAAAAATCAAAGACATCTACGATAACTTTGGACACCAAGACCCTCCGAGCCCACAAACAACCCTCCAGATCGGACCCTCCAATCCTTCACAGATTCTGCACTGCTGGACCACCCTCACCATAGATGACACCCACTCCATCATGAGCAACATCCACTCCAGAGCCCCTACTCGCCCCTGTCCTCAACATTCGCGCCTTCTGACCCCTGTCCTCACCACATTTTCAACAAAGCCAACACCTCCATCGCACCCAAGCTCTGCCACACTCTCAAGTGCTCCATGGAGACGGCCACCTTCCCGAGGACCGGAAGCATGCCGAAATCCACTCCTCCGGCAGAAACCCAGGTTGACCTCCTGGACCTCAGGAACTACCGCCCCAGTCCCAGCTAAGGTCATTGAAAAGGCCATCAATGCACAGCTCCGCAAACGCATCAAGGACAACAACATCCTGGATATCTCCCAATCAGGTTTCAAGAGTAACCACAGCACAAAGACCACCCTCCTCACTGCCACAGATGGCATCTGCTCACTCCTTGACCATGTCCAAACACCAGCCGTCATCCTACTAGACCCATCTGCCAGCTTTGACACGATCTCACATCACATCCTCTGCTCCAGATTCCAAGCAGGTGGCATCCATGGAAAGGCCCTACAATGGATACGCTCCTTCCTGTCTGGCATAACACAGAGAGTCAGGCTCCTGCCTTACCTGTTAGAACCTACAGAGATCCGCTGCAAAGTTCCACAGGGCCCCTCCCAGAGCCCCATACAAGATTTACATGGCCCGTTTGCATCCATCGTCAGGAACCACAGACTGAACATCGTCTCCTATACCGACGACACCCAACTGATCATCTCACTGACCGAAAACCCCATAACTGCCATTAAGAATTTCCACAACGGGATGGAAGCCGTCACTGCCTGTCTGAAAGACAGCTGCCTTGAGCTCAACTCTGACAAGTCCGAGATCCTCATGCTAGGACCCTCCACATCGGCCTGGGATGACTCCTGGTGGCCTGCTTCCCTCGGCCCCCCAGCAAACCAGGCATGCAACCTCGGCTTCATCCTAAATTCATCACTCACCATGACCCACCAAGTCAACTCGGTTGCATCCTCCTGTTTTCACACACTCCAACATCTCCAGAAGATCTTCAAATGGATCCCAAATGACTGCCGCAAAACCGAAACCCACGCCTTGGTCACCAGCAGACTCGACTATGGCAACGCCCTCTATGCTGGCACCACCCAAAAGAACCTCAAGAAACTACAACACATCCCAACCGCCTTCACCAGACTCATCCTGGACGCCCTCCACTGTAAACACATCACCAGAAATTTAAGACACCGCCACTGGCTCCCCGTCAAGAAGAGGATAAAGTTCAAACTCTTCATCCTCCCACACATGGCACTCTACGACCTATGACCCACCTACCTCAACCACTGCATCACGTTCCACTCCCCTCGACAGGCACTAGCCACCATACGCTGCACACAGAAGACCTCGCATGGAGGAAGATCCTTCCCTTACCTCGCGGCAAAGAGCTGGAACACCTTGCCTCATCTCAGACAGTCACCATTGTTGCCTCAATTCAAGAAGGACCTTAAGACCTGTCTCTTAGACTGAAGCACAGAGGACTGATCCCCTCAGCGTCTTGAGACCCTTAGAGGTGAGTAGCTGTGCTCTATAAATAAGATTGATTAATTGAATGTTGTCGAAGTCACATGCATGAGTTGGCAAACAAAGTAGAAAAAGGGACATTTTTTAAATTGTTATGTTGAACAAGGGACGTATTTTCGCACAGGATGGCAGGTGATGGTGCATCAGGAGGGTTGCCAAGAGCATGGTTGGGAAGAAGCAATCATGTGATGAATGGAAGTTGAACAAAAATGGTGTACACTCCTATCTAGCCCTGGAGTTTGTACTTCCCACACCCTAACTGCAATGCAAATTAGTAATGTTGCTCGTTCTGCCCAATCACATCCTCAGTTGAATATTAAGGTCAACAATGAATTAAGCCCCATACAAACTGATCTTGATAAAGGAGTTGCAGATGACAGAGATAGGATGGCCTCTAGAATTAGGTCTCCTTCATGGAGGATACTTCAGGATTAATTAGATCATTTGGAACGTCCCTTATCTTCTTTCCTCCCCATCCCCATGATATTTTGTACAATCCATGGAACATAATGAGAATACCTGATAGTTAGTGGTTTTCGTTACAGTATTTCTAGATGTTATTACATTTGCAATCTTATTTACTCCACTCCAGCTTGAGATAACTCACTGTCGTCCTCAGCCATGTGAGAATAAATCTGACATTCTGAGAAAAAAATGCACTTTCAACAGAAGCAGAAGCCTGTCAATTGATACCCCAATATTCTTTTTCAACCTCCTACAGTGCTCTCATGAATGATAATAGTGCTGACGTTCTGTATGTATGACAACAGTGTGGCACACTGAAGCATTTCCTTTAGAAATGGACAAAATGAGAGAGTTTATTTTCTCATAGAAATTATGGTTAGTACTCTAGAAAGCTAAAATGAGTGTATATTTTCTATGAGTTCTCAAATGTATTTCTCATCCATGTCAGTAAAACATTCTGCCATGTAGACTCAAAGATGTACTTTCAACACCAGCAGCAGTTTGTCAGTTTACTCTCCTGTATGCTACTGTAGCTTCCCACAGTGTTATAATACACAACTAGTGCACTAGCATTCATATTAAAGGCAAAAGTGTGGCTCACCTGAAGTCTTTTTTATGGAATCAAAGCTGTAAATCCTGACCCATTTGCTTTAGATATGAAAAAAATTAAGGAGTGCTCTAGAAAGCTAAACTGGGCAAAAGCAGGTGGCATGGGCAGTGGTAGCAAAACGGACTGTGAAAGGCAAAAGGAATGATGCAGAGGCATACGCACAGACAATGGAGGGCAGAGGGGCAGGCACACAAAGATGACAATGTAGGGCAGGCCGGCATGGGCAGGGGCAGCCCATGGTCCACAGAGGGCAGAAGGGAGAGGGCAGGGGCGTGCACATGGAGAAAGGAGGGCAGGAAGGTTAGGGGCAGCAAGCTAACCACAGAAGGCAAGCTGGCAGGGGCAGCAAGTCAACCACAAAGGGCCATTGAGATGAGGCAGGGACAAGCAAACTGTGAGCAAAGGGAAGTAGAGAGGGGGCAGAGGCAGCATGCTGACCATGAAGAGCAGGCTGGTATGAGCAGGAGCACAAAATGAACCACAGAGGGTAGAAGGAGGGGCCAGGGTTATGCAAATGGAGAACCGATGGCAGGGATAAAGCGGTGACTGCAGCAAGCTGACGCTATAAGGCAATCCAGCATGGGCAGGGACAGCAAGCTGAACATGACATGCAGGTGGGAGGGGGAAGGAACATACAGATGGGGAATGCAATGCAGGTGGGAGAGTAGCAGGTGTAGCAAGCTAACAATAGAGGGTAGGCTGGCATGGTCAGGGACAGCAAGCTGACCATGGAGAGCAGGTAGGTGGCAACAGGGCACACAAATGATGAACAGAGGGCTGGAGGCAGAGACAGACAGTGGAACATGGATGGCAGTCTAGCATGTTCAGGGGAAGCACATTGCACCACAGAGGGCAGGAGGGAGGGGGCAAGTCCACAGAAAAGGGAGCAGGTTCACAGAAAGGGAGAACAGAGGGCAGGAGTAGTAAGCTGACAAAGGATGGCAGGCTAGCATGGGTAGTGGCAACAAGCTGACCACTAAAGGCATGCCGGAGGGAGCCACAGACAGAAAACAGGGGGCAGACAGTAGGGGCGCTGTGGCAGGACATTTAAGGCAGGTTATATGGGCAGGTGAACACGCTGACCGTGGAGGCAGGAGGGAGGCTGCAGGATAGCACACACGGGTATAAAGAGGGCAGAGGGAGAGGTTAGAGGTAGCAGTAGCAAGCTGACCATGGAGAGCATGGCAAAAAGGTGGTGGGGCAGCACAATGAACTAAGGAAGGTAGGCGGGAGGGGGCTGGGTCAAGCAAGCTGCCCAAGGAGAGCAGGCTGATGTGGCTTGGATCACAGCAATTCGCTGAATAAGACACACGTTAAAAAGACATTCTAGTTAGGTGTGGTAATATGATCTTCCCTTAGATTAAATTAAACTGAATTTTACTGAATAACAGAGGTTAAAGTGGTGTTACAGTTAGGTGTTGAAATGGGTTCAAAACTAACATTTATATATGAAAAAGATACTAAGCGTTGCAGGGTATAAATCAATAAGCAGACTATAATTTGCACCCCTTCCATGCACTGCATGTAGCTCCACATATTATGTCACAATGATGTTAAACAACATCATTGATGACATTACTGTTGACATCTCAAATGACATAATTGAAGAATTCATCCAATGAATGTGACAGTTTGCTGTACACTTTTCATACTAAAAAGCATTCACCAAGGTACATCTAAGCCAAATTTTCTTTACCCTCTGTAGTGTTAAAGGGTGTAATCTTTCACAATGTGCAGAACTTGATGACCATCTGTGTAAGAAATGTAGGGTCTGATTTACAAAGGTAAACTTACACTTTTGTGCACATTTCCGATTGTTTGCCATTCAGAAAATGTATTTTACTAGTAGCATTTTAATGACTGAATTTTAAATATACAAAAATAGGGAGGTCCTATCTTTTTATGTGTGGAGACTCCACAGTTGTAAAGATGCTACTAGTAAAATACAATTGTGAATAGCAAAAAATGATAAACCATCGTGAATCAGGCCCATAATGCCTCTGTAGACATTAATGCAATCAGAAATTCATGTAGGAGCAAACTTACACAAGTATATTACTCACTTCAGTGTATTTAGATATTGTCTGTAGCAATACCTCACAACTCTTTAATATCAGCATGTGCATAGAATTACAAAGCTGAATAATGAACTATAAGCATCAGCTTTAATTTTTCTCACATATTTTTGCTACAGGACGTTCATCTAAGCTACAACTCAGTCTCTAACTTGTTTGAATGAAGTTCTATTTGCCCTTAAAGCTTTACTGGTAGTTAACCTGTGCACCACATAACCTTTAACATAGTGAATCAGACATGTCTTCAGTACTACACTATTTCTATTTTGGACATGCACAAATGGGCATACAGTGAATCAGTACTGTATATTTTTGTGGGTTCTTTCTTATCTACTTTGTTTTCTACAATGATCTAGGGTTTTGTAGAGTAATTTGAGGTGCAGTAGCGTGGGGATTATGACATAAGAGATGTTATTAGTGATGTATTTTGGGATATTAAAAGTAATGTAATCAATTATGTCATTTAGCATGTCATGAGTGATGTAATATGTGAGATTATGAGCACTGTATGGCAGAGGCTCCAGTTGTAATTAATTGACTGTGCTGATGAATTTCAGTGGTTTTTTTTTGGTTTATAAATGTTAGTTTCAACCCATTTCAAAACGTAACTGTTAGAAATTGGTTCTTTGGTTGGCAGTCAGGTTACCCCCTGTCCAAGCAGATTATGCTGTGCTCACCTTCTGGTAGCTTGGCACTGAGCAGTCAGGATTAATTTAGAAGGCAATATGTAAAGTATTTGTGCAGTAAATCATGCAATAACACAGTATAGCACCACAAAAATACACCACAGTGTTTAGAAAAATATATGATATTTATCTGATAAGATGCAGGTCAAAACGATTAAGATGCAAGAAGTATATGTTGAAAATATCACTGTAGAAATGATATAAAGTGTCTTTAGTCCCTTAAAAGCAACACATGTCTCTTGAAAGCACAAAGTACCTGACTTGCGTTTAATATCTCCGCAAGGAACCACAGAGGAGGAGATGAGTGGAAAACAGGGAGGTGTGCGTCGATTTCTTGGGCCGCGCATGGCGATTCATCATTTATTTTCCACACAGGAAGGCTTTGCGTTCTTTTCCGGCATGCAGGCTTGGATCCTCTTCAGGTTGTGGGGTTTTCAGATGCCCAGGGGACGATGGATTGAAATTCTGCGCTTGCAGGATGTAGTCGTAGGGGCTGCGTCGATCCGGTGGGTGTTGCGTGGAAGTTTCCACCGCACTGCAGCGCTGCGTTGATTCCTCTCAGGAAGTCGAGCTGCGTCGTTCTGACTCGGCTTTGCATCGATCCAGTGACCCGTGCATCGAATTTCCGGTCGCTACGCTTGCGCTGCGTCGATCTTCTCCTTGCAAAGTCGGGCTGTGTCATTCTAGTTCGGCGTGCGGTCATTTTCTCACCGTGATGCAGGCTGTGAGTCGTTTTCTGCAGGCTGTGCCTCGGTTTCCGCCGCACAGGGAGTTCTTCTTGCAGGAATGAAGTATTTTTGGTCCTGAGACTTCAGGGAACAGGAGGCAAGCTCTAGCCAAGCCCTTGGAGAGCACTTCTTAGCACAGCCAGAGAGCAGCAAGGCAGTAGTCCTTCTCAGAAAGCAGTCAGGTGAGTCCTTTGGTCAGCCAGACAGTTCTTGGCAGGTTGCACGTTCTGATTCAGGTTCTCTTCTCCAGGAAGTGTCTGAGTTGGTAGGGGCAGATGCCCTGTTTTAATACCCAAATGTGCCATTGAAGTGGGGGAGACTTCAAAGAGTGGCTTAGAAGTGCACAAGGTCCCCTTTCAGTTCTATCCTGTCTGAGAGGGTTCCGGTAGGGGGTGTGGCAGTCCTTTGTGTGAGTGCAGGCTACTATCCTTTGACATGTAAGTGTCAGGCCATCCACCCTCTCAGCCCAGGAAGACCCATTCAATATGCAGATGTATGCAAGTGTGACTGAGCATACTGTGTTTGGGGTATGTCTGAGTGAATGCACAAGGGAGATGTCAACTAAACCTAGCCAGACATGAATTGTAAGGCACAGAAGGATTTAAGTGCAGAGAAATGCTCACTTTCTAAAAGTGGCATTTCAAAAATAGTAATATTAAATCTAACTTCACCAGTCAGCAGGATTTTGTATTACCATTCTGGCCATACTAAATATGACCTTGTTACTCCTTTCAGATCAGGAGTTCCCACTCAAACAGTATATGAGGGTAGCCCTAATGTTAACCTATGAAAGGAGCAGGCCTCACAGCAGTGTAAAACGAATTTAGGAGTTTTACACTTCCAGGACATGTAAACTACACAGGTACATGTCTGCCTTTTGTCTACAAAGCACCCTGTCCTATGGGTTACCTAGGGCCTACCTTAGGAGTAACTTATATGTAGAAAAAGGGGAGTTTTAGGCTTGGCAAGTACTTTTAAATGCCAAGTCGAATTGGCAGTGAAACTGCAGACACAGGCCTTGCAATGGCAGGTCTGAGACATGGTTAAGGGGCTACTTAAGTGGGTGGCACAATCAGTGCCTCAGGCCAATAGTAGCTTTTAATCCACAGGCCCTGGGCACATATAGTGCACTTTACTAGGGACTTACAAGTAAATTAAATAATCCAATTGGGTATGATCCAATGTCATCATGTTTAAAGGGAGCGAGCATATCCACTTTAGCACTGGTTAGCAGTGGCAAAGTGTGCAGAGTCCTAAAACCAGCAAAAACAGTGTCCAAAAAGTGGAGGGAGGCAGGCAAAAAGTTATGGGTGACTACCCTAAGGCTGTCAGGTCTAACAGTAACCATAACGCCATTTTAACCTTTGTTTTTTTCATTGAAAATATGTATATGTAATTATTGATTTTTTCGAGGAAAAAAATATTAAACTTAATTTAGAAATTTCAATAAAGAAAATGTAAAAATAAATGTAAATGTTTTTCAATGAATGAATATGAAAGTTTTAACCAAGTTCAGTAAATATGAAATAAATATAATAATGATAGTGTGGGTGAGCATTTTATTTTAATTACTGTTCAAACATTACTATTTATGCACTAAATCAATACATTTACATTACTTTATTCATCAATAGACATTTAACTTGATTTGGTAATGTGTTGTTAAATGTTATTTTATTATTTTTGTTACTGGCATTCCCAGCTTAGCACTAATTTGGCACTGGTGAGGTGGGAGGTATCGAGGCACATGTTTACAAAAGTTGGCTTTTAGACCACTGGGTAATTCTATTGTTTTTGTTATGCAGCGACCTAGATGTTCAAGAGTCAGATGCACTGTACTGGAGTGGGGCAAACATGCTATACAGTGCCACTTAGCTGCTGTCTATTTATTTGTGTTGCAGCGTGCAATGTGTTAGTCTGCACATCAGGACAGAATGTTTATCAGACATTAAGCCTTCATTCAAGGTTTGTGCATGGTTAGTTAGCAGACACTACTTTAACCAAATCGTTAAGAGAGAAAAATAAGTAAATACAGTGATAGTAAACTTGATTGAGCTTTGGGGCCTTGGTAGGTCTCTTAAAGGGAGAAATAATCTATCCTATAAAGCCCACTGTGTATAGTTGATAGTTCCCTGCTTTGTAAGATTGTAAACATATCCAAAGTTGCTCCCAGTTTTTCACTGTATGATATTCATGTTTTCCATTAACCTCTTCTGTGCCTTGGACGAGATGATCTCGTCCAAGGCTACAGTTCCCCTGTGCCTTGGACGAGATCATCTCGTCCTAGGCACAGGGGAACTTGGGGGAGCGCTAGCGCGCCCCCCCCATGTACCCCCGTCCCCCCCCAGGCGGGGATGGAAGGGGAAGACCTTCCCCTTCCACCCCCGCCCCCCCCACGGCAATCCGATGACGTCAGCGCGCGCACAGCGCGCTGACGTCATCTAGTGTTGCCGGGCGCGCTGGAAGCCTTTTGCTTCTAGCGCGTCTTCGGAGGAGGACTTGAAAGGTGAGTCCTCTAGGTTTTTGAGGGGTGGGGATGGGGGTGGTGAAAACAGACACAGTGGGAAAGGAAAGGGTTTTTCCTTTCCCCCTGTGTCTGTTTTCACAAGATTCGTGCTCCACGATCGCGGGCAGGGCCCGCGATCGTGGAGCAGGAATCTCCACTAGCCACCAGGGATTTTCTTTTTTGGTAATTTTGGGGGCGACCCCTTGGGCAAGGGTGGCCCCCCTGGGGGGCAATTTTTATTTATATTTCGCCCCCCCCTGGGGGCAGATCTGCCGATTTTTTGGCGGATCTGCCCCCAGGGGGGGAGGCCAAAACCACTAGACACCAGGGATATGTTTATTTATGTGTGTTTTGGGGGCGACCCCTTGTGCAAGGGTCGCCCCCCCGGGGGCAATTTTTATTTGTATTTCGCCCCCCCCCTGGGGGCAGATCCGCCGATTTTTCGGCGGATCTGCCCCCAGGGGGGGGGGGGGGGGGCGAAAACCACTAGACACCAGGGATATGTTTATTTATGTGTGTTTTGGGGGCGACCCCTTGGGCAAGGGTCGCCCCCCCCCCGGGCAATTTATTTTTGTATTTCGCCCCCCCTGGGGGCAGATCCGCAGATTTTTCGGCGGATCTGCCCCCGGGGGGGGGGGGGCGCGAATACCACTAGACACCAGGGATATTTTTATTTATGTGTATTTTGGGGGCGACCCCTTGGGCAAGGGTGGCCCCCCCCGCGGGGGCAATTTTTTTTTGTATTTCGCCCCCCCCTGGGGGCAGATCCACCGATTTTTGGGCTGATCTGCCCCCAGGGGGGGGCGAAAACCACTAGACACCAGGGATTTTGTTTTTATTGTTTATTTTGGGGGCAACTCCTTGGGCAAGGGTCGCTCCCCTGGGGAGCTTTTTTTTTTTCTGTTTCGGCACCCCCCGATGGCAGACCAGCCATTTTTTGGACGATCTGGCCCGGGGGGGGGGTGGAAGCATACTAGGCGCCAGGGATTGTGTTGTGTGTGTGGTGTGTGTTTGGGGGCACCCCTTGGGCAACGGTCGCCCCCCTAAGGTGGGGAAAATTTGTATTGGCCATCTCTGCCCGTAATTTTGTAGGTCCATCTGCCCCCAAGGAGGGCAGAAACCACCAATACGGCAGGGATTTTTTTGTTTTGTGTTGTGCTGGGGATGCCCCCTTTGGGAAGGGTCGCCCCCTGAAAGGGGGCACAGAGGTGTTGCCCATTTCTGCCCCCCTTGGGGGCAGATTGGCCAATTTTTTTACGCCCATCTACCCCCGAGGGGGGCAGGATCCACTTAGGTACCAGGGACAACTTCTAAGTTCTTGGTGGTGGGGTGTTTGTCAACTGGCAAAGTATTTGTGATTATAACAATTTATTTCTTCTTTTTCTTCTAGTTCAACGCTTTTGCTTCCTTTGCTGTGGATCTTTGCGGTTTTGGCAGTAGTTGTCCTGTGGTTTGCATAGTTGCATGTTTTAGGTAAGTGAAAGCAATTTACTCCAAAGGAGTATTGTTGACATGTTTGTAGGTGGTGTACTAAATGCAGTATTGTGTGTTTGACATTGTCCTTAGATTTGAGCACAGTGATGTTTGTGTTGTCATATGTCTAAATTGCTTTTTTCTTTTTTCTTTTTAGTGGGATATCATTGGTGATTGCTGTCTGTGCAGAGTAGTTGCTTGGTGAGTAGCTATTTCAGGCAAATGAGTGGTATAGTTTTTTGTAGTACATAACTCTTTGTGATAAAGCTACACTTTGTTTATTACTTATTTTAGTGCTAGTTGTTGTTGGCAATTCATTTGTTGTTAGGATCATGGCTAGCCGCAAAGTGACCGCTCAGCAGGTTGTTTGCATGCTCTTTGAGTCGTCTTCAGACCATGATTACGACACTGACTCTGCATTTGAGGCAGAGGAGGAAGCAGGAGATTCTGGAAGTGAGTTTTCTGTCCGGGAGTATTCTTCTGATGAGGAAGCTACTCTCAGTGCAGATGAAGGGCCTGTGTTAGAGGAGGACATTGATGTGCCAAGAGTGCAGCAGCCTGGGGCTGCAGGGTTTCCCATTGGAAGACCTGACACCTGGATTGCCCCAAACATGGAGCAGCCACAGTTGCCTGCATTTACTGGTCTCCCAGGGTGTAGAGTTAATACGGAAAACTTTCTGCCTGTCCATTTCTTTCACTTGTTTATGGACGATGTATTTTTGGAAGAGATTGTGGATCAGACAAATGTGTATGCAGAGCAATATTTGCGGGACAACGCTGCCAGACTTAAGCCTCAGTCTAGAGCTACTCATTGGGTTCCCACATATCTGGAAGAGATGAAAAGGTTTTTAGGTTTGTCTTTTTTGATGGGGTTGATCAGGAAGCCGTCACTGGCTTCTTATTGGTCTACTAGTCCCTTGATGGCAACTGCTATATTTCCTGCAACTATGACACGTAATCGGTATTTGCTTCTTCTTCGTATGCTGCATTTTGTAGACAATGCTTTAGCCTTGCCACGAGATCACCCTGATTGTGACCGCCTTTTTAAGATTAGGCCTGTCCTTGATCATTTTGTGGATCAGTTTTCAGAGGTCTATGTTCCAGGCAAAGAGATAAGTGTGGACGAGTCTTTGGTCCTTTTCAAGGGGCGTTTAGTTTTTAAGCAGTACATTCCTAGTAAGAGGGCACGGTATGGGATTAAATTGTATCTGCTGTCAGAAAGCAGTACAGGATATGTGTATAATTTCCGGGTCTACACTGGTAGGGATTCCAGTATTGACCCTCCTGGTTGTCCGGCCACTTTTGGAGTTAGCGAAAAAATTGTGTGGGAACTTGCTAGACGGCTGTTTAACAAAGGTCACCATTTGTACGTAGATAATTTCTACACTGGAGTGCAGTTGTTCAAGGAGTTGTTTAGGGTGGACACTGTTGCTTGTGGCACAATCCGTTCTAACCGGAAAGGCTATCCAAGGGAGCTTGTCTGTAAAAAACTTGAGAGGGGACAGTGCAGTGCCTTGCGGAATAATGAGCTGCTAGCTCTGAAATTTTCAGACAGGAGGGATGTGTACATTCTATCGACCATCCATGATGAGAGTACTTCCCCTGTGGCTGTTTGGGGTCAGGTTGCGGAAGTGCGCAAACCTGCGTGCATTTTGGACTACAATAGGCACATGGGTGGTGTTGATAGAGTAGATCAGAGGTTAGAACCTTACACTGCTCTTCGTAAGTCATATGTGTGGTATAAAAAGTTGTCCCTACATTTATTTCATTTGGCAACTTTTAATGCCTTTATTGTATACAAGGATTGTTCACCCGAGTCAAGGATGACATTTGTTAAATTTCAGGAGTCTGTGATAGAAAGCCTTATTGTGGTGGAACCGGCAAGAGTTCCTAGAGTAGAAGTGGTGGAGGATGTGGCTAGATTGAAAGATCGGCACTTTCCAGATCACATTCCTCCCACTCCCAAAAAAGACATGCCCACAAAGAAATGTAGAGTATGTGCCCGGAGATCAATCCGGAGGGAGAGCCGGATGTACTGCCCCGAATGCCCTTCAAAGCCTGGGCTGTGTGTGCCGAGCTGTTTTAGAAGTTACCACACAAGAAAAAACTTTTGGGAAATACCATGAGCGTAAGCTGTCTGTTTTATATTTTCATATGTTTCACGGTTGGCATCTGTTGTGTATTTAGTTAGAGCTTTTGTGTTTGTAGTTTTGTGCTTATTTTATAATTAGTAGTTTCTTTGTTGTTTATAAATAAAAAAAAGTGATTGCGGTGTGCGTGGGCTGGCGCTTGGCTGGCGGTGTGCGTGGGGTGGCGCATGGCTGGCGATGTGCTTGGGGTGGTACTTGGCTGGCGGTGTGCTTGGGGTGGCGCTTGGCTGGCGGTGTGCGTGGGGTGGTGCTTGGCTGGCAGTGTGCTTGGGGTGGCGCTTGGCTGGCGGTGTGCTTGGGGTGGCGCTTGGCTGGCGGTGTGCTTGGGGTGGCGCTTGGCTGGCGGTGTGCGTGGGGTGGCGCTTGGCTGGCGGTGTGCTTGGGGTGGCGCTTGGCTGGCAGTGTGCGTGGGGTGGCGCTTGGCTGGCGGTGTGCTTGGGGTGGCGCTTGGCTGGCGGTGTGCGTGGGGTGGCGCTTGGCTGGCAGTGTGCGTGGGGTGGCGCTTGGCTGGCGGTGCCAGCCAAACGGCAGTCCACACTCCCATCAGCTGGTGTGATTCTTGTATCAGGCATGTGGGCGTATGTAAGTGATGGGCCCTTGAGTGGCGCGGTCTGTCGATGTGAGTGTTGTAATGTGCTGGGCCCGTGGCTGGCGGTGTGAATGGTCTTGTGCGTGTCATGTATGAAAGGTGTGTGAATGGACTGTAAAGCGGTTGGTGCCTTGTCGCGGCTTTACAGCTCACGAGCTGTGAGTCATTGGTTTACTTTTTTGCCTTTCACTTATTAGCAGTGCATTTCATTTTTGTGAAATCTCTTGTTAATAAAATTTGATCCACTGAACCATCACTCACCCTCGTGCCAAATCCAACCAGTATGTGTTGTAAAAAATGACAAAACCTGCTCTGCTGTAATCAGGCGTCGCAGCACACCTGTGACACGCTAGGTGCCTCGGGTGGGACCCCGATGATGAAGCATGCCACCAACTTGGTTGGTGGGTGAGGGGTCTTCTTCACATAACCTAAGTGTGTTTCTTTTCACAATTTTAGTGTTTGGCACATCACGGACGTATGTGCACACATCAAAGTGATATATTCCAAAAATACCTGTGTTTGGGGGGGAGGGCCCACCTATGTTTTTGGTCCTGGGTGCGGCCTTCATGTAGGGAAACCTACAAAACCCAGAAACTTTTTAAAACTAGGCACCCCAAGGAGTCCAGGGAGGTGAGGCTTGCGTGGCTCCCCCAACATTTTCTTACCCAGTCTCCTCTGTAAACCTCAAAATTTGCATAAAAAGCATATTTTCCTGATTTTTCTTAGTAGGATCACCGCTCCAGCACAAAATTCCTACTCCCCAGTTTTCCCCTCAGTCTCCCAAGTAAAATGACACCTCAATTATGTGGGTCCCCAAAGCAGAGTCCGTCTAAAGATGTATAAAAGAATATGCCCTTATAAACTTGCTGTGCTATCCCTTCTATCCCTCCAGGTTTTGGGCCTTATTCTGTTGCAGGCACCTGGCCCACCCACACAAGTGAGGTATCATTTTTATCGGGAGACTTGGGGGAATGCTGGGTGGAAGGAAATTTGTGGCTTCTCTCAGATTTAAGAACTTTCTGCCACAGAAATGTGAGGAACATGTGTTTTTTTAGCCACATTTTGAGTTTTGCAAAGGATTCTGGGTAACAGAACCTGGTCCGAGCCCCGCAAGTCACCCCTCCTTGGATTCCCCTAGGTCTCTAGTTTTCAGGAATGCACAGGATTGGTAGGTTTCCCTAGGTGCCGGCTGAGCTACAGGCCAAAATCCACAGGTAGGCACTGTTTTTTTTAAAAAAATGGGATGTGTCCACGTTGTGTTTTGGGGCGTTTCCTGTCACAGGCGCTAGGCCTACCCACGCAAGTGAGGTATCATTTTTATCGCGAGACTTGGGGGAACGCTGGGTGGAAGGAAATTTGTGGCTCCTCTCAGATTCCAGAACTTTCTGCCACAGAAATGTGAGGAACATGTGTTTTTTTAGCCAAATTTTGAGGTTTGCAAAGGATTCTGGGTAACAGAACCTGGTCCGAGCCCCGCAAGTCACCCCATCTTGGATTCCCCTAGGTCTCTAGTTTTCAGAAATGCACAGGTTTGGTAGGTTTCCCTAGGTGCCGGCTTAGCTAGAGGCCAAAATCTACAGGTAGGCACTTCGCAAAAAACACCTCTGTTTTCTTCCAAAATTTTGGATGTGAACACGTTGCGCTTTGGGGTGTTTCCTGTCGCGGGCGCTAGGCCTACCCACACAAGTGAGGTATCATTTTTATCGGGAGACTTGGGGGAACGCTGGGTGGAAGGAAATTTGTGGCTCCTCTCAGATTCCAGAACTTTCTGCCACAGAAATGTGAGGAACATGTGTTTTTTTGGCCAAATTTTGAGGTTTGCAAAGGATTCTGGGTAACAGAACCTGGTCCGAGCCCCGCAAGTCAACCCTCCTTGGATTCCCCTAGGTCTCTAGTTTTCAGAAATGTACAGGTTTGGTAGGTTTCCCTAGGTGCCGGCTGAGCTAGAGGCCAAAATCTACAGGTAGGCACTTCGCAAAAAACACCTCTGTTTTCTTCCAAAATTTTGGATGTGTCCACGTTGCGCTTTGGGGTGTTTCCTGTCGCCGGCGCTAGGCCTACCCACGCAAGTGAGGTATCATTTTTATCGGGGGACTTGGGGGAACTCTGGGTGGAAGGAAATTTGTGGCTCCTCTCAGATTCCAGAACTTTCTGCCACAGAAATTTGAGGAACATGTATTTTTTTAGCCAAATTTTGAGGTTTGCAAAGGATTCTGGGTAACAGAACCTGGTCCGAGCCCCGCAAGTCACCCCTCCTTGGATTCCTCTAGGTCCCTAGTTTTCAGAAATGCACAGGTTTGGTAGGTTTCCCTAGGTGCCGGCTGAGCTAGAGGCCAAAATCTACAGGTAGGCACTTCGCAAAAACAACTCTGTTTTCTTCCAAAATTTTGGATGTGTCCACGTTGCGCTCTGGGGTGTTTCCTGTCGCCGGCGCTAGGCCTACCCACGCAAGTGAGGTATCATTTTTATCGGGAGACTTGGGGGAACGCTGGGTGGAAGGAAATTTGTGGCTCCTCTCAGATTCCAGAACTTTCTGCCACAGAAATGTGAGGAACATGTGTTTTTTTAGCCAAATTTTGAGGTTTGCAAAGGATTCTGGGTAACAGAACCTGGTCCGAGCCCCGCAAGTCAACCCTCCTTGGATTCCCCTAGGTCTCTAGTTTTCAGAAATGTACAGGTTTGGTAGGTTTCCCTAGGTGCCGGCTGAGCTAGAGGCCAAAATCTACAGGTAGGCACTTCGCAAAAAACACCTCTGTTTTCTTCCAAAATTTTGGATGTGTCCACGTTGCGCTTTGGGGTGTTTCCTGTCGCCGGCGCTAGGCCTACCCACGCAAGTGAGGTATCATTTTTATCGGGAGACTTGGGGGAACGCTGGGTGGAAGGAAATTTGTGGCTCCTCTCAGATTCCAGAACTTTCTGCCACAGAAATTTGAGGAACATGTATTTTTTTAGCCAAATTTTGAGGTTTGCAAAGGATTCTGGGTAAAAGAACCTGGTCCGAGCCCCGCAAGTCACCCCATCTTGGATTCCCCTAGGTCTCTAGTTTTCAGAAATGCACAGGTTTGGTAGGTTTCCCTAGGTGCCGGCTGAGCTAGAGGCCAAAATCTACAGGTAGGCACTTCGCAAAAAACACCTCTGTTTTCTTCCAAAATTTTGGATGTGTCCACGTTGCGCTTTGAGGTGTTTCCTGTCGCCGGCGCTAGGCCTACCCACGCAAGTGAGGTATCATTTTTATCGGGAGACTTGGGGGAACGCTGGGTGGAAGGAAATTTGTGGCTCCTCTCAGATTCCAGAACTTTCTGCCACAGAAATGTGAGGAACATGTGTTTTTTTAGCCAAATTTTGAGGTTTGCAAAGGATTCTGGGTAACAGAACCTGGTCCGAGCCCCGCAAGTCACCCCTCCTTGGATTCCTCTAGGTCCCTAGTTTTCAGAAATGCACAGGTTTGGTAGGTTTCCCTAGGTGCCGGCTGAGCTAGAGGCCAAAATCTACAGGTAGGCACTTCGCAAAAACACCTCTGTTTTCTTCCAAAATTTTGGATGTGTCCACGTTGCGCTCTGGGGTGTTTCCTGTCGCCGGCGCTAGGCCTACCGACGCAAGTGAGGTATCATTTTTATCGGGAGACTTGGGGGAACGCTGGGTGGAAGGAAATTTGTGGCTCCTCTCAGATTCCAGAACTTTCTGCCACAGAAATGTGAGGAACATGTGTTTTTTTAGCCAAATTTTGAGGTTTGCAAAGGATTCTGGGTAACAGAACCTGGTCCGAGCCCCGCAAGTCACCCCTCCTTGGATTCCCCTAGGTCTCTAGTTTTCAGAAATGCACAGGTTTGGTAGGTTTCCCTAGGTGCCGGATGAGCTAGAGGCCAAAATCTACAGGTAGGCACTTCGCAAAAAACACCTCTGTTTTGTTCCAAAATGTTGGATGTGTCCACGTTGCGCTTTGGGGTGTTTCCTGTCGCCGGCGCTAGGCCTACCCACACAAGTGAGGTATCATTTTTATCGGGAGACTTGGGGGAATGCTGGGTGGAAGGAAATTTGTGGCTCCTCTCAGATTCCAGAACTTTCTGCCACAGAAATGTGAGGAACATGTGTTTTTTTAGCCAAATTTTGAGGTTTGCAAAGGATTCTGAGTAACAGAACCTGGTCCGAGCCCCGCAAGTCACCCCATCTTGGATTCCCCTAGGTCTCTAGTTTTCAGAAATGCACAGGTTTGGTAGGTTTCCCTACGTGCCGGCTGAGCTAGAGGCCAAAATCTACAGGTAGGCACTTCGCAAAAAACACCTCTGTTTTTTTCCAAAATTTTGGATGTGTCCACGTTGCGCTTTGGGGTGTTTCCTGTCGGGGGCGCTAGGCCTACCCACACAAGTGAGGTATCATTTTTATCGGGAGACTTGGGGGAACGCTGGGTGGAAGGAAATTTGTGGCTCCTCTCAGATTCCAGAACTTTCTGCCACAGAAATGTGAGGAACATGTGTTTTTTTAGCCAAATTTTGAGGTTTGCAAAGGATTCTGGGTAACAGAACCTGGTCCGAGCCCTGCAAGTCACCCCTCCTTGGATTCCCCTAGGTCTCTAGTTTTCAGAAATGCACAGGTTTGGTAGGTTTCCCTAGGTGCCGGCTGAGCTAAAGGCCAAAATCTACAGGTAGGCACTTCGCAAAAAACACCTCTGTTTTCTTCCAAAATGTTGGATGTGTCCACGTTGCGCTTTGGGGTGTTTCCTGTCGCCGGCGCTAGGCCTACCCACACAAGTGAGGTATCATTTTTATCGGGAGACTTGGGGGAACGCTGGGTGGAAGGAAATTTGTGGCTCCTCTCAGATTCCAGAACTTTCTGCCACAGAAATGTGAGGAACATGTGTTTTTTTAGCCAAATGTTGAGGTTTGCAAAGGATTCTGAGTAACAGAACCTGGTCCGAGCCCCGCAAGTCACCCCATTTTGGATTCCCCTAGGTCTCTAGTTTTCAGAAATGCACAGGTTTGGTAGGTTTCCCTACGTGCCGGCTGAGCTAGAGGCCAAAATCTACAGGTAGGCACTTCGCAAAAAACACCTCTGTTTTCTTCCAAAATTTTGGATGTGTCCACGTTGCGCTTTGGGGTGTTTCCTGTCGCCGGCGCTAGGCCTACCCACGCAAGTGAGGTATCATTTTTATCGGGAGACTTGGGGGAATGCTGGGTGGAAGGAAATTTGTGGCTCCTCTCAGATTCCAGAACTTTCTGCCACAGAAATGTGAGGAACATGTGTTTTTTTAGCCAAATTTTGAGGTTTGCAAAGGATTCTGGGTAACAGAACCTGGTCCGAGCCCCGCAAGTCACCCCTTCTTGGATTCCCTTAGGTCTCTAGTTTTCAGAAATGCACAGGTTTGGTAGGTTTCCCTAGGTGCCGGCTGAGCTAGAGGCCAAAATCTACAGGTAGGCCCTTCGCAAAAAACACCTCTGTTTTCTTCCAAAATTTTGGATGTGTCCACGTTGCGCTTTGGGGTGTTTCCGGGTGCGGGCGCTAGGCCTACCCACGCAAGTGAGGTATCATTTTTATCGGGAGACTTGAGGGAACGCTGGGTGGAAGGAAATTTGTGGCTCCTCTCAGATTCCAGAACTTTCTGCCACAGAAATGTGTGGAACATGTGTTTATTTAGCCAAATTTTGAGGTTTGCAATGGATTCTGGGTAACAGAACCTGGTCCGAGCCCCGCAAGTCACCCCATCTTGGATTCCCCTAGGTCTCTAATTTTCAGAAATGCACAGGTTTGGTAGGTTTCCCTACGTGCCGGCTGAGCTAGAGGCCAAAATCTACAGGTAGGCACTTCGCAAAAAACACCTCTGTTTTCTTCCAAAATTTTGGATGTGTCCACGTTGCGCTTTGGGGTGTTTCCTGTCGCAGGCGCTAGGCCTACCCACACAAGTGAGGTATCATTTTTATCGGGAGACTTGGGGGAGCGCTGGGTGGAAGGAAATTTGTGGCTCCTCTCAGATTCCAGAACTTTCTGCCACAGAAATGTGAGGAACATGTGTTTTTTTAGCCAAATTTTGAGGTTTGCAAAGGATTCTGGGTAACAGAACCTGGTCCGAGCCCTGCAAGTCACCCCTCCTTGGATTCCCCTAGGTCTCTAGTTTTCAGAAATGCACAGGTTTGGTAGGTTTCCCTAGGTGCCGGCTGAGCTAAAGGCCAAAATCTACAGGTAGGCACTTCGCAAAAAACACCTCTGTTTTCTTCCAAAATGTTGGATGTGTCCACGTTGCGCTTTGGGGTGTTTCCTGTCGCCGGCGCTAGGCCTACCCACACAAGTGAGGTATCATTTTTATCGGGAGACTTGGGGGAACGCTGGGTGGAAGGAAATTTGTGGCTCCTCTCAGATTCCAGAACTTTCTGCCACAGAAATGTGAGGAACATGTGTTTTTTTAGCCAAATGTTGAGGTTTGCAAAGGATTCTGAGTAACAGAACCTGGTCCGAGCCCCGCAAGTCACCCCATCTTGGATTCCCCTAGGTCTCTAGTTTTCAGAAATGCACAGGTTTGGTAGGTTTCCCTACGTGCCGGCTGAGATAGAGGCCAAAATCTACAGGTAGGCACTTCGCAAAAAACACCTCTGTTTTCTTCCAAAATTTTGGATGTGTCCACGTTGCGCTTTGGGGTGTTTCCTGTCGCCGGCGCTAGGCCTACCCACGCAAGTGAGGTATCATTTTTATCGGGAGACTTGGGGGAATGCTGGGTGGAAGGAAATTTGTGGCTCCTCTCAGATTCCAGAACTTTCTGCCACAGAAATGTGAGGAACATGTGTTTTTTTAGCCAAATTTTGAGGTTTGCAAAGGATTCTGGGTAACAGAACCTGGTCCGAGCCCCGCAAGTCACCCCTTCTTGGATTCCCCTAGGTCTCTAGTTTTCAGAAATGCACAGGTTTGGTAGGTTTCCCTAGGTGCCGGCTGAGCTAGAGGCCAAAATCTACAGGTAGGCCCTTCGCAAAAAACACCTCTGTTTTCTTCCAAAATTTTGGATGTGTCCACGTTGCGCTTTGGGATGTTTCCGGTCGCGGGCGCTAGGCCTACCCATGCAAGTGAGGTATCATTTTTATCGGGAGACTTGGGGGAACGCTGGGTGGAAGGAAATTTGTGGCTCCTCTCAGATTCCAGAACTTTCTGCCACAGAAATGTGTGGAACATGTGTTTTTTTAGCCAAATTTTGAGGTTTGCAATGGATTCTGGGTAACAGAACCTGGTCCGAGCCCCGCAAGTCACCCCATCTTGGATTCCCCTAGGTCTCTAATTTTCAGAAATGCACAGGTTTGGTAGGTTTCCCTACGTGCCGGCTGAGCTAGAGGCCAAAATCTACAGGTAGGCACTTCGCAAAAAACACCTCTGTTTTCTTCCAAAATTTTGGATGTGTCCACGTTGCGCTTTGGGGTGTTTCCTGTCGCAGGCGCTAGGCCTACCCACACAAGTGAGGTATCATTTTTATCGGGAGACTTGGGGGAGCGCTGGGTGGAAGGAAATTTGTGGCTCCTCTCAGATTCCAGAACTTTCTGCCACAGAAATGTGAGGAACATGTGTTTTTTTAGCCAAATTTTGAGGTTTGCAAAGGATTCTGGGTAACAGAACCTGGTCCGAGCCCCGCAAGTCACCCCTCCTTGGATTCCCCTAGGTCTCTAGTTTTATGAAATGCACAGGTTTGGTAGGTTTCCCTAGGTGCCGGCTGAGCTAGAGGCCAAAATCTACAGGTAGGCACTTCGCAAAAAACACCTCTGTTTTCTTCCAAAATTTTGGATGTGTCCACGTTGCGCTTTGGGGTGTTTCCTGTCGCCGGCGCTAGGCCTACCCACACAAGTGAGGTATCATTTTTATCGGAAGACTTGGGGGAACGCTGGGTGGAAGGAAATTTGTGGGTCCTCTCAGATTCCAGAACTTTCTGCCACAGAAATGTGAGGAACATGGGTTTTTTTTTCACCAAATTTTGAGGTTTGCAAAGGATTCTGGGTAACAGAACCTGGTCCGAGCCCCGCAAGTCACCCCTCCTTGGATTCCCCTAGGTCTCTAGTGTTCAGACATGCACAGGTTTGGTAGGTGTCCCTAGGTGCCGGCTGAGCTAGAGGCAATAATCTACAGGTAGGCACTTTGCAAAAAACAACTCTGTTTTCTTCCAAAATTTTGGATGTGTCCACGTTGCGCTTTGGGGTGTTTCCTGTCGCAGGCGCTAGGCCTACCCACGCAAGTGAGGTATCATTTTTATCGGGAGACTTGGGGGAACGCTGGGTGGAAGGAAATTTGTGGCTCCTCTCAGATTCCAGAACTTTCTGCCACAGAAATGTGAGGAACATGTGTTTTTTTAGCCAAATTGTGAGGTTTGCAAAGGATTCTGGGTAACAGAACCTGGTCCGAGCCCCGCAAGTCACCCCATCTTGGATTCCCCTAGGTCTCTAGTTTTCAGAAATGCACAGGTTTGGTAGGTTTCCCTAGGTGCCGGCTGAGCTAAAGGCCAAAATCTACAGGTAGGCACTTCGCAAAAAACACCTCTGTTTTCTTCCAAAATGTTGGATGTGTCCACGTTGCGCTTTGGGGTGTTTCCTGTCGCCGGCGCTAGGCCTACCCACACAAGTGGGTTTCATTTTTATCGGGAGACTTGGGGGAACGCTGGGTGGAAGGAAATTTGTGGCTCCTCTCAGATTCCAGAACTTTCTGCCACAGAAATGTGAGGAACATGTGTTTTTTTAGCCAAATGTTGAGGTTTGCAAAGGATTCTGAGTAACAGAACCTGGTCCGAGCCCCGCAAGTCACCCCATCTTGGATTCCCCTAGGTCTCTAGTTTTAAGAAATGCACAGGTTTGGTAGGTTTCCCTACGTGCCGGCTGAGCTAGAGGCCAAAATCTACAGGTAGGCACTTCGCAAAAAACACCTCTGTTTTCTTCCAAAATTTTGGATGTGTCCACGTTGCGCTTTGGGGTGTTTCCTGTCGCCGGCGCTAGGCCTACCCACGCAAGTGAGGTATCATTTTTATCGGGAGACTTGGGGGAATGCTGGGTGGAAGGAAATTTGTGGCTCCTCTCAGATTCCAGAACTTTCTGCCACAGAAATGAGAGGAACATGTGTTTTTTTAGCCAAATTTTGAGGTTTGCAAAGGATTCTGGGTAACAGAACCTGGTCCGAGCCCCGCAAGTCACCCCTTCTTGGATTCCCCTAGGTCTCTAGTTTTCAGAAATGCACAGGTTTGGTAGGTTTCCCTAGGTGCCGGCTGAGCTAGAGGCCAAAATCTACAGGTAGGCCCTTCGCAAAAAACACCTCTGTTTTCTTCCAAAATTTTGGATGTGTCCACGTTGCGCTTTGGGGTGTTTCCGGTCGCGGGCGCTAGGCCTACCCACGCAAGTGAGGTATCATTTTTATCGGGAGACTTGGGGGAACGCTGGGTGGAAGGAAATTTGTGGCTCCTCTCAGATTCCAGAACTTTCTGCCACAGAAATGTGTGGAACATGTGTTTTGTTAGCCAAATTTTGAGGTTTGCAATGGATTCTGGGTAACAGAACCTGGTCCGAGCCCCGCAAGTCACCCCATCTTGGATTCCCCTAGGTCTCTAATTTTCAGAAATGCACAGGTTTGGTAGGTTTCCCTACGTGCCGGCTGAGCTAGAGGCCAAAATCTACAGGTAGGCACTTCGCAAAAAACACCTCTGTTTTCTTCCAAAATTTTGGATGTGTCCACGTTGCGCTTTGGGGTGTTTCCTGTCGCAGGCGCTAGGCCTACCCACACAAGTGAGGTATCATTTTTATCGGAAGACTTGGGGGAGCGCTGGGTGGAAGGAAATTTGTGGCTCCTCTCAGATTCCAGAACTTTCTGCCACAGAAATGTGAGGAACATGTGTTTTTTTAGCCAAATTTTGAGGTTTGCAAAGGATTCTGGGTAACAGAACCTGGTCCGAGCCCTGCAAGTCACCCCTCCTTGGATTCCCCTAGGTCTCTAGTTTTCAGAAATGCACAGGTTTGGTAGGTTTCCCTAGGAGACGGCTGAGCTAAAGGCCAAAATCTACAGGTAGGCACTTCGCAAAAAACACCTCTGTTTTCTTCCAAAATTTTGGATGTGTCCACGTTGCGCTTTGGGGTGTTTCCTGTCGCCGGCGCTAGGCCTACCCACGCAAGTGAGGTATCATTTTTATCGGGAGACTTGGGGGAATGCTGGGTGGAAGGAAATTTGTGGCTCCTCTCAGATTCCAGAACTTTCTGCCACAGAAATGTGAGGAACATGTGTTTTTTTAGCCAAATTTTGAGGTTTGCAAAGGATTCTGGGTAACAGAACCTGGTCCGAGCCCCGCAAGTCACCCCTTCTTGGATTCCCCTAGGTCTCTAGTTTTCAGAAATGCACAGGTTTGGTAGGTTTCCCTAGGTGCCGGCTGAGCTAGAGGCCAAAATCTACAGGTAGGCCCTTCGCAAAAAACACCTCTGTTTTCTTCCAAAATTTTGGATGTGTCCACGTTGCGCTTTGGGGTGTTTCCGGTCGCGGGCGCTAGGCCTACCCACGCAAGTGAGGTATCATTTTTATCGGGAGACTTGGGGGAACGCTGGGTGGAAGGAAATTTGTGGCTCCTCTCAGATTCCAGAACTTTCTGCCACAGAAATGTGTGGAACATGTGTTTTTTTAGCCAAATTTTGAGGTTTGCAATGGATTCTGGGTAACAGAACCTGGTCCGAGCCCCGCAAGTCACCCCATCTTGGATTCCCCTAGGTCTCTAATTTTCAGAAATGCACAGGTTTGGTAGGTTTCCCTACGTGCCGGCTGAGCTAGAGGCCAAAATCTACTGGTAGGCACTTCGCAAAAAACACCTCTGTTTTCTTCCAAAATTTTGGATGTGTCCACGTTGCGCTTTGGGGTGTTTCCTGTCGCAGGCGCTAGGCCTACCCACACAAGTGAGGTATCATTTTTATCGGGAGACTTGGGGGAGCGCTGGGTGGAAGGAAATTTGTGGCTCCTCTCAGATTCCAGAACTTTCTGCCACAGAAATGTGAGGAACATGTGTTTTTTTAGCCAAATTTTGAGGTTTGCAAAGGATTCTGGGTAACAGAACCTGGTCCGAGCCCCGCAAGTCACCCCTGCTTGGATTCCCCTAGGTCTCTAGTTTTCAGAAATGCACAGGTTTGGTAGGTTTCCCTAGGTGCCGGCTGAGCTAGAGGCCAAAATCTACAGGTAGGCACTTCGCAAAAAACACCTCTGTTTTCTTCCAAAATTTTGGATGTGTCCACGTTGCGCTTTGGGGTGTTTCCTGTCGCAGGCGCTAGGCCTACCCACACAAGTGAGATATCATTTTTATCGGAAGACTTGAGGGAACGCTGGGTGGAAGGAAATTTGTGGGTCCTCTCAGATTCCAGAACTTTCTGCCACAGAAATGTGAGGAACATGGGTTTTTTTTTCACCAAATTTTGAGGTTTGCAAAGGATT
Organism: Pleurodeles waltl; assembly: GCF_031143425.1. Classification (NCBI taxonomy): domain Eukaryota; kingdom Metazoa; phylum Chordata; class Amphibia; order Caudata; family Salamandridae; genus Pleurodeles; species Pleurodeles waltl. Next base: position 1,273,606,881 of record NC_090444.1, read on the forward strand.
CTGGGTAACAGAACCTGGTCCGAGCCCCGCAAGTCACCCCTCCTTGGATTCCCCTAGGTCTCTAGTGTTCAGACATGCACAGGTTTGGTAGGTGTCCCTAGGTGCCGGCTGAGCTAGAGGCAATAATCTACAGGTAGGCACTTTGCAAAAAACAACTCTGTTTTCTTCCAAAATTTTGGATGTGTCCAAGTTGCGCTTTGGGGTGTTTCCTGTCGCGGGCGCTAGGCCTACCCACGCAAGTGAGGTATCATTTTTATCGGGAGACTTGGGGGAACGCTGGGTGGAAGGAAATTTGTGGCTCTTCTCAGATTCCAGAACTTTCTGCCACAGAAATGTGAGGAACATGTGTTTTTTTAGCCAAATTGTGAGGTTTGCAAAGGATTCTGGGTAACAAAACCTGGTCCGAGCCCCGCAAGTCACCCCATCTTGGATTCCCCTAGGTCTCTAGTTTTCAGAAATGCACAGGTTTGGTAGGTTTCCCTAGGTGCCGGCTGAGCTAGAGGCCAAAATCTACAGGTAGGCACTTCGCAAAAAACACCTCTGTTTTCTTCCAAAATTTTGGATGTGTCCACGTTGCGCTTTGGGGTGTTTCCTATCGCGGGCGCTAGGCCTACCCACACAAGTGAGGTATCATTTTTATCGGGAGACTTGGGGGAACGCTCGGTGGAAGGAAATTTGGCCTCCCTGGACCAGAAACAAGCATCGTAGGACCGGTTTCAGGGTATCACCCCTCTGCAGCCAGGCTAGATTGAATCTGGTGGCATTGTGAGCACAGGACCCACATCTGGGCATACCCTCTCACTTGGGGCAACAAATGCTAAAATAACAGTTGATGGACGGAATGTAGACCAAATCAAACATTCACTCCCAGTCACAGATCTGGGTTTAATCCATCAGTTTTTTTTGCTCCTCTCGTAGGCTACCATTAGAACTGCCTTTATTTTCTTTTAAGGGGTAGATTCTGATCTGAAGGGAGTAGCCCTGTCATGTTTAGTATGGGCAGAAAGGTAATAGAAAATCATGCTTAGTGGTGAAGTTGGATTTAATATTACTATTTTAGAAATGCCACTTTTAGAAAGTGGGTATTTCTATACACTTACTGCCTTATTGCCTTATAGCCTCTCTCCAGTCAGTGTCTGGGCTGTGCTGGTTGACAGCTCCCCTTGTGCATTCCACCCAGACGGCCATTATCACAGGACACTCAGCCACAGCTGCATTCATCTGCATACTGAATGGATTTCCCTGGGCAGGAAGGGTTGAGGTTCTCTCCCTTACACTTCAAATGCCAGTGGGCTAACCCCACACAAAGGACTGATAACCCCCAAAGGGATCCTGGCGGACAGGGCAGGGTTGAGAGGGGACCTTGTGCATTTCAAAACCACTTTTTGAAGTTTTCCCCCACTTCAGAGGCATTTTGGGGTATATATACTGGGTCTGTGACCCCACCAAATCAGAAACTTTTGGATCTACAACTGGACTCTGTCAGAGGGACTGCCTGGCTGCCCAAAGGACTCATCTGGTCTGCTTTGCTGGAAGGACCAGTGCTATGCTTGTTGCCGCCCTGCTGCCTGCTGGCCCCTGACTCTGCTGGAAGGACTCTGCCTTCCCCACAAGTACTCTCCAAGGGCTTGCTTCCTGTTCTGAAGCCTCAGGGCCACAAAGACTTCACCAAAGAGTAGAAAAATCAATGCAACACCTGCAAAAATTGCTGCAGTGTCTGCCTCACAGCTGAAAAATTGCTGCATTGCCTACTGGATCGATTCAGCGGCTGCTCCTTCTTACCAGAGCATGAAATATTTTCAACGCATCGTCTCACATCGCAGTGAGGAGCCAAGGCTGCGCTCCTGGAATTAATCGCATCACCTTGCAGCATGGAAACAAATTATGCATCGTATATGCTGCACCGGAAAATCCGATGCAATGCCTTATTTTTCAACACATCTTCTCCTCTGCGCCCCCCGTGCATCATTATTTTTTATGCATCCCAGGTACTGTGTGTTAAAAGGATACAACCACTTATTCTTGAGGATTGGGACTCATTTAAACCTTTAAAAAGTGATATATTGACTTGTGCATATTAGATTTTTGTTGTTTTGGTTTAATTTTATTCAGATAAATATTATCTATTTTCCTAAACTGGTGTGGAGTACTTTTTGTGGTGTTTTCACTGTGTTGTATGAGTTATTGCACAAATACTTTACACTTTGCTTTCTAAGTTAAGCTTGCCTGCTCTGTGCCAAGCTACCAGATGTTGAGCACAGGATAATTTAGGTAGTGTAGTGACTTACCCTGACTAGGACTGTGGTCCCTACTTAGAGAATCTCTGCTCTGCCAACTATAGACTGAATTTCTTACACCATCACACTGCACTAAAGCATAAATCAGGAATAATGGTATTAAACATTCAAATGCAGATCTCTCTAAACGACTAAGGTTCCTAACAAGAAATTTAAAGTTGGTGGAATGAGAACATTGTTTAGCATAGCAAATCCATCAGTCATAACTGACAGTTGCCTGGATGCCTCAATCTATGCATTCAGTCAGCCACCAATCCATGTACTTAATCATTCAACATACATGCACCTTGAAATGCATCCTTTAACACATGAACTTATTCATCCACCCATTGATTCATTCTTTCTTTCACTGACTTACCTATCTGTAACATTACATACCAAACTTTGCAATCAATAAAGGGACACTTTCAGTAATCTGTCAGACATACTGGCTTTTTTTGATAGTCTGTAAGGTGTGTGAGAGTACTACTTTTATGTGTGGATGCAGGTCTGTGAGGGGTGTATGAAGGCTACCAGTGGTATGAGACTGCTACTCTGTGAGGATTGAGAGAGTGCTTTAAAGATTGGCTGACAGCAAGTCTTAAGGGGTGCATCTGGTAGTGTGTGGCAGCTGCTCTGACAGGTGGGTGAGCATTGTTAATATTGGGAAACTGCTATTATGTGAAGGGTATACGATTGCTTCTGGTAGTGTGTGGCTGCTACTTTTTGAGAGTAGTGAGATTGCTTCCAGGAGTGAAGGTCTGCAGGTCTGTGGGGTGTAAGATTGCTGTCATTAGTGAGAGTATTTTGCTTTTCCACCATAAGGGCTTTTACAGGTTCTCTCAGCTTAACAATGAGGCCATGTCTGCAAAAATGATGTATGCCTATATTATGATGAATGAGTCTTACTTCTGAATCAACAATGCTAATGTTGTTCAGAAGCTGAAGCATTTATGTCCATTAGTTAACCCTGATGGTCTGCTTTTCTTAATTAGAGTGTCCAATTAAATCATGGAAGATTGATGACCCATCCTGCTCATGTATTTACTTTTGAGTATTGGTGTCCAGCGACTGCTAGCAGACCACCCCACCCATCTACTTTCCTGTGGACCATTAGCCACACATTTTGTACACAACAAATAACACAATCAGTGCTACTCCCACCAGATCCTTTAGTGTTTACTGATGTTCACTCTCTCCTCCAAGACTCTTCCTCTTACCTCACATGAGCAACTCAACAACAGTTTCTGGCATTGGTTGTACCTGCCTCACCATGGTCCCAGTACCCCAACCTGAAAGACACCCCAGCTACCCTGCACGTGTGCACATATAATGTGCCTATGCAGCAGAGATCCTTTACATGCAAGACTCATATGTAGCACAGTGTAGGTGAGTTCTTCAGCAGCATATCACATCATAGACCCCACCCACGATGGTCACTGCCCACTGAGCCAGAGGGTTGGTTTTAGGTGAAGCTGGGAGTGGTTAAAACATTACAAGACCTAATCAGTGCACGGGGTAACCATCATTGTTGCTCTTTGATCTTGTGTTGCCACAGTATGAGTTGTGGGGGGAGACACGTGTGACTGGCTTCTTCTGGGTGAGTGGACAATACCAATCCACTTCCTCTGCACTTTGTATAGGAATGTGAGAACCGGTTTGGGTGGGATTCCAGAAGAATGCTTTGATCACTATGATCTGTTTGTGACAATTGGAATCTTCACCCTTGTGTGTTCTGGGGCCACTTTACTAGTCACTAAATTACCCTATACCTAGCCCTCTGGTAGGATGGCTCAAAAGCAGTCAAGCTTAAGGTAGAGGAAAGTGTGAAATATTTACATAGCACTCAACCAGTCATAAAGTAAAAACACAACACAAGATAAATCCCCAGCAATTTAGAAAAATAATGTCACATTTAATAAGTTAGTTGACATCAAATCATGGACATCCAATCAGATGATCTAGAGATATGCAATTTTAAAAATGTAAGGTATGTATAAGGCATAAAAGCACAAACTACCCACGCAGTTATCTGGTCATGCAAGTCCAGGTTAAAGTCACAAGTTCAGCCCGACCGTGATGGAGCATGGGTGGGATACAAGGACCAGGTTAGTTCTACTAAAAATGTTACCTTCTAAAGTCCTGCATGAAGTGTTCAGAACATGTTGGAGGAGACTACAAAAAGCAGGGAGAGAATCTCAGATGGTTGTCACTGTAGCGCAAAGAGCAGGCAGGGGATTGCCAATGGTCAGTGTTGTAAGGCGAAGATCCTGCTGGGCATCACAAATGGTCATTGCTGGAGTATCACGCTGGTGATCACTGGGAGGTGTTGATGCTGGAGCACAAAATGTGATTCTACACCTCTTATCAGTCAGATCTCACTTTACTGATCATCGCTGGCGGTAGCTGTAGCTCAAAGAGTTGGGCTCACTAGAGCTTCGTATTGGCGGATGGCAAGATCTTGGTGTGGATGGGCACATTCTGCATTGCAAAGAACCGAAAACTTCACAATTTTTTATTTTATTTTTGGAGGAGATCAACTGATGCTGCACCAAGGGTCCAGTCCCTAAGAGGCGCCTCTTAGAGACCAGGAACTGAATTCAGCAGAGGCTACTGAGGCTCAGGCAGGTCTAGTTGCTGGTCCAAGCAGGTCTAGTGCATCAGGTCAGCTGAGCAGTTGCAGAGAGACCTCTGGAGCTTATGATGTTACTCCAGATCAGAACAGGAGGCCAGTTAGCTGACCCTTGGAGTCATTTCAACCTGGGATGAAGGGTGTAGGTCCAGTGTCCCTTCTCAGACAGCAGGCAGAGCCTCATGCAGCTGTGCAGTTCTTCGACAGCAGGCAGTCCTTCTTCTTCTGTAGTATCCCCAGGTCCAGGAGTGTCCTGAATAGTGGGTTTGAGAATCCTATTTTTATACTTGTACCCACTTTAATGTAGAAGAAACTTTTAGAGTTTTCCCTGTACAGAAATGTCTGGAATTTTTTTCCTCCCTGCCTTGATCCCAGTCTGTCTGCTGGCCCAATAGGCTTTGTGTGTGAGCTTAGTAGTGTAATTTGAAGATAAAGTGTGACAGGTGAGGGTTCTGCCCCTCCTATCAGTCGGGATAGCCCATCCTAATAATACCCAAACCCTCTTCTAGTCATGTGACGCAGGGAACCGAACGCATGAACCAAATGGTTAGGGCAAGAAAACACCAACTTCATAAAAGTGGCATTTTCAGAATTGGGACCGAAAATCTGACTTTACCATTAATGTGGGTTTTAAATTATAATTCCTCAGACATCAAACGTGATATTTCTACCTGCCCTCAAACAAAAGTTATCACTTTTTACATATAATAAGGTCACTTAATGTTATCCTATAAGACATGTTTTATAGGACTACTTAATATCCTGTGGATTTGCCACCATGTGTTTGTGAACACGTTTCTACTTGTGATACTTTGCGCATTGTACTTATTTGCCCTGTTTCTAAGACCTTGCTCCATAAGTTTTTGAGACCACTCCTTTTAACTTTGGATACTAGGCAGGCTAAACCCACTCTATTTTATTTCCAGCTTTTAGAGACACTTAAAATTTGATTTCATGTGCCACAATATTTGTCAGGGGTATATAGTGCCAATCGCTATGCCCTATCATCTTGCAATGCAGTGGATTTCTTTTTTTGGGATGTGGTAACACTGTGATGTTTGTTAGCTATTTTTCCACAGGATGTGTTTTCATTGTGTGCATTTTTAAGTTTTTTGTTTTTTTAGCAGAGTTTTAGTGCCTACTATTTTTACCTATGTAACATGTGATGTCATGTGTTTATCTCTGGTTGCTTGTATGATTTTACCTTGTAAAATCAAATAAAGTCGGATGGTGACTTGGGTGGCACAATAAATGCTGCAGGCCTATTAGTAGCATTTAATTTGCAGGCCCTGGGTAACTGTATTATCACTTTATTAGGGACTTACAAGTAAAATAATATGGCCAATTGGGGGGTAAGCCAATTTTATTATGCTTAGAGGAGAGTGCACAAGCATGTGACCTCTGGTTAGTAGTGGAGTCCTAAAGCCAACAATAACAGGGTCAGAAAATGGGGGGTTGAAGGCAAAAGGTTTGGGAGTGACCCTGCAGAGTGGGCAATGTCCAAAAAACCCTTGAGCACCCTAAGAGTAGTGTGACAGAGAAACCCAATACTTACTCATAGAGGTGGCGCTTGTTAGAAATTCAAATGTCTGAAAAGTACAAAGTAACAATAAATGAATACCCCACTAGTGGGCTTTATTTTTGAATCGATAATATTTGTTCATTTACACATATTGTTCATATGTTCATTTACACATATAGATGTTGAAAATAAAATTAGAAATGTACAAATTGAAACAGGACCACTGAAGTCACTCCTAAACTGCAATTCCGTATTAGCAGTTCTCTCACTGTTAAAAAAGTGTGTATCCCTGCCCTATAGTTTTTGTGATAGAGCTCACTATGTAAAACCACTACCTATTGAGGTTGCCATGGGCTTCACAATGTAAAAGTCCCTCCCACTACGTTTGTCACTGAGGTAATCCATGCAAAGACTTTTCCCAGTTTGTTTGATGTAGTATCTACATCAGCAGTGCCGCTATTAGTAATGAGTAAGGGGACTACTTCCCATGCAGGCTAACACAACTGCTGTCTAATCAAATGCCCATAAAGAAGATCAACAAATCCTCTCACTTTATAACCCTTTTCAACCTATTTTAGTATGATCAGATAAGCTCAGGCAGCCAAAGTGAAATCAACCAGACCCAAAAAAAATGAAATGTAAGTAGGTGCAGAAGTGAGAGGAAAGAAAGTGATTGTGATTTGAAGGAGACACAGTGAGGCCGGTGAGTATAGGCAAAATGAGATCCACAAAGGAATAAGCGGAAAATAGCCAATATTAATACCATGTTGTGATCATAAAGTGCACACTACCTCTACAATTTTCAGATGTGGGAAAGAAGCCCTCGTCGACATGCTTCTTCCTAAGGGGCTGTTTCTCTGATACTGCAGTGTTCCCTTGGGTGGCTTGGAGCACCTGGAGCAGCAGCCTTGTCAAATGCAGCCAGTAGCCTGTGTTTGCATATTTCTGTTACTATAATTACAGCCATTTGCATGTACAAATTGCCAAACGTCACATTCTGATTTGACCTTTCAGCAGTGCACTGATTGAGTGGACCACAGGAGGGGGCGGGGGTGGGGGCAGGAAGGATCTACAGCAGCCCAGGTAAGTGCATCTAAACATTTTTATGTTATCTACCGACATCAGACGCCTCGGTAAATTAAAATAAAAAGTGAGGGTTTCCAATGCCTGGCATCCGGATATACGGTGATGCATTAATAGTCTCAGTAGTGATCATTTACATATACCCATTACCTGTCCATAACTGTAAATCCACTTACCGCTTGCTAGAAATGCTCCTCTGCCGCTGCGATCAATTAGCACGCTAATGGCAAACCGCATCAGTTATTAACGTTTCAGTGAGAAAAGCTATTTGAAAAAGAACGTTCTCTTCGTAAATATTGCCCGCGATTGCAAAATTACCTGCATGCGGTAGAAAGCGGTCTGTTTCCTCTTCACTCTCCCTGCTTGCAACTCGAGAGTGTTATGGAAATACAACTCTCGTAGCGGGAGGCAGATAATGTAATTTCCGGGCACCTTTTTTCAATATCACCGAGGGCTCCAGTGGAATTAGTTCAGTGGATTCAGCCCTGTCCCTGACGAGCACAGCACTGAATTCAGCATCGCTGAAGCCGCTGCCCTGGAATTCAATGAGGAGACAATTGAGGGTGAAATGTTATCGTATATGTTTTTTTAACATTTCAAAAGAATGAAATGAAAGTTTTTACGCAGTGATATTAGAGAGATAAAAGCGCTCCAAGGGCCGTATTTATACTCTGGTTGCGCCGAATTTGCGTCGTTTTTTTCGACGCAAATTCGACGCTAAACTAACGCAAACTAACGCCATATTTATACTATGGCGTTAGACGCTTCGGGCGCCAAAGTGCCCGGAGTGTGCGTCATTTTTTAGCGTGAACCCCTTCCTTGCGTTAATGATATGCAAGGGAGGCGTTCCCGTCTTAAAAAATGACTCCCAGGCCTTTACGTGGTATTTATACTCCCGGGCAAAAATGACGCCCGGGAGTGGGCGTGGCCAAAAACGGCGCATTTGCGCCGCTTTTTAACGCCTGGGTCAGGCATGGCGTTAAGGGACAAGTGGGCTCAAAATGAGCCCAGAGTGCCCTCCCCTGCCCCCAGGGACCCCCCCTGCCACCCTTGCCCACCCCAGGAGGACACCCAAGGACGGAGGGACCCATCCCATGGACATTAAGGTAAGTTCAGGTAAGTTTTTTTTTTGTGGCATAGGGGGGCCTGATTTGTGCCCCCCTACATGCCACTATGCCCAATGACCATGCCCAGGGGACAGAAGTCCCCTGGGCATGGCCATTGGGCAAGGGGGCATGACTCCTATCTTTACAATGATAGGAGTCATGTTGATGGGGGATGGGCGTCGTTAAAAAATGGCGCAAGTCGGGTTAAGACGATTTTTTTGCCTCAACCTGACTTGCCCCATTTTAAGACGCCCATACGCCATTTTCCCCCTACGCCGGCGCTGTCTGGTGTACGTGGTTTTTTTCCACGCACACCAGGCAGCGCCGGTCTGGTAGCGCCGGCTAACGCCATTCAATAAATACGGCGCCCGCATGGCGCTTCAGAATGGCGTTAGACGGCGCTAAATTTTTTGACGCTAAACTGCGTTACTCAGGGTCGTATTTGTCAACATTTCACCAATGCCGCAGCAACCTGCTGTGCTCCAGGAAAGGGAGAGGACTTGCATGTGCCGTTTTTACCATTATAAGGCACATTCCTGCTCTCTGCCTGCTCTGACACACAAACTCCTGCCAATAAAAGCAGGCACCCCTGCACTATGGTGCAAAGGTGCCTGCGTTACAGGCAGGATTTTTCCTTTTCCTACTTGTGCTCCAGAATGCAGCACACGTTGAAAGATATTTCTCCTAGTTGCCCCTTCCCTGTGGAGGGAGCTGAGGCATTCTCAGGTCTCCCAGTATTAGTAAATCTGTGAATGCTTCAGCATCCATTGGTGGATGCATGGCCCATCCATGGAAGGCCTCCCTGAGGCAGAATAATGCAAGGCAGTGGCTTACACTGCCTTGCGTTACTCCAGATTCACCAATCCACACAGGGACATGCAAGGTAGCCTTCCCTAGTTTGGTAAATCTCATCTTGGTTTTGCGTCACACTTGTGACCCCTCGTGTGGCACAAAGGCGACGCAAAACATTGATTTATATGCCCCTCAATATCTTAAAGAAATTGATTTAGAATAATGCATTTTTGACTGTTCAACACGAAAACTGATCAGAGTGGGTGATGATTACTTCACTGCATCACAAAGAAGCATGCTGCCACACGAGTCCAATTCCAAAAACATTTAAAGGCATGGAAATTAATACTACAGGAGTGTTTTTTTATTTTTTTTACATATTCATACTTGCATTTGTAAATCCTCCCCAAAACACCCTTCTCCTTATTAATAAGAGTGCAAAGAGAGCACCATTTTTCTTTGTACTAACCGCACTAACCAGAAAGTTCCCACCTTATTGCAGATTTAGATGTTATGGGGCTAATTCACAAAGGCATATTATAAGAGACCTCCAAAATGCCTTTGTAAATCACTCCTAAAGATGCAAAGGGACTATTCACAAAGGCGTTTTAGAGTACCTAAATTAGTACTCCTCTATTAGTCTTTTATATACTAGTATGTGCCTTTTTCAATTAGCCCGGGCATTTCAGAGCCGATTCTCAACTTCTCATGTAAAAGTGTATGAGTACTCATGTAGTACCACTTCCCATATCTTTATCATTGGAAGACATGGAGAGATTCCGGTCCAGTATACGTTACCCTGTCTTGTAGCAAATTCAATAGACTATATCATTCCAATACTGGTTCAAGGGAGCATATTAAATATCCACAACCCAATCATTCAGTACGAGCATCTGCTTATAGGAACACAATCCCTCAGCAATCCTAGGGTGGCATGCTTCATCATTGGGCCTTGCACCCCATTGAGATGGTGCTGCAATGCGCTACGGGCCCCTCAAAGGGGCTCTTTGCTGGAACTCTTTTTTGCTCGCCTAATGAGATCTAGGTATGTTAATGAGTACCAGCAACCGATTTGGAAGATTTGTGTGGGGTGATTAAAATTGACTATGGATACCTCACTGTTTCCTTTTAATTTAGATACAAGATCTATTTCAAGGTTAAAAGCACAAGCGAGAAGCTGCAGCCAATAAAGAGCAAGGCCCAATGATGAAGCATACCACCATTGGGTGGTGAGGGCTTGTGTTCCTATGGGCAGATGCTCCTAGTGAGTGGGTTCTGGATACTTATTATACTCCCTTGAGCCAATATCGAAACAGTATACTGTATTGGATGTAGCACTTCCCATACTCATAAATGCTTGTGTGAACCAGCCCCATATTTCTGTATAATAGATAGTTGCCATACAGATTATTCCAAAGAAAAAATGTGGTTGTTATATACTATGTTTCCAATTCACAAGCCTTGAATAGCATGTTTTCTTGAATAATTTGTATACATTGCTGCACTTCACCTCATGGCTGCTTCAATGGTTTCAAATAAAAATCCTGTATTATAAGGTAGTAGTAGTGTAATCACATGTGAGACATTACTCCGTTCCAATATTCCACACTTGTTGCCAACAATTCAGTTGCCTAGAGAAAGAATAGCTTGAATAACTCAGCTTTTATGAACATATTTGTATGTGTTGAATGCCCATGTATGATCTTGTCTTACTGCTGATTAAGGAAATAGCACTGACGGAAAAGATTTTGTCCCTGTGCAAGAGATTATGGGTCTGATGTACTAAGGTCATATCTCAATCAACCAGATGTTTTTTGTACTGACTTGTTTACAACCTGAGCATTATGAGCTCTGAATGATGTACTAATGAGCTGCAGTGCCTAATGGTCATTCTCAGGTGGTTGTGGAAACACCTCCCTCTTTAACACGCATAAGGTTGGAGCCCTGCTTTTTGACCCATTATGAAAAGCTGAAAAGAGGCCATTTTTGTTCCTTAAGGGAACAAGGCAACTTTCAAAAATAAATGTTTTTATTCAGGGATTAAGGCAGCATGCATGGGCCGCTTGTACTGCTTTCTGCTCCCCTCAATGCTGGTAGTCACCATTCACTGTGAGGAAGCTGCAACAAGGTGACAGCTTCCTCTTTATTAATCTGTTACAACCCCCTTTCGGTTCCCTGTAACGATTAAGGATTTGCAACTGCAATTGCAGTGACCACCACTGTCAAGGAGAAGAGGGAACCCATCACATGCTACTGAGAGAGCGTAGTTTAAATATTACCTATTTTAGATGTGAAATGCTTGTACTTAACAATGCTGCATTAATAATATTATTCATTGAAACGTATTTTTAAACGTGGAGAATTATTGTACGCATATACTAATGTCATTTATAAGAAATGATTGCTTATATTATGAATTAATCGAATATATTAACATTTACAAAGATTGCATTTTATCCATAAGCCTTAAGTTAGCGTGAGCCGAAGAATTAGCTGTGTAGCTCTCATATTAAAGCATATTTTCTGTTTCTCCAGTGTGCTGACTTGCAAAAGGCCATGACCCAGCATGTATTCTTCCATTGTCTTTGTATCGAATTTAAGTTTTCTCCCATCCGCATGCTAGCTGCTTTAGTATAAGTCTTATACGTTTTGCAACAAATATTGAAACATCCAAGGACATTCAACCACGGAAAAGAGAACTTTTGACCCGAAGAATGTGCCAGAGAATGAAGTAACCCCGGATGTGCCACCTACGAAAAAAGTCAATTATGAAGACCAATCAAAATGTTATGAATTATTGTGAAATGACAAGTGCATTACTTAATGTATAATTTGATAGGTTACAGATAGTGGGGTGAAATGACTATCCAATAGAATTTTGGGGGAAGGTATTGCCAAAAGGGGATAAAAACCCATGACACACAAGACTCGAGAGAACTAGGTAGGGAATGATATTGATTGCATCCAGAAACTCTGTCACTCTGTCTGATGACTTGAGACTTAATAAACCATCCTCACCCTTAGTCGCCCCATTACACTTTCTTCCTTATGAGGGAAGGGTCCCCTGCCCTTAGACTAGATAGACTGACGGTGATTCAACTGATGTCCTGAAGACGAAGACTGATCCTGTATGCTGACTCATTCCGAGGAGGGTAATTATGACAGTTGCTCTTGTAATTTGTCTATTTGCTTTTCCTTTCTAGGTACCAACTGCTGTATTTTTTATTAGAGTTTTCCAAATCGATGTTCTAAATTGTTTTTGCATGAAGTCCAACATGCTGATGCTAATTAGTGGTTAGGCTAGGGTTCACCTTGACTGACGCGACGAATGTGACTGACATTGTGCCATGCTGAACTGAGACATATATGCTGTTCTACATATTTGATTTGTGCATATATCATATATTAGTGGCTTAATGTTTGTCATCTTCACATTGTCAAAATCTTATCACAATTGCCATATCGTGACTATGCTCTTTTGCCTGTTGGTCTTGAGACTAATACATCTGCTATTAGATTGTAATCAATAGGGAATAAAATTCACAAAACTTCAATAAGGTGTGGTTATTCATGACTGAAAGGTCATGGTTGCGCCGACAGTTTTAACCAATGTCTAAATTGAGATATATTGTGGTGATATATGTTGATGATATTATTGATATATTGTTTGACATATTGATCAGTTACCTGGTCTTACGGTGCCTCACCACTGGGTCAAAAGATTCATCGGCCTAAAACGAGTCCTAATGTGTATAAATTGACATAGAAGGACGCGTTAACAGTTCTGGTAGCAGAGCAACGGTTTGGCCCTTGGGGGCCCTAAGACGGAGATTCATTGTTTAATTTGTTTTTCTGTGATAATGCAATTCGGAGGTATGATGGGTTTCTAAGCTCGCCATGGCTTTCCTGGGATCTCGGAGCCTGCCTAAATGAGTTGGGAATGTTCTTGGCGCTATAATGTATGTGGCTAGGGTTTTTGCGCTTGCCTAAGCTTATGCAATTTGCAGGTGTTTGTGAAAATCTGTGTGAATTAGGCCAAATTAAGTGTTGTTTAGCAGGAGTAGGCGTACTCCACAGTATGAGAGTAGGGATGTCGGCGTACTTCATGTGAATGTAGCGCTTGTTGCTCAAAATTATCCACGTGGTTGGTTGTTGTGTACGGACCTGTTGAGGTCTAAGACTCTGGAGTATGAAAATAAATGTGTTTTATGTTGTAATCTGTGTGGTTTAATAGGTCAATCGGGCGTGGTTGACAAGTCGATATGAGTTATAATGCATGTATGAAACCTTCGATGGAGATTTGACAAATTCTAAAGTGCACTAGAAGGAGTCATTGACAAGTCGAGAGTAGAACTTGCGGGTCGAATTCTGCTTGCGCATGCTGGAACTGATAAGAAGAGAGTAGCGGCCGAGGCTTCAAGTGAAATCTCTGTAAAGTTCTGAAGCGAATGTGTTACCCTTCCTGTAGTAAACTGACAGATTTGTGTTGTTTTTAAGGTGCTCGCAATAAATTGCATTAGTTTGTGTGAATTGTAAGGGTCAGTGAGGAGCGGACAATCCGCAAGACTTTGTCAGCTGCAGTGTGTGTGAGTGTGACGTCAGTGTTGCCGCGCTGAGATAGGTCAGATGTCGAGAGGGGTCGCGCACGGATTGGCTGCCGTCCGTGAGAGGCAATAGGTTGAGAAAGGGTGGGTGAAGAGTGTCCTGGGAAATAAGACATTTCTGAATAAATACAAAATAAGAGAACCGTAAAAATGAATTTTGTCAAAGCATTCAAAAGCGCTCTAAAGGGAGATGTATATATTGTAGCAACTGATGGGGAACCTACACCACCTGAGGGTACGCCAGCTTATACGGTTATGGAAGAGAAAGGTGTCGCACCTTGTTTATGGATGAAACAGTGGCGCAAATTAACAGAGAAAGAAGGGTGTTTAGCGTTTCCAGAACATGGGACGTTCAATCCAAAGGTAATAGAGAATCTGAGGTGGATGTTAAGTACACAAAAGCCACCTCCAAGACCGGCACAATATGAGGCTTTAGCGATTTGGGACTTAATGGCTCTTAAACATAGACAAGAAAGGTTTCAGAGAAGGCGAGAAGGGCAGAAAAATCTTATGCAGAGGCCAGATGGGATAGTGAGAGCAAAATGTGGAGACGGGGAATTGTAGATGGGCTGAAGTTATTTCCAGCAATAACTCAGGGAGAAGAAACACAAGGAAAGAAAGCCTCCTGTAAAACTGATAAAGACTCAGGCAAATCTAAAGAAAATAAAAGATCCTGGGAAGAGGACGATGATTCAGACGATGAGGAATTTATGGATAGGTTGTTACATGATCGTCCGCCACCGTATGCGGTGAGCGACAGCGCTCCAAGCACTAGCTTGGATCCTGGGAACCAGACGCAGGAAAAGGGAGTTACTGATACGGTACAGACTAGCGATAACGCTTTGACACAGAATGGTGTCAGTGTACCCACTGCACCCGACATGCCGATACAGTTGCAACCGCCAACACAGATAAAGAGAATCTATAATGATGTCCCAGTGCTTGAAACTACCACAAATTTGATAGTGCCGCCAGAACCGATATACACAAAGCCAAAGTTAATACAGATTGAATCAACTCCGAAGTTAACGTCCCAACCCCCACAGTTGATACCAGGGTATAACCCTGTAGCGGGACCACCGTTAGTACCCATTCCAGGTACATTGGAACAGACTTATGGTGTTGAAGCTCCAAGAAGTCTGGGTCCAGGTCAGACACCTGCTGCTATATCATTACCTAGTACTGTTGGTCCCCCGTACCTTTGTATGCACAAGGTAAAGCAGGGGTGTGTGATCAGGGAGTGATGACCCAAGAAGCGATAAGAGGAGGGCATATGGGAACTCCACAGATAATGGCCCCTGGAGAGCAGGTAAATGAGACACCAAGACCCTTAATGGACCTTAGTCCAGTGGGGGCACCTCTCGAAGCAATGCATCAAGCAGGATTAGGAGTTTTAACTCCCCAAACCATGAGTACGAATACTTCGCATTCTTCAATGATACATGCAGGGAACATTTCACTGCAGGGATTTACGGTACAACAGTTAAACAAATGGTTAGAGAAAACCTATACTTCACAAAAGACTACAGTGACCACAGTTGAACCCGAGAAAGAGAAACAAGACGAATACCTGAACCTTGTACGACTAGGGGCAGAAGCTGCCGAGTTAGTAGAAGGGACAATGGGAGTAAATAGATTGGAATCATACACAGAGGCAGAATTGAGATATTTGTGTCCCAAAATTATTAAGGAGGTAGGCGAAGTACATCAGAGATTGGCAAACCTAGCTGACAAATACAATATCGATATCGGAAACACTAAGGGGCATATTTATACTCTGTTTGCGCCGGAATTGCGTCGTTTTTTTTTACGCAAATCCGACGCAAAGCTAACTCCAAATTTATACTTTGGCGTTAGACCCGTCTAGCGCCAAAGATCTTGGAGTTTGCGTAATTTTTTAGCGTGGACACCTACCTTGCGTTAATGATATGCAAGGTAGGCGTTCCTGTCTAAAAAATGACTCCAAGGCATGTGCGCCTTATTTAAACTCCCGTGCAAAAATGACGCACGGGAGAGGGTGGGTCAAAAAAAATGACATCCAGCCGCTTTTGCGTCATTTTTTAACGCCTGGTCAGGGCAGGCATTAAGGTACCTGTGGGCTCGGAAGGAGCCCAGAGGTGCCCTCCCATGCCCCCAGGGACAGCCCCTGCCACCCTTGCCCACCCCAGGAGGACGCCCAAGGATGGAGGGACCCATCCCAGGGAACTTAAGGTAAGTTCAGGTAAGTATTTTTTTTAAATTTTTTTGTGGCATAGGGGGGCCTGATTTGTGCCCCCCTACATGCCACTATGCCCAATGACCATGCCCAGGGGCCATAAGTCCTCTGGGCATGGCCATTGGGCAAGGGGGCATGACTCCTGTCTGTGCTAGGACAGGAGTCATTTCAATGGGGGTTGGGAGTAAAAAAAAATGGCGCAAATCGGGTTGAGGCCAATATTTTGCCTCAGACCTGACTTGCCCCATTTTTTGACGCCCAAGCTCCATTTTCCCCTATGCCAGCGCAGCCTGGTGTGGGTCATTTTTTTTTTACGCACACCAGTCAGCTGCGCCGGCTAATGTCATTCCATAAATAAGGCGCCCGCATGGTGCTTTGGAATGGCGTTAGCCGGCGTTAAAATTTTTGACGCACAACTGCGTTGGCGCAGTTGTGCGTCAAAAAGTATAAATATGGCCCTAAACATTTGAAAAGGAGTTACAGATTAGATTTTGATTCAAAAGATTTTGAACACATGAGATCTGCAGGCATGAAAGCACATTTGAGAGAATTGTTGCAGAGTGCACAAATTTGGGGTGCATTGGAGAAATGGGAAGGCAGATGGGCAAAGAAAAGACATAAGGGAAAGAGTGATAGTCCAGGGTCTAATCAAGCTAGGACCTCACCTGATTTGGATTCAGTAAAAATACTGCCTATGAGAGAGACAGCTGGATGTGTTTTAGTACATGAGCCATGGACTAGAGGAGACATTTTATCCTTTATGAATGATTGTCCTAGGCTAAGAGAGAAGCCGATCGAGTGGTATCAACAAACAGACAGGTTTGTGAAACTTGCAAAATGTCTCTGGGAAGACTTGAATACTGTGTTTGAGATCATTGTTCCGCCTGATTTGTGGCTCGAGTGCAAGAGAGGGGTAGATTGGCCGACAAAGGAGCCGGCAAGAGATAAGGTGACCGGAGCACCTTCAGAAGAGGTGATGAAATATTATCATAACGTGATTGAGTTTTTGAAACAGAAGGTGTCGCCGAAGGTGACTGATTGGCAGAAAATCGACCGGACCTCTCAAGAGGTTAAAGAGTCAATACATGCTTATTATGAGAGATTGTTGAAAGCGTTCAAGCATTACAGTGGTACTGAGACAATTGAACCGAAGGACATGAATCACCTTGTGTTTAGATTTTTCGAAGGATTGAGACCGGAAGTTAGTCAAATGATTAAAAATCATTTGATTTGCTGGCAAGCTAAACCGATTGATGAGGTATTGCAGTATGCAAAGTACTGTAGTGTTGAGATCGAATTGAAGCAGAAAAAGTTGAAGGAAAAGGTGATGGTGATACAGATAAGGGCTGCACAGGCTGGAATACAGGGAAATGGAGTTCAGCAGATGATACAACAACAACCACAAATGAATGGTGTGTTTCAGGCACAGCTGAGAGGCCGAGGGTTTGTGAACCGCGGTTCGGACATGAATAATGTTCTTATTCAAAATGACGTTCAAGGAGTGAAAAAGTTGTCACCATGTCACGCGTGCGGGGGCGTGGGGCACTGGAAACGGGAGTGTCCGAATGTGGTGCAGGATGGTGCAGTTCAGCAGAGCACTAATGTCGGTACATTACAAAATTTACAAGGTCCAAAGATGAGACATCAAAACCCGAATTTTCAGAATAATTTGGTACAAATGCAAGGGGTACAGCCCATGCAGCAGATGCAAATGACGTGTTTTCAGTCAATACCAATGCAACCAGTGCAGCAGCAGATTCCCATGGTGCCTAGACAGCAAATGCAATTACCAATGGCTCTGATGGGACAGCAACAGGTGATGCTTCCTCAGCAGGTCACAGGTCAGGTAACAAATCAAAATAACACTGTACAACAGTTCCCATTACGAGGTGAAAGTGGCATGAATGAGGATTGGTCAGATGATAGCTCAGACAGTGAAGAGTGCAGGCTTACAGCATCCCTAGAGGTGGATCAGAGAGGCCCATATGTAGAGGGAAAAGTAATGGGCTATAAGGTTTCATTTTTGGTTGACACAGGAGCTACACGCTCTACAGTTCGAAGTGTAGAAGTCCCAAGATGACCTCTTTCAGGGCGAACCATACGAGTGGTTGGAGTAGCAAATCAGTACCTGACTAACCCGAATATTGATGCGGTGCAAGTTGAAATTGGCAACTTCCAAGGGCTGCATAGATTTGTCGTATGCGATTCAGGTCCAGTATCCTTACTAGGAAGGGACTTACTGTGTAAGACAAAATGTTCGATTACCTGTTCCAATGATGGAATTGAGGTACAGACAAACAGTGACGATGAGGGAGATGAGAGTCATTTCATAGAAGAAGAAACAGGGACAAATGAAGATTACTTTGTTCCCAATGCATACATTGATTGACTTACCTGTTGAATTACAGGGACCAGTGACAGAGAAAGTGTGGGATTTGACCGGAAAGGAAGTGGGATTAATAAAAGGGGTAGAACCAGTCAAAGTTCAGATCAAACCAAATGCAGTGTTCCCACAAGTGTCACAGTATCACATGACCCAAGATGTCCTCATTGAGGTGTCACAAATAATTGCAGATTTTCTCAGACAGGGGGTCCTAAAAGAAGTCTTGAGCAGTCCATGTAACTCACCCATTATGGGTTTAAAGAAGCCCTGTGGAAAAGTTCGAATTGTGCAAGACTTGCGAAAAATAAATGAAATTGTGATAAAATGCTGCCCTGTGGTACCTAACCCAGCAGTAATAATGTTCCAATTTCCCTGTGATGCTGAATGGTTTACCGTAGTAGACCTATCACAAGCCTTCTTTTCGATACCTCTCCATGAGGACAGTCAATTTTTGTTCAGTTTCAAATTCTTGGATAAGGTGTACAGTTGGTGCAGAATTCCTCAAGGGGTCTCAAAGTCACCATCCATTTTCAATCAGATATTGAAAAAGGATTTGGAACCTCTTGTGCTGCCTTTTAATTCAACTCTTGTGCACTACATCGATGATTTGCTAATTGCGTCCAAAACCAGAGACAGTTGTAAATACGATACCATTGCATTACTGAATCATCTGGGAAAGAATGGACACAAGGTGTCACCCAGAAAGTTACAATATTGTCAGAAAGAAGTGAAATACTTGGGACATTTGATTGAGAAAGGGTCCAGAAGAATATCAAAGGAAAGAATAACAGCAGTTTTACAAATGAATCCTCCAACAACAAAAAGAGATGTCAGGATGTTTTTGGGAATGGTGGGCTACTGTCGCCAGTGGATACCCAACTTCTCAATCATCTCAAAGCCGTTGATAAAATTGACAGGAAAGGAAGTCAAAGATGAGCCATACACAATAACTTTGTCAAAAGAGGAGCTTGAGTCATTCGTAGAATTAAAAGAATGCATGTGCAGGGCACCAGCATTGGGAATGCCAGACCACGAAAAGCCTTTTCTGTTGTTTTGTCATGAACGTGATGCTTGTTCTTTGTCTGTCTTAACACAGGTCCACGGAGATGCAAATCGCCCTGTAGCATATTTTTCAGCTACTTTGGACCCTGTTGCAGCAGCCTTACCGGGTTGTTTGCGGGCAGTCGCAGCAGTTGGTCAGAGCCTTTTACAATGTGAAGGCATAGTCATGGGATACCCTCTGACAGTAATGGTTCCACATTCAGTTGAAATTCTCTTGACACGAACTAAGACTCAACACATGACAAATGCACGTCTCACTAGGTATGAGACGATCATACTGGGGTCACCGAATGTCACTCTTAAAAGATGCACTGTGCTGAACCCGGCAACCTTGCTTCCTAATGAAAACACTGAAATCAAAGATGGGGAAGAATTTGAACATGATTGTCTTGAGGTGACTGAGTTGTGCACCAAGCCTCGTCCCGATATTCAGGACATTTAACTGAAAGAAAATGATTGTATCATGTTTGTTGATGGGTCCTGTTTAAGAGACTCTGCAGGAACACTGAGAGCCGGTTACGCAGTATGTGCCATACCTGGCATCGTTGAAGCCACCTGGCTCGAGAAAGTGTTTTCTGCACAAGTGGATAAATTAATTGCCCTTTCTAAAGCATGCCACGCAGCTGTAAATTTGAAAGTCACTATCTATACTGATAGCAGATACGGATTTGGAATTGTGCATGATTTCGGCCAACTTTGGTCACAGAGGGGTTTCATGACCTCCTCTGGTTCTCCTGTGAAAAACGGTGAACAAATAAGAGATTTGTTGCATGCGATTCAGTTACCTCAAGAAATTGCCGTGGTGAAGTGCAGTGCTCACATCAGGTCACAAGATTTTGTGTCTATGGGAAACGGCTATGCAGATCAAGTCGCAAGATTTTGTGCATTGAACTGTATATCGTTTAAAGAACAATGGGAATTGTTACCTCAATCTGAAAATGACACACAATTGAATATGGCATTACGAGTGGTTGACACCTTAGATGAACTGAAAACATTACAAGGTTGTGCGAGTGAAGAGGAGAAACGCTCTTGGCAAAGAATGCAATGTGTACAAAGAGCTGATGACTTATGGGTTTCAGAAGAGGGAAAATTGGTCTTGCCAAATAGCCTTTTGTCACAGTTTGCCCGGCAATACCATGGGCAGGCACATCTAGGAAGGGATGCCATGATCAGGTCCTTTAAGATTGATTGGTTCAATCCAAAATTCAGACATGCCGCAGAAATCACTTGCCACAGGTGCGTCATCTGTCAACAGATGAACGCTGGAAAAGGAACTGTGGTAACTTTGAGTCACATTGGGAGAGCTGGAGGTCCATTCAACAAAATGCAAATGGATTTTATCGAGATGCCTGTTTGTGGAGGATTAAAGTACGTGTTGGTGATTGTGTGTGTTTTCAGTCATTGGATTGAGGCATATCCCACACGTAGGAATGACAGTCTTACAGTTGCAAAACTACTACTTAGGGAACTGATACCAAGATTCGGGTTTCCGGTTTCTATAGAATCAGATAGGGGAAGACACTTTGACAATGAGGTGATTAAACTCCTGTGTGCCGCACTCAACATTGAACAAAAGCTGCATTGTAGCTATCGCCCTAAAGCATCAGGACTAGTTGAGCAGATGAATGGTACTTTGAAATCAAAAATGGCAAAAATGTGTGCAGCAACAAACATGAAATGGCCAGATGCCTTACCTCTAGTACTAATGTCTATGATCAATACCCCAGACAAGAAAACGGGACTGTCCCCCCATGAAATCCTCATGGGCAGAGCAATGAGATTACCAGCAGTACCTGCAAATGCACTAGTGAATATTACAGATGATATGGTGTTGGATTACTGCAAAAGTTTGGCTGACGTGATTCGCTCTTTTTCTCACCAGGTGGAAGCTAACACGTTGCCACCAATTGGCGATCCAGGCCACTCTCTGCAAGCTGGAGATTGGGTGGTTGTCAAGAAGCACATGAGAAAATCGTGTTTAGAGCCACGTTGGAAAGGACCGTATCAAGTAATATTGACGACTACCACTGCTGTGAAGTGTGCCGGGGTTCCCAACTGGATACATGCCAGTCACACGAAAAAGGTAACGTGTCCTGTTGAAAAGGAACTTGAAGTTTCCAGTACAGCAACTTCAGGAAGAGAAGTCTCAGAGTCAGAGATCAGTCAAGAAGGAACTGAGACTACTGGAGAGCCCACTGAGAACAGCCTTGTCCCTCAAGCTATCAATGAGTTCGAGAGAGGTGACAGAGTGCCGATCTCAGTAGAGGCAGCAGGAGAACTAAGCCAAGGAGAGGTTCTCCCAGAAGTAGACGAATACGGGTTAGAATCTGAACCCAACATAGAACTAGAAGGAGATAGAGAAGGAGAAACTGTGGATACAAATCAAAACGTGTCAGAGTCTCCCGAACCAGTTGCAGGTCCGTCAAGAGAAAACACCATATCACAAGAGGAGGGCGCTGTCCAGCGTCCTGAAGGGAAGCGTAGAGAAAAGACACATAGAGGCGATAACTGGCCAGACAAATCGCATCTTAAAATAAGAGAGGTATCGAATGACACCATAATAGAAGAAAGTGATACCTCACAAGCAGATGATCTGAGTGAAGGACAACAACAAGGAGAACGACGATTAAAGAGAAAAAGAATCGTGAACAGAAGATATACAGGTCCTGAATGGGCGTATGCTACAACATCTGAATGGCAACAAGAATTCCTAGCATTCTGTTTTTATCGAGAAGTGCCAGGCCAGTATTACGGTACCTGAACAAAACTCAAGGAAGACTTGGCTAAGTTTGAAAATTTTGTAAACTAAAAAAAAAGAGACTCTAGGAAATTACTGGAAGTGACACTAAAACCGGACTTGACTTGGAAAGAAACCTGATTACGACAAGCTGCTAACCTGAATTGACGAAAAGGGTCCTGGAGTGAGTGAAGACGCTGTAATATACGCAGAAAAAAAAAAAGAGAAGTTTTTCCTCAAGTTGATTGTTGATCTGCTATTCTGATTCTATACAAACATGGCTTACAATAGAAATAGTAGCAAGGGAAGTAAGGTGTGTGGTTGGTTAGGTCTTATAATAGGTATTGTGTGTGCAATAATGGTTGTAGGAGTGATTGTGGGAATGCCATGGAGAGAGAAAGAAACTATTAATGCAACTTCAAAACCTGAAACTACTACTAAACTAACACCGTGGGAGAGATTTGAGCAGGATGCAAGACATATGCATGAGGGAACTAATGCAAAAGGGGAGCTTTCTACTAATGTCTTCTATTGCTTACTAAATGAATATGTGGAAACCATGGATGCGAAAGATTGTTATGTATGTACTAAAATTCCTTCGTCTGTGCAGGAGGGAGTTACCTATCATAGCCTCCCTCTTACTTATGGAATTAGTTGCAGCTTGCTACTAACAAGATTCTATGATCAAGAGCATGTGCAATACTTTTATTCAAATTTGGATGTTGTGTTTTCCTTTGTGCCTGTGATTGAATTCTTGAATAAATTAGCTAAAGAGCATGATATAAAAATAGTTAGAGGATTCTTTGAGCCAACACTTACATTTGGAACTGCTTATGCACATCGCAACAATTTGACTTGCTTACTGTCGCCTGTAGAAAAGAGCTTTCTAGATCACACAGATGATAGACGCAAAGTATTAAAAGAAAGGTTAGAAAAAGGATTAGAAAAACATACCTATGCAAATGATTATGCTTATACTGCAATCAAAACACAAGGCAAACTAGCTATAGATGCATTACACGTAGGTAGGCTCTGTGTATATAGACCAAAATCTGATCAAGACAATTTGTTTGTAGGTACGAGTGAGTGTAGGCATGTGTTTTTGTTTCAGAGTAAATGGACCATTATGCTGAATGGACAAGATCCAGCGATTCCTGGAATCTATTACATTTGTGGGCTAAATGCCTATTACCGTCTCCCTAAGGGAAGGTATGGAACATGTTATTTGGGAATAGTGTTCCCAAAGATATACCAGATTGATGACTTAAAACAAATACCTAAGATGTCTGAATTACAACATTCTAGACGAAAACGAGAATCAGTGGCGGCTGTCATTGGTGATATATTTGGAGCCATAATCCCATCAGTAGGGGTTATCTTGAATTCTATGAAAATTCAAAAGTTGTCTACTATTGTGGATAACATGCTGACAAATTTTACAGGGGCTATACTCCTGATGGATACTGAACTTGCTGCAGAAAGAGCTATGACTCTTCAAAATCGGCTTGCTTTAGACATTCTTTTAGCAAAGAGTGGAGGGGTCTGCAAAATGCTTAATGAGCTTCATTGTTGCTCATTTATTCCAGATAACAGTAAGACAATTAGAAGTATGCTTACTAACCTTACTAGAGATAGTACAGATTTGAAGGATCTAAATGAACTTGGTGTTTGGGAGAAATTTGGGAAATGAATTGCCCGAGTGGGAAGCTGGTTTACCAACATTTGGAATGGAGTACTTGCAAAAATTATGATGGGTCTATTGATTGTTTTGGTTTCTATATTAGGATTATGGGGAGCATGTAAAATCAATGACAAAGTAAAAAGAAATTGGACCAAAAGAACCAGAAGAAATTAAGAAAGTGAAAGAGAGAAAATGTTCAATGAGATATGGGAAAGCTCACATGAAGGGCAAGATGTTGAAATGCGTATTATGCGTAAGGTGAAAAATTAGATCAAAGAAAGATTTGTGTGATGACGAGCGTCATCAGAGGAGGGACTGAGAGAGCGTAGTTTAAATATTACCTATTTTAGATGTGAAATGCTTGTACTTAACAATGCTGCATTAATAATATTATTCATTGAAACGTATTTTTAAACGTGGAGAATTATTGTACGCATATACTAATGTCATTTATAAGAAATTATTGCTTATATTATGAATTAATCGAATATATTAACATTTACGAAGATTGCATTTCATCCATAAGCCTTAAGTTAGCGTGAGCCGAAGAATTAGCTGTGTAGCTCTCATGTTAAAGCATATTTTCTCTTTCTCCAGTGTGCTGACTTGCAAAAGGCCATGACCCAGCATGTATCCTTCCATTGTCTTTGTATCGAATTTAAGTTTTCTCCCATCTGCATGCTAGCTGCTTTAGTATAAGTCTTATACGTTTTGCAACAAATATTGAAACATCCAAGGACATTCAACCACGGAAAAGAGAACTTTTGACCCGAAGAATGTGCCAGAGAATGAAGTAACCCCGGATGTGCCACCTACGAAAAACGTCAATTATGAAGACCAATGAAAATGTTATGAATTATCGTGAAATGACAAGTGCATTACTTAATGTATAATTAGGTTACAGATAGTGGGGTGAAATGACTATCCAATAGAATTTTGGGGGAAGGTATTGCCAAAAGGGGATAAAAACCCATGACACACAAGACTCGAGAGAACTAGGTAGGGAATGATATTGATTGCATCCAGAAACTCTGTCACTCTGTCTGATGACTTGAGACTTAATAAACCATCCTCACCCTTAGTCGCCCCATTACACTTTCTTCCTTAAGAGGGAAGTGTCCCCTGCCCTTAGACTAGATAGACTGACGGCGATTCAACTGATGTCCTGAAGATGAAGACTGATCCTGTATGCTGACTCATTCCGAGGAGGGTAATTATGACAGTTGCTCTTCTAATTTGTCTATTTGCTTTTCCTTTCTAGGTACCAACTGCTGTATTTTTGATTAGAGAACTTAGTTGGATGTTTTCCAAATCGATGTTCTAAATTGTTTTTGCATGAAGTCCAACATGCTGATGCTAATTAGTGGTTAGGCTAGGGTTCACCTTGACTGACGCGACGAACGTGACTGACATTGTGCTATGCTGAACTGAGACATATATGCTGTTCTACATATTTGATTTGTGCATATATCATATATTAGTGGCTTAATGTGTGTCATCTTCACATTGTCAAAATCTTATCACAATTGCCATATCGTGACTATGCTCTTTTGCCTGTTGGTCTTGAGACTAATACATCTGCTATTAGATTATAATCAATAGGGAATACAATTCACAAAACTTCAATAAGGTGTGGTTATTCATGACTGAAAGGTCATGGTTGCGCTGACAGTTTTAACCAATGTCTAAATTGAGATATATTGTGGTGATATATGTTGATGATATTATTGATATATTGTTTGACATATTGATCAGTTACCTGGTCTTACGGTGTCTCACCACTGGGTCAAAAGATTCATCGGCCTAAAACGAGTCCTAATGTGTATAAATTGACATAGAAGGACGCGTTAACACTCTCTTTTTCTTTGTTAGTCTCCAGAGGTACCAAAGTATGTTTTGTTAGTCAGAAACATCTTTCCCACTAACAAAGTGCGCATTGTGCATTTTTGTAGTTGCAAACAATGTGATTTTACAAGTCACAAGTTTGCAACTGCAGAACTTAGTTAACACACAAGACTAAATTTCAAGAAAGTGCAACCAAGATGTGTGCTGTACAAATTGTAACATCTCTGCAATTCATTATGGAGTGTTTCGGTTTGTACAAAAATATAACAAGGCATGATTCAACTCCAAGTGAGTCGTACTTTGTTGAACTTCAGATTATTTTATTCCTGTTTAAAAAGAGGGGGCAGTTTCCAAACTTTTTCCGTGACTAGCAGGGAACATTGTGTTTCAAACAAAATCTTTTTGCAATACAACTAAACAGACCCACTTTGGTGCTTAAAAAAATAGCAATGATATGTGAAGAATGTATTTTCTCATCATTACTAGCCAACACACTTCATATCAATTCATATTTGAACAAGACCCATGACCCATGAAGTCTTCCCTATGCCTTTGTAATTGTGGTTTACTTACCCAACCTAGGCACTCAGCAACTTGTTTCAGGAGTGGATAACTGTGTCTCCCGCACTAAGGCTATATCAGAGTAGTTAGATTCAAAGGTAAATTTACATGCAAGTAAATCTACATGGGTGAATTTACTTTGACACTTTGTAGCAAATTTACTACTTTTGACTATTTACCATTTGTCAGAGAAAATGTATTACAGTGTGGAGACTTACATGACTTACATGTCTCCACTACTTGAAACCAGGGAATGGAGACAAATTTATGACTGTAACATTACTACTTGTACGTTTTCACATGTAAGCAGAAATTTTCGTATGGTAAAGATAGGGAAAATGCCGAAAGATTATGTTAGTAACTGGGTTTCTAGTTGGTAGAGAAATGTACACTGTCACAATAGGGACCACAGTCCTAGTCAGTGTAAGTCAGTACACATTTTAAATTAACCTGTGCTCACCCTTTGGTAGCTTGGCACAGAACAGGCAGGCTTAAATTTAGGAGGCAATGTATAAAGAATTTGTGCAACACACACACAGTAACAGAATAAAAGCACCACAAAAAAGGACTCCACACAGGTTTAGAAAAATAGAACATATTTATCTGAGTAAATCAAGACCAAAACAACAAAAATCCAATAAGTAGAAGTCAAGATATGAATTTTTAAAGATTAAGGGCCTCAGTACGAGTGTGCCAGTCTTTCAGACTGCCACACTCTCATTGTGGATGAGACCGCCGCTCTCCTGGCAGTCCCACTGCCACATTATGACCCTGGCGGGGGGGACCACCTGAAGACCATCATGACTGCCAGGAAAGTGAATGCCGTTGGTTAGATGGCGGTCTGAGTTGTGGTCAGCCATAGTGGCCCTGAACTCAGCACCACCGTGTTGATTACAACTCTGCTTTCTGCCAGCCTTTCCATGGTGGTCACCCTATCATGGAAAGGCTGTCAGAAAGCCAGTGCCGGGGGCTGCAGGGGCACCCCTGCCCAGCAGAATGCACACGGTCTACTTTGCAGACATTGCACATTCTGAGGGTGTTTGTGTGCTACGGTATTGGCCTCGGCTCCCTTAAGGGAATGGAGACCAACACCGTAGCACTGTTCCCACCATTCAGCCCATTTGGAACATCATAATACAATGTTCCCACAAGGAACATTGTAATAAGATGGTGGGGGGTACACACCCGGCATGATGGCAGCATCCTCCCCGTGGCATTGATGGTCCTGGGGTGGGAGTACCAATGTCATAATCAGGTCATAAATGTGAAAAAAGTGCTTGAGGTTGCAAGAGACTAGTGCAAATTCAAAGTTTTGATGGAAGAAAGAGTCGAGGGCACCATGCATCAGTATTTTCGATCTAGTGGGGTCACTGTGTCATCATCAGACTCTGATGAAACACAGGCAATGCATTGTCGTCGAGCCACGGAGAGCATCATTGTCAGGCCACACAGGCAGTGAATCCACTGTTGTTAAACAGCCTGTGTGTCATTGTTGAAGAAGAGATGCAGTGGAACTTCTCATGCACTTGAGGTGATGCATTCATTTTTGAAAAAATCAGCTGCAGAACCCACTTCTGAGGCCCAGGACTGGAGGGGGCACCTCAGGAAAGGGCAGGCCTCACAGATAGCAGAGTCCATGGAGAGTTACAGGCAGTCTTTGTTATCAATGAGACTGCAGAAGAACACGGGGCAAGCCAGCACGCCCTTAGAGTCACTCCGGGGTCAGCAGAATGGTTCCAGTCCTTGTCCTCAACACGGCAGAGATCAGCAGGCAGCAGGGCAGTTCAGCAAAACAGACAAGCAGTTCATTGGAACAGTCAGTCTAGGCAAAGTAGCAATCCTTACAGCACAGCAGACTTTACTCCAGCAGACTTCTTCCCAAGTCCAGATGTGTACTGATTTGGTAGGGTCAGAGACCCAGTACCTGTACCCAAATGTGCATTTGAAGTAGGGGTGACTCTAAAGCAACTTCTTGAAGTGCACGTAGATCCTTTCTTCCTACTCCTGGCTCTAGAGTACCAGTAAGGGGTAATCAGCCCTTTGTATGGTGACAGGCACTTCCCTATTGATGTGTAACCGTTAGCTTCCATCCACTTTTCCAGCCCATGAAGGCCCATCAGAATGCAGATGAATGAATTTGAGTCCTTGGTTCTGATCCACCCTTCGCATGTTTGTGGCTGTCTAGAGGAAATGGACAAAGTGTATCAGTCACCTAGCCCAGACATGTATTAGAGACAGGCTGCAAGGCACATAGAGCAGTAAGAGCAGAGAAATGCCCACTACCTAGAAGTAGTATTTCTAAAATAGTAATGTTAAATCTGACTTTACCAGTAAAGAGGATTCATCATAACCATTCCAATGATATGAAATGATGTGGCTAATCCTTTCTGTTCAGGAGTTACAGCCTAAAATTATTTTAAGGAATTCCCAGTACTGGGTAATGAGAGGAGTAGGCCTCGGAGTAGTGAAAACTAACTTTGTTTTTTTTTACTACAAGAACATGTAAAACTTAAAAGTACATGTCATGCCTTTTACTTACATTGCACCCTGCACTATGTGTCACCTAGGGCCTACCTTAGGGGTGACTTAAATGTAATAAAAGGGGAGTTTAGGGCTTGGCAGGCGGTTTTAAATGCCAGGTCGAAGTGGCAGAGAAACTGCACACACAGGCTCTGCAATGGCAGGCATGAGACAAGTTTGAAAGACTACTTTTATGGGTGGAACAATCAGTGCTGCAGGCCCACTAGTAGCATTTAATTTAAAGGCCATGGGCATATGGTATACCACTTTACAAGTGCAGACTTACAAGTAAAGTAAAGATAACAGTTCTGTATAGACCAATGTTAACATGTTTGGGGGAGAAGCCATGCATTTTAGCAGTGGACAGCAGTCGTAAAGTGCTCAGAGTACGAAGGCCAGCAAAATGATATAGCAAAAACAGGAGGTAAAAGGCAAAGACCTTAGGGGGGAGATCACCGTAAGGCTGTCAGGCCTAAGAGATTATTAAACATTAACAAATCTAAACAATTTTATGTTGCAAATTAATCTGAATTAAGTTTATATATTTATTTTAAATGTAGAACAAAATAAAGTGTTCCATCACAATTAATGTAATTGTAAAATAAAATAAATATTTAATTGATCTTAATATGTAAAAAATAAATGTAAATTATTTTTGAAGATTTAGTAAAAATGAAAACCTAAAGTAAAATTTATATATTTGTTGATAGTAGAAAATACTAAAAGTTATGTACTGAATTAATTTAAAATAGTTTAATTATATTTAAAAAATAAAAATAAAGATACATTTATTTTTAAGACGTTGAAATAAATTAATCTATTTAAACATTATTTCCTATGTGATGTTATTTTAAATCCCTCCCTCCATTATTTTCTAAGGGAGTTAGCTGCAGTAGGAGTGGTTGGCCATGTGTGATGCTGGCTTTAATCCAGGTCGGAGCTGGAGTACATTTACTACTGTTTTGGATCTTTTGTGGCAGTAGCAAATTTAGAAGTGCAGATTGTAAAGAGTAATGAGTGTACACTGTTGTAGGTTGGTGGATGTCATCCCTAAAACCCTTTTTACAACTCCCTTAACCCATTATTAATCCTCCATAAACCCTTCCTAATTAGTAATAAGTATTGCCCATTGTCCTGCCACTCCCTCTGTCCCTCCCTGATTTAAAACTAAAATGTACAGTAAATATGCAGATGTCTCCACAGTTGTGGTGGAGATGACACACAGAAAAGATAGGATAGGTGAAGGTAGCGACTTTCACATTTAGTTTTGTGAATAGCATTTTGTAGTATTTGAGCATTACTATTAAAAATACAACAAAATGCAGTTTGTATATAGCCCCCTAAGTGCTGTAGTACATTTAACTTTTGTGGCTCTGGGCATAAAACTTCAGAGATAAAATATTCAGGCTTCCCACTGTGTCAATCTCACTGACCATAGCATTACTTTGAGTTAATCTAATGTGAAGGCTTTTGTGGCATATTTACTGCTAATAAGTTAGGGCCACGTGTACGTATATCTGGAATTGCGATTCCCTAATTGCAATTCTATGTGAATCGCAATTAGGGAACTGCAATTCCAAATGTAACAAACTCCATTGAGTTTCTTTTGTGATTCCCTGTGGGTCGCAAATAGACATGCCTCATTAATATTAATGAGGTATGTCGCAATTAGCGACCCACAGGGAATCGCAAAAATCACAGGGATGGTGGCCTGCTGGTGTCAGCAGACCACCATGTCTGTGATTGCTTTTAAAGAAAGCAATCTCTTTTTTTTAAACGCAGCCCATTTTCCTGAAAGGAACGTTTCAGTTTCATTTTTTTAAGTAGGCAGTGGTCTGTGTGACCACGGCCTGCTCTTAAAAAACATTTTTTGCATTCATTCACAAAGGAGAAGGGGTCCCTTGTGGACCCTTCCCCCTTTGCGAATGGGTTGGCATCAGTTTGAAATTGGTGCTAACTGCAATTGTTTTGCGACCGCATTTACGGTCACAAAACAATCATACATACCATTAAGATTCAGTATAAGGAAGGGACGCCCTGGACAAGCCCTTCCTAATACCGAATCGCAAAACCCAAATTGCGATTCGGTAACAAGTTTGAGACTAGAAAAATGCTTTGTATATGTGGCCCTTACACTCCCGTATTGTAAGGGTTCAGTCTTCATAGATTGACTTCCCCTGCATCACAAATCTATTGGAGACATATGATCTTGGAAAAATAAAGCACATCCTGTAGTACCTCCAAGCATACAGCACTAACCAACCTCCCCAGTGTGCCTCACCCTGCTGTGCAATCAGCATTTCCTCACTGTTCTTATTAATAATGAAAGACAATGACATATTTGGCTGCCTGCTCCTTTCCCCATTTTTCTTGCCAATACTTCCTGCCTAGAAACAATTCCCATTTTGCTCTTAACCAATCTCTTCTCTCCACATATCTCATTCCCATTGTGTGTAATGAATGGGAAGGTATCTTGGGGCAGTTTAGACTTCATCAGTCACATCAAACAGTGTCAATGTAGGTTAATTTGTTTGGTGCGTATTGCCTAGGTAGTGAATTATTTGATTTCCAAGCAGAAGATACCCTATTACATTTTTAGTTTTTCTGTCATCTCGATATATGCAGATTTTCTACTTCTTCTTTTACTTCAGTTGTTTTTATGGCTTTCTAGGAGTGGTTCGTACTGAGTATCCATGCCTTTCATTGACCAGTAACACCGCTGCTTTAATTCACAAAATATGCCACCAGATTGCCCTTTCTGCTATAGTCTAATTTGCATCGGGCTAGTACTAGATGTAATGTGAGGCCTAGCCCAGGACTTCACCATGGGCAATCATGGTCCATGCATAATGCATTCTTTATTTGTCATGATTGCAGGAGGCTGGACTGGCTTGTAGTGGGTACCAAGGGGTACTTACACCTTGCACCAGGCCCAGTTATCCCTTATTAGTGTAGAGGGGTGTCTAGCAGCTTAGGCTGATAGAAAAGGTATCTTAGCAGAGCAGCTTAGGCTGAACTAGGAGACGAGTGAAGCTCCTATAGTACCACTAGTGTCATATGCACAATATCATAAGAAAACACAATACACAGATATACTAAAAATAAAGGTACTTTATTTTTATGACAATATGCCAAAGTATCTCAGTGAGTACCCTCAGTATGAGGATAGCAAATATACACAAGATATATGTACACAATACCAAAATATGCAGTAATAGCAATAGAAAACAGTGCAAACAATGTATAGTCACAATAGAATGCAATGGGGGCACATAGGGATAGAGGCAACACAAACCATATACTCTAGAAGTGGAATGCGAACCACGAATGGACCCCAAACCTATGTGACCTTGTAGAGGGTTGCTGGGACTGTAAGAAAACAGTGAGGGTTAGAAAAATAGCCCACCCCACGACCCTGAAAAGTGGGTGCAAAGTGCACCTAAGTTCCCCAAAGAGCACAGAAGTCGTGATAGGGGAATTCTGCAAGGAAGACCAACACCAGCAAGGCAACAACGATGGATTTCATGACGAGAGTACCTGTGGAACAAGGGGACCAAGTCCTAGAGTCACGATCACGTCGGAGTGGGCAGATGTCCAGGAAAAACCAGCTGTAGGTGCAAAGAAGCTGCCACTGGATGGTAGAAGCTGTGGATTCTGCAAGAACGACAAGGGCTAGAAACTTTCCCTTTGGAGGATGGATGTCCCACGTCGTGAAGAGTCGTGCAGAGGTGTTTCCGTGCAGAAATACCGCAAACAAGCCTTGCTAGCTGCAAGGGTTGCGGTTAGGGTTTTCGGATGCTGCTGTGGCCCAGGAGGGACCAGGATGTCGCCAATTGCGTGAGGAGACAGAGGGGGCGTCCAGCAAGACAAAGAGCCCACTCAGAAGCAAGCAGCACCCGCAGAAGAGCCGGAACAGGCACTACGCAGTGGAGTGAACCAGAGCTCACCCAAAGTTGCACAAGAGGGTCCCACGAAGCCAGAGGACAACTCAGGAGGTTGTGCAATGCAGGTTAGAGTGCCGGGGACCCAGGCTTGGCTGTGCACAAAGGAAATCCTGGAAGAGTGCACAGGAGCCGGAGTAGTTGCAAAACATGCGGTTCCCACCAATGCAGTCTAGCGTGGGGAGGCAAGGACTTACCTCCACCAAACTTGGACTGAAGAGTCACTGGACTGTGGGAGTCACTTGGACAGAGTTGCTGAGTTCAAGGGACCTCGCTCGTTGTGCTGAGAGGAGACCCAGAGGACCGGTGAAGCAGTTCTTTGGTGCCTGCGGTTGCAGGGGGAAGATTCCATCGACCCACAGCAGATTTCTTCAGAGCTTCTAGTGCAGAGAGGAGGCAGACTACCCCCACAGCATGCACCACCAAGGAAACAGTCGAGAAGGCGGCAGGATCAGTGTTACAAGGTCGCAGTAGTCGTCTTTGCTACTTTGTTGCAGTTTTGCAGGCTTCCAGCGCGGTCAGCAGTCGATTCCTTGGCAGAAGGTGAAGAGAGAGATGCAGAGGAACTCTGATGAGCTCTTACATTCGTTATCTAAAGAATTCCCCAAAGCAGAGACCCTAAAAAGCCAGACAAGGAGGTTTGGCTACCTAGGAGAGAGGATAGGCTAGCAACACCTGAAGGAACCTATCAGAAGGAGTCTCTGACGTCACCTGCTGGCACTGGCCACTCAGAGCAGTCCAGTGTGCCAGCAGCACCTCTGTTTCCAAGATGGCAGAGGTCTGGAGCACACTGGAGGAGCTCTGGGCACCTCCCAGGAGAGGTGCAGGTCAGGGGAGTGGTCACTCCCCTTTCCTTTGTCCAGTTTCGCGCCAGAGCAGGGCTGAGGGATCCCTGAACCGGTGCAGACTGGCTTATGCAGAGATGGGCACCATCTGTGCCCATCAAAGCATTTCCAGAGGCTGGGGGAGGCTACTCCTCCCCAGCCCTGACACCTTTTTCCAAAGGGAGAGGGTGTAACACCCTCTCTCTGAGGAAGTCCTTTGTTCTGCCTTCCTGGGCCAAGCCTGGCTGGACCCCAGGAGGGCAGAAACCTGTCTGAGGGGTTGGCAGCAGCAGCAGCTGCAGTGAAACCCCGGGAAAGGTAGTTTGGCAGTACCCGGGTCTGAGCTAGAGACTCGGGGGATCATGGAATTGTCTCCAATGCCAGAATGGCATTGGGGAGACAATTCCATGATCTTAGACATGTTACATGGCCATGTTCGGAGTTACCATTGTGACGCTATACATATGTCGTGACATATGTATAGTGCACACGTGTAATGGTGTCCCCGCACTCACAAAGTCCGGGGAATTTGCCCTGAACAATGTGGGAGCACCCACAATGTGGGAGCACCTTGGCTAGTGCCAGGGTGCCCACACACTAAGTAACTTAGCACCCAACCTTTACCAGGTAAAGGTTAGACATATAGGTGACTTATAAGTTACTTAAGTGCAGTGGTAAATGGCTGTGAAATAACGTGGACGTTATTTCACTCAGGCTGCAAGGGCAGGCCTGTGTAAGAATTGTCAGAGCTCCCTATGGGTGGCAAAAGAAATGCTGCAGCCCATAGGGATCTCCTGGAACCCCAATACCCTGGGTACCTCAGTACCATATACTAGGGAATTATAAGGGTGTTCCAGTATGCCAATGTAAATTGGTGAAATTGGTCACTAGCCTGTTGGTGACAATTTGGAAAGAAATGAGAGAGCATAACCACTGAGGTTCCGGATAGCAGAGCCTCAGTGAGACAGTTAGGCATCACACAGGGAACACATACATATAGGTCACAAACCTATGAGCACTGGGGTCCTGACTAGCAGGGTCCCAGTGACACATAACAAACATATTGAAAACAAAGGGTTTTCACTATGAGCACTGGGCCCTGGCTAGCAGGATCCCAGTGAGACAGTGAAAACACCTGACATATACTCACAAACAGGCCAAAAGTGGGGGTAACAAGGCTAGAAAGAGGCTACTTTCTCACAATGATCATCTAGATCTTCACTTGATTAGCTTGTTTCTTTGACCAGGAATGTGGATTTCTCTTTTTCACGTGCATGGCTATTTTAAAATGTTTGATTGCCATTTAGCAAAGATTATTGGTATTTTCAGAACTTATGACAGGTATATTAATCACGTTTGCTGTGTTACTTTTTGCCTGTGCACACTTTGTGTCACAATACCCTGCCTTCTTTGTTTAGAACTGAGATGTCAATTTATGGACCCTCTAGAGCCCTTCCTTGCATTCGCTATAGGTGTGCTGCTTCAAGACACTCTGAAGATGTGTCACCTTTGTTGTTTAGCATCCCACCAATTTCTAAATGCACATATCATAGAAGCCATTTAATTTGTACATTTCACAAATTATTATCCTTTTCATTTGGGTGTTGTTTTCAAGTATTATGAAATGTAGATAGTATGCCTATTGTTTGTGTTTTTACAGTTTGAAGAATTTGTTGGCCTTGTCAGTGTTGAATGAATCACTCTATGACTAGTACAGAGCATGTGTCGCTTTGGGCTTCATAAGGCCTCAGTTGCCTTAGGGCGGTTCTGGTGATATTAAGGCCCATATTTATACTTTTTTAGCGCCTCATTTGTGTCATATTTTGACGCAAAAGCAGCACAAACTTACAAAATACAATTGTATTTTGTACGTTTGCGCTGCTTTTGCATCAAAAAGCGGCACAAATGTGGCGCTAAAAAAGTATAAATATGGGCCTAAAGGACCACGAGGCTAAAGGTCAAATAATTTATAAATACCACATGAATCCTGATATTGTAAAATAGGACAATATTACACTTTACTCATTATGTATTTTTCAGATCACATGATTCATTCATTGCTTTTAGCACTCTTTAGAAAGATTTAAAGCATTTGCTATAGTACTAATTTATTACCTGAGACGACAGAAAGTTGCCAATATTTTGAGAAATGTCTTTTTCTGTTGGGATAATGTGTTAATGTTTGAAATGTGGTTTATGCAAAAGTGTGTAATATTATACATCAAAGTTAAACGCAAAGCACATGGTGAGAGAAATAGGCACATGCAATCTAAAATGTGCTTTTGTTTTGTAGCAAATTTAAATTATAGATTAGGTTTAACAAGACAAGTTTAAAGAAAGAAAGTGCAACATGGGACAGTGTAATTTTTGCTGACTGTGTTCTGAGTTTACAATTTTTATCTTGATATACATGAGTGGATTATTTTGTAGATACTCGCTTAAAAGTTGGGCCAGCACAGGTGAGCTTGTAAGGTGTGCTGGTTAATGGTCTAAGAGCATTACTGTCATTTTGAAAGTGGTTTGATGTTACCAGCAGCGAAAGAGAGACAAAGTGATGTGTAAAATAATTAGTTTGTTTCATGAAGCTAAAAATGCTGCACATGAATTCAGCACTGAGAATTATAGGTAACAATTTACAGTTAGACTTCTTTCATGCTTAAAAATAAGCTTAGAAACCATGGGTAAACATTCAATAGGAAGGCCTACTCACATAACATACAGACATATACTACAGTTAAAGTAAAATTAAAAAGCAGAGACATTTTCCAGTGATGGATAGCTCTTCAATCCATAACTTGAACAACAGCCATGCAAATCTTGACTCACACATAACACATGCACTGCTCCTAAACTCACCTTCATTGTGACAAATGCAATACATTGACTATAGCATTAATTGTGGTTCAAATATGTGTATCCATTAATTGACATTTTAGTTTTAGGTGTTGTTACTATTGTGAGGTCAGAAGCATTGCATTTGTCACTTTTTTGACCCCTGTTTTATTTCCTACCCTTAGGCATATCTGCATGAAAATAGTCATGCTATACCCAAATCGGATTAACATTTTGATTGTAAAGGTTTGTGCAGGTTTGTTGATGGGCACCAGAGTTATTAGCAAAACAGACTTTTCATGGAAAGCTCTGACCATACCCACAGACTGGCTATTGTTGATTCTATTCTATTCTATTTCCTACTTTCAGTTATAGTTATTTTCAATTACAATGGTCTTTTCCTATTTTTTCCTAATCTAAACTACTCAAAGTTTATCTGAATTCACATATTTGATATACCAAACAATGGAGGGATGCAATGTTTTTCCTAGTAAGAAAACATTTATGAAACAAAATTGCATATCTGATGTTTCTTTTCAGCATATTACTTTACAGTTTTCAATTCAAAAGCAGAAATATATTACAGATAAAGGGGGCCATTATAAGTTTGATGGACTGTTTTATGGTCTGCCGAACTTCTGACAGGGAGGTTTCCACCACACAAGCTACCTCCCCACCGGCACCATTAACTGTTTCCCACTAGGTCAGTGGGCAGAAACCTGAGTTTCCACCCACTGGCCAAGTAGGAAACAGGCTGAAGTATTGTCTCTGGCCCGTAATCGAGCTGGCGCCAATGCTGTAGCCTGCAGGGTGCATCAGCACCCTCGCAATGTTCACTGTCTGTAAAGCAGACAGTGAACATTGCAATGGTGCTGGGCGGGGGGGCCCTGTATTGCCCTTGCCAAGTCCGACCGCCATCCGCGAGTCTGACAGTCTAGTGACCACCAGACTTGTAATGACCCCCAATGTCTGCTGTTTAGCCATATTCTTGGAAACACCTCAGAAAAAGCCCGTATTTGGTGTTTGCATTCTCCCAACCCCATAACACAGCCCCTTGTTTGATATCCTGATATTATTCCACCCTAAACATACACTCCCCTGTACCTAGAGTCCTGTCATCATTGTGAACATAGCCTACACACAGCCCCTGGCATCAATTTAATCCCCAGATACAATCCCCTAACATGGTGTTCTTTTGTCTCTAAATGCCACAAACACATCTTATGTCAAGGGTCATAGTATCATTTCATAACCCAAAAGAGACCCATATCGCTTGCCCTGCTATCCCCAAGCCCCAATCACAACTCAATGCATGGCATCCTGCTATTCCTCCTTTACCCAAACAACACCGATACCAGACTTCCTGTCTCACCCCTCCAAAATATAACCTGATAATCTCTCCAACATTCAAACAGTACTCCATAACAGGCATTTTGCCGTCCTATTTCACCTAAAAGGTTGTTCTACCCCGAGATACATGCCTTCCATCACCTGATTCACAACAATACATTTTCCATGCATTCTCTTGGCCTCCCATTCAACTTTTCAGATTTATCACATGTTTTAAGGTCTAGAGGATACCAGTGGTAACTGTATCATTGCCTCACAAGAAACCTGCTACCTACTATTTGTGTACTGAATACATGATGGTAATGCTACAATAAAGGGGCGTAGAAAGAGTAACCCATCAAAGCTGCAATGTGCTTTCCTGGAGGATTCGTTTGACTCTTGTGGACGTTCGGGAGTAAATATTAATAGGGATCTTGGGGTTTTTGCATGCTCAAAATGTGTACTCATTCCACTCTCTAACACTCCTTTCTCACTATTTAATCAATTTGTCATAGTAGTACTGATTCGTTCTCAAGATCTCACCTTTAGTTACACTCTCATAGCATTCAACATCTTTTAGTTAGAAATACCCTTCATTGAGATACATTTTGTTTGGATAGGCTGATCACACTGACTCCTTGGCTGATAACCATATTGTTATCCAATTGTAAGTTATTTATGGTAGCTCTTTCTTTGAGGCCAAGGTTGTCACCCCTCCACGTGTTACTCTTTCTGTTAGCTCTGGAAAGCTGCTGGATAGTCGCATCCTGAACAGCATCAATGGTGTCATATGGTATGTAGGGCATGAAAGTCGATTTAGTCTTGAAACCACTTGGACCGCTAAAATCCAAATACATATCCAAATTAGCCAGATCTAGAAATGTATCCCCTATTGTTTCTTCCCCGGGTCAGGTTCAGCAAGTCTGTGAAGTAAATCAATGTCACCTAGAGTGAGTTTGCTAGGTTTTTTGTCTGGAAGTCATCTCAGTGAAGGATTTCTGTTTCAAGGGGTGCCATTTGTGCAATTTTAGTTTCCTATTGAATTTGTATAAATCAATCTGGCATTAAAGTAGTTGGTGGAACAAAGCGATATGTCTAGTTTGAGAACCCTTAATTCATCCTCAGACAGTACATGATGAGATAAATTAATTACACTCTTACTTTGTTCCATTATTGTGCTGCCTTCTAACCCCTTGTCCCATGTGATCTTCAGGACTGAATGTATAACGTAATCACAAGATGGTGACTAGGGGAAAAATGCAGTTATTACAGCGTACGAGTTGAGTCTTACAATTATCAAAGGGTATCCCAATGTATGTTTGTAATGATGTGATTTCCGTACATGTGTTCTATGAGGATGATTGTATAATGAATTTGACATTAACTATGCATTAATATCTCTTTGGGCTCCATTACAAGGTGGCAACCACGTAAACAATGATTATATATTCCTTTGTTAGGCTGTTCTCAATTTAGCTGTGCAGCTACAATGTGTTTGTTTTAAATTGAGAAGAGGTCGGCAACTACCCTGACTGTGAACAAGGAGACTTGCTTGCCAAAATGCTTTTGGTATTGCTGTGCTCTGACCTGGCACTTTCCGTGGTGAATACAATAAATATTGGTGTCCTGGTTCTCCTGGTATTTAAGGGAGTGTTCAAGGATATATATATATATATATATATATATATATATATATATATATATATATATATATAAAACAAAACACAAATTAACTATTCAACACTAACATTAAAGTACCAAACAAATAAAATAAAAAAAATAAAAAATACATTTACAAAAAAACTGTAAATATTTGAAAACCAATTGAACTTTAAGCAAATACTGAACAATTATAAACAAAAATGAATAATACATATATACTCATCAATATTGGGAAATGTATTGGAGTCTGTGAATGATAGATATACTATTCCCTCTCCATTTTATGCAACAGTTGAGAAAGTATAGGTCTTCGAAGGGGTTAAATATATTATTCCCACTCCAAACAGTGCAACAGTAGGGAAAGAGTTGGACTTGGGAGGAGTTAGATTTATTATTCCACTCCAGTCTGTGCAACAGTAGGGAAAGCATTGGACTTTGAAAAGAAAGGATTTACTATTTCCACTCCAGTCTATGAAACAGTAAGGAAAGGGTTAGGCTTTAGAGGGGGTAGGATTCATTATTATCACTGTAGTCTTTGCAACAGTGGGGAAAGCACTGAAATTTGGAGGGGTTAAGTCTACTATTCCCACCTCAAGTCAATGCAACAGTATGCAAACTACTTCACTTCAAACACATTACATATTTAAATAATCCTATTAACTTAGAAAAAATATACAAGATACAGGGGGTGATTCTAACATTGGCGGGCGGCGGAGGCCGCCCGCCAATGTTCCCCCGTCAAAATACCGCTCCGCGGTCGCAAGACCGCTGAGGGTATTTTGAGATTTGCCCTGGGCTGGCGGGCGGCCGCCAAAAGGCCGCCCGCCAGCCCAGGGCAAATCTACCTTCCCACGAGGACGCCGGCTCAGAATTGAGCCGGCGTAGTGGGAATGTGCGACGGGTGCAGTTGCACCCGTCGCGTATTTCAGTGTCTGCTTTGCAGACACTGAAATACTTTGTGGGGCCCTCTTACGGGGGCCCCTGCAGTGCCCATGCCATTGGCATGGGCACTGCAGGGGCCCCCAGGGGCCCCGCGGCACCCCCTACCGCCATCCTGTTCCTGGCGGGAGACCCGCCAGGAACAGGATGGCGGTAGGGGGTGTCAGAATCCGCCATGGAGGATTCTGTAGGGCAGTGGTAAACCGGCGGGAGACCGCCGGTTTACCCTTTCTGGCCGCGGCTGAACCGCCGCGGTCAGAATGCCCTTGGGAGCACCGCCAGCCTGTTGGCGGTGCTCCCGTGGTCGGTGACCCTGGCGGTCACCGGCCGCCAGGGTCAGAATGACCCCCATAGATTTTCCGCAGATTTATTCCGATCCGAGGATTCACTGATTTATTTTATACATTTTTGTGCATGTAATACTATATAAATTAAATTATGCTATAACATTACATATATTTTAGAACTCCGAAATGATTGTACTATTTATTTATATAGAAATAAGGTAGTTTGAGAATATGGTGAATCCATGGATTTGTTGCAAAATCCGCTGAGTAAGGGTATGAAAAAAAGGAAAATCCTACCTTTCCATCAGTTCATAATAACCAGACCCAATGTTTCAAAGAAACCACACCCAACTGTCATTTGCTATTATCACTTGGTGAAGAAGGCTGCATTTTCTTTCTTGTTTCTGAATTTAAAAGGCAGAAGGTGGAGGTCATGGCAGGTCTGCAACCATTGAAGAAGAGGATGATTATCTGGATGCAGCACAGAGAAAAAAAAAATATGTGTGGAGATGGTTCACCATCCCCACTTCTGAGAAAAAAGCTTGTGCAAGATATGTGGAGAAAACCTTTCTAGAGGTACTGAGAAAAAGTACAGCTATGGTGCTTTCACTATGTGGAAACATTTGAAGTTATCATGAACGTGCATCCCTCCTATACTTTAGAGAGAGAGCTATTGGTCCGCCTGCACTGGGACCATCTACTTCTTCTGTGCTTAAGCTTCTCAAAATATATCTATTTCACCAATGTGCAATGAGTTCAAGGAGATGATCATCAATTGCTTCAAGTGCCGGGAACTTTATGTTAAAAATGCAGACATAATCACCATGTTTGAAAAAGCAACCGCTGGTACATTTTCTAAACTTATTTTGAGTTACCAAAACTAGTGTTTTGAATAGGCAACAGTTCTGCATACATAACTCATTTCTGAAAAGAAAAAAAAAACTACTCCAAAAATTAAATGTAATTTTATTTTGTTAAAAAAAGGTTATTCTTAGAACCGCCATATTTACTACATAGAGATGTGTCCATGTTTTTATTTTTCAAATTTATGCATCAGGGTGTGCCTGGGTGTGTTAATGTATGTATCAGTGTGTGCCTAGGTATGTCATTGCATGAATTATGGTGTCCCTAGGTGTCTTATTGTATGCATCGGTGTGTGCCTGGCTGTGTCAGTGTATGCATCAGTGTGTGCTTGGGTGTGTTATTGTATGCATCAGTGTATGAATGCATGTGTTAGTAAATGCATTAATGTGTCCCTAGGTGTGTTATCGTATCCATCACTAAGTGCCAAGCTGTGTCAGTGTATAAATCAGTGTGCACCTGGTTGTGTTAGTGTATTCAACAGTGTGTCCCTGACTTTGTCAGTGCATGCATCAGTGTATACATGGATATGTCATTGTATTGATCAGTATGTGCCTGGGTCTGTTAGTGTATACATCAGTGTGTACATGGGTGTGTCGGTGTATGCATTAGTGTGTGCCTGGATGTTTTAGTGTATACATCAGTGTGTGCCTGGCTGTGTCGGTGTATTCATGAGTGTTTGCCTGGGCTTGCGAGTGTATGCATCAGTGTATGCTTGGGTGTGTCAGTATATTGATCAGTGTGTGTTTGGGTGTGTTTGTGAATTCATCAGTGTGTGCGTGGGTTTGTCAGTGCATGCATCAGTGTGTGCCAGGCTGTGTGTCAGTGTGTGCATAGGTGTGTCAGTACATGCATCAGTGTGTGCCAGGCTGGGAGTCGTGTGTGCATGGGTGTGTCAGTGCATGCATCAGTGTGTGCCAGGCTGTGTGAGTGCATTCATCAGTGTGTGCCTGGATGTCTTAGTGGATGCATCAGTGTGTGCCTGGCTCTGTCAGTGTATGCATCAGTGTGTGCCTGGGTATGTTAGTGTATGCATCAGTGTATACATGAGTATATCAATGTATTGATCAGTGTGTACCTGGATGTGTTAGTTTATGCATCAGTGTGTGTCTCAGTATGTCAGCGTACACCTTAGAGTCTGTTAGGGTATGTTAGTGTCTGAATCACAGTGTACATGGGTGTGTCAGTGTATGTATCAGTGTGTGCCTGGGTGTGTCAGTGTTTGAGTCAGTGCGTGCCTGGCTGTGATAGTGTATGCATCAGTGTGCACCTGGGTGTGTCAATGTATGTATCAGGGTGTATCATGGTGTTCTTGTTATGCATTTGTGTGTGCCTGGTTGTTTTAGTATACACATCAGAGCGTTCCTGGCTGTGCCAGTGTATGCATCATTGTATGCCTGGGTGTGCCAGTGTATGCATCAGTGTATACTGTACATGGGTGTGCCAGTATATTGATGAGCGTGTGCCTGGGTGTGTGAGTATATGCATCAGTGTATACATGGGTGTGTCAGTATATTGATCAGTGTGTGCCTGGGTGTGTAGGTGTATGCATCAGTGTGTGCATGGGTGTGTCAGTGCATGCATCAGTATGTGCCAGGCCGTGTGAGTGCATGCA
This sequence comes from Pleurodeles waltl, assembly GCF_031143425.1. Lineage (NCBI taxonomy): Eukaryota > Metazoa > Chordata > Amphibia > Caudata > Salamandridae > Pleurodeles > Pleurodeles waltl. The sequence goes on from NC_090444.1 coordinate 1,273,650,193, forward strand.
TCAGTGTGTGCCTGGATGTCTTAGTGTATGCATCAGTGTGTGCCTGGCTGTGTCAGTGTATTCATCATTGTGTGGCAAGGTGTGTTAGTCAATGCATCAGTGTATACATGGGTGTATCAATGTATTGATCAGTGTGCACATGGATGTGTTAGTGTATGCATCAGTGTGTTCCTGGGTGTGTCAGTGAATTCCTTAGGGTGTGCCAGGGTATGTTAGTGTCTGAATCATGGTGTACATGGGTATGTCAGTTTATGCATCAGTGTGTGCCTGGGTGTGTCAGTGTGTGTGTCAGTGCATGCCTAGCTGTGATAGTGTATGCATCAGTGTGCACCTGGGTGTGTCTGTGTATGCATCAGAGTGTGTCATGATGGGTTAGTATATACATTAGTATGTGCCTGAATGTTTTAGTTCCAACATCATAGTGTGCCTGTCTGTGTCAGTGTATGCATCAATGTGTGCCTGGGTGTGTCAGTGTATGCATCGGTGTGTGCATGGGTGTGTCAGTTTATGTATCAGTGTGTGCCTGAATATGTTACTGTATGCATCAGTGTGTACCTGGAAATGTTAGCATATGTATCAGTGGGCTCCTGGGTGTTTCAGTCTAGACATCAGTGTGTGCCTGGGTGTGTTAGTGATTGCATCGGTGTATGCATCAGTGTGTGCTTGGGTGTGTTAGTGTATACATCAGTGCATACATTTGTCTTGCAGTGAATGCATTAGTATAACCATAGGTGTGTCAGTGTATGCATCAGAGTGCACCAGACTGTGTGAGTGTATGCATCAGTGTCTGCCTGGATGAGTTAGTGTATGGATCAGTGTGTCCCTGGGTGTGTCAGTGTATGAATCAGTGTGTGCATGGGTGTGTCAGTTTATGTATCAGTGTGTGCCTGGATATGTTACTGTATGCATCAGTGTGTGCCTGGATGTTTTAGCATATGCATCAGTGGTCTCCTGGGTGTTTCAGTCTAGACATCAGTGTGTGCCTGGGTGTGTTAGTGATTGCATCGGTGTATGCATCAGTGTGTGCTTGGGTGTATTAGTGTATGCATCAGTGCATAAATTTGTGTTGAAGTGAATGCATTAGTATAACCATAGGTGTGTCAGTATACGCATCAGAGTGTGCCAGACTGTGTCAGTGTATGCATCAGTGTCTGCCTGGATGAGTTAGTGTATGGATCAGTGTGTCCCTGGCTTTGTCAGTGTAAGCATCAGTGTGTTCCTGTGTGTGTTAGTGTATGCATTAGTGTGTCCGTGGGTGTGTTAGTGTATGCCTCACTGTGTGCCGGGCTGGGTGGCAGTGTATGCATCAGTGTGTGCCTGGGTGTTTTCGTGTATGCATCAGTGTATACATAGGTGTGTCAGTATATTGAACAGTGTGTACCTGGATGTAGTAGTGTATGCATTAATGTGTGCCTGGTTGTGTCAGTGTATCTGTCAGTGTGTGCCTGGGTGTGATACTGTGTGCAAAAGTGTGTGCCTGGGTGTGTTAGTGTATGCATCGGTTTATACATGGGTGTGATAGTCTATGCATCAATGTGTACCTGGGTGTGTCAGTGTATGTATTAGAGTGTGTCAGGGTGTGCTAGTATATGTATCACCGTATACATGGGCGTGTCACTGTATGCATCAGTGTGTACATGGGTGTTATAGTGTATGCATCAGTGTGTGTCTGGGTGTTATAGTGTATGTATCAGTGTGTCTGGGTGTTATAGTATATGCATCAGTCTGCATTTGGGTGTGTCAGTGTATGTATCAGAGTGTGTTAGGGTGTGTTAGTGTATACATCAGTGTGTGCCTGGATATTTTAGTGTATGCATCTGTGTGTGCCCTGGTGTGCTAGTGTATGTATCAGTGTGTACCTGGGTGTGTCAGTGTGTGCCTGGCTGTGTCAGTGTAAGCATCAGTGTGCACCTGGGTGTGTCAGTGTATGGATCAGTATGTACCTTGATGTGTCATTGTATATATCAGTTTGTGCAAGGGAGTGTCAGTGTATGCATCAGTGTGTGCCTGGGTGTGTCAGTGTGTGCCTCATTGTGTGACTGAATCTGTCAGGATATGTATCAGTGTGTGCATGGGTGTGTGAGATGTAATTGGTCACCTACGTTACTGCATTAAGTAGCTCCTTTAATCTATGTAAAAAGAGAGGAACCATTAATACAAGTTAGAGTTTCATATTAATAAGGTCTGTAATGAAAATAATATTGTTATTTGCAAGATACAAGAAATGTATACTTCTGTATAAAAATTACATGTCATATTCCCTTGTCCACTATTCTCAGCTTCTACACTTTTCCACTATAAATTAAGTGTATATAGGTACTCATTCTTGAACAGTGGGGGGAAAAAAGTCACGTGAACTTTAAAAAACATAACTGTGTAGCAAGTTATTTGAAATTAACATTACTGTGTATGACACTCACTACAAATATTAACCAAACCCTTTTAGTTATACTTGTCAATTTCTATAAAGAATATTGTACCTTTATAATATAATTTATGTGTATGAATCAAAGCAGTAGTAAAAAAAGGTACATAAACACATCGCCCTTGGTAGGCCGCATGATGTCATAAAGTACAGTAATCCATTGAAGAGGAGTAGAGTATATATGTGGTGTTGTTATTTAAATTATTTTATAGCTGTTCTTGAAACAAAAGTTTAGCACTCTTGCTTTGTATCCTTTAGATGTTTGACCTAGTTCAAAGTGTCTGATCTCCATTTACAATTTACTACTGTGACTGGGGTTTCACTCTAAGAGTAAGAAGATTTGAAGATTTATGACCCCTTAGAAAGGCATCACCTCTGTTAGGACCTATGGCACCTTGTTTTCTGGTATAAAAAAGTCCCACACATGTACTATTGCATTTCTCCAGTAGTAATCCTCCTTAGAACTTTGGTTCAAACAACAGAAGTTAAGAATTCGATCATCTCTGCTTAAATGTAAATTTAGTATCATTATTCTCTGTCCATCCAGCTGTGTTTTTTATGCAAATGGTGTAATGTCCAGATGTAACACTTACTCTTTCATGGAAAATAATGGCTGTACAGGTATATGTTTTACTAGAAATTGAAATGTGTCCTGCTTTAAAATTTGTAAATAGAGTTTCCAACTTAATTCCATCTGCATTGCATTGCAGTAGCATTAAGAATATAGAGTTTCCAGTTCTAATTATGTTAAAAGTTAATAGAAGATATGTCTTGAATTTTGTGCACAGATTATTTCATGATGCATGTTTCAACAACTTGCCAAAACTGACAGCTTTACTGGCTGGTAAAGAAAAGCAGATAAATCGTTTAGAACATACAGTACTTCTGTTTTCAAAGCAAAGAGAAGGAACAATTTTCACAGTAATGCTGCCATTAATAACTTAGTCCAAATAGTTCCTCAATATGTACCATCTCTTCCTCTAAGATACAAAGTATGACCATCAAGAATTCTTGTGCATCTTCTTGAGTGTTTTGTGTGAAATGTACATATCCAGTGCACACATCAGCAAGATGTCTAACATGAGATGCAGAATATGGTTTACTTCTATTACTAGACAAGTGTTCTAACAATTTAAAGACTTTGGAGCTCAGTCTTTTATCCCTTTTCTGTTTAATTGCATGAACCACAGCAGGAAAAGAGAATAGTACATTGAGAGCTACATTGGCATAACAGTTGACTCCAGACAGGTTTGAAAACTGATAATCTACAATTTCACCACCTTGGCTACTTTTGTTTTTCTCCAAAACTTATTTCTTTGATTTTTGTCTCTTTTTCTCAGGATCATCTGTATGATCTTTCAAAATCTTTCATTTTGGTAATAGTCTAGGTTTTTCATGAACTAGGTACTGTCCTAAATGAGGAGCATACAGGTTTCTCAAATGGTTGTACTCTATCACACAACTCAAACCAGCGTTTACTTTACTGTCATCAAAGTCTATTGAATACAAAGCAGGCACACTTCTAACCAGTGACAAAGCTACATATGAGATTCCAACCTTGAATATGGTGCTACCAAATGTTAATAAATGCAGCATCTATAATTAGGCTTTGAGACCTATCAATTGTTACAGCACATGCCAAACATTGGGAATTGCATTCTGAGAACTCACAAGTCATTTACAATCAATTAACACGCACCAGACCTTCTTATCTGTTTTACACGTTCAACATCATCAAATTTAATTGCTCAGAATTCAACCTAATTTCTATTAGGATACAACATGAAAACAATTATTTAGCCCATGGCTCCTTTAATTTATCTTTCTCCAACCTTTAAATTTTGATGCAAAATCACCCTGCAGCTCTTACAAGCATGCAGACACTTTTCTGTTCCCAAAGTTTGGGAAACAGACTTTTCCAAAGAATTAAATTTTGACTGCAGTTTTTCATTCAACACTATTGTTACTTCTTCATTGTCAGGACGGGTCCACTCACCTGAAAAGCATGATGTCTGCAGGGGCGATGGTATGCCCCCGACCACCTGGAACACCTCTCAGCACTTCCTGGTGGAGACAGAAACCCTGGTAGGTGTCCCAAAAGGAAAGGGGAAGTGGAAGAGAAAGAGACAAAATACTGCCACGTCTTGCAGGTCCAGCCAGGCACCCTGTATCTTCGGGAGGCAGAGTGATAGCAGAGTTAGTGCACTCAACTTCCTTGAAACTGAATCTCTCTTTCTGATATGGGCATGGGAGCGGTAGAAGAACACTGGGATGCTATAGAACTTTTCTTGGATAACAATAACTGTTGCCACATTACTAACACTGCATTACCAAAAACCCAAACTGAGTACCATAACAATAAGTACTGCGACACTACGGCAGGTTTCACAGAGATTCACTGTTGCACACTACAAATAGAACTGTGGTAGCACTTATCATGCACAAGAAAGAGAAACAAGGACATTCATTACATCATATATAACTTTCCTGCATGCATAGGGTTAAACTGAAAGGAACAAACACAATCCAAGAAATAAAAATGTCCACGCTGGGTTCAAACAGTTAGGGTGGCACAGTTTGGTTTCACTGTGTGTGTAAAAACCCATTCAAAAAGCAAATTCTTCACAGGCGTGAATGACACAATTTAAATCCAAGAGTTATGCTATTAGAGAAAGAAAAGTCACGTAAATGCTCTTTTAAAGTTGCACTGTCACTTTTTGTAACACTTGAGCTCAAGCAGATTTCCTAAAGCACATTTAGGCAAGTAACTACAATAATAATGTAGAATGTTCAGAAATGCATTTGTCTCTTCAAGATAAGCACTCTGCCAAAATACGAGGTCTGAAATACACCAGCTGTTCTAGGAAAGCGCAGCGCTAAAAGAACAAACTCCCTGGAGAATACTAGTCACTTAGCTGCAGTCTTTTCCGGAGTGCTGGAGGAGTGCCTGGAGTCAGCTGGTACAGGAATGAAGAAAATAATTTCCTCAAAAGTCCTGAATACGAGGATGACAGCAAGGGCCGGGCCTGCCAAGTCAGATGCTAAGATCAGGAAGCAAAACAAAGCCAAGCAGGGAGGCATGTT